>NC_089320.1:13320286-13661119 GCF_036669915.1 Pocillopora verrucosa | reverse complement strand
AAGTGAAAGTCAAGTTCCGAAGAGCGATTTATTTATTTATTTTAAAGAATGGCGCTGTCTCCTTTCAACTTGTTCAGCCCTTAAACAAGTTAGTTGGCTGTTGTCCCTATGAGTAAAGAACTTTTCAATGGAGGCTTCAGTGAATTAACACGGCTAGCACATCAGCCTTTCCAACAATTCCTACAAGACAAAATCAATGAGACTTACTTCTGCATTGTGAGCTAACTGTCCACTTAAGTCTAAGTACAGATGACCGAGTAATAAAATAAACTTCGAAAGAGCGAGAAAAAACTATTTTTTGACCAGAAAAATCAAGAAATCGATGTTACAAAATTATTCAACGTTCGAACAAACTCAATCGATCTTAAGAAGAATCATGATGACTCGCATGTAACATCATCACGGCTGAGTATGCTCACCTGTGTGGCTCTAACATATAGATTTAGCCAAGCGTAAAGGTGGAGCTCTTGTTAGTTTATTTTCCAGCCCTTCATTATACTGAATAAAAACTGTAATAAAAGTCTTCAGTACTGGCTGTAGAAGAGTTTCTTCAGTGGAATAAAAGACCAGTTCGGGGAGTGGGGAGGTGGGGAAGAATTGACGAAGTCTGGACCTGGGGACGATGTTCTCACAACTACACACATGCTAGTCAGCGGTATCTTCAGACAGCTTAAGACTTTCGTCGTTGTTCTTGATTTTATGACCAAATTTTCGAAGATAGGGAGTGTTTTCTTTTTCAGATGAAGTGCATGCTGTCAGCATCAGTTGAAATTATATCCTATTGAGCGTGACTTATAATTTCGGTTTGGGAAAATGAGCCAAAATTGAAAGAAACGACAGTAAACCACTTTGCGTTAAGACATTACTGGTGGATTGAGGTGTATACGTGCAGTAAGCACGGTAAGTCAGTAAAACAACACGCCAGAATCGTTAGAAAGGATACAATATTTTATAACAAAGACTTGATGCGTAGGTTGTGCAAAAAACTTTAATTTGACTATACTTTTATGGCCAATGCCATTCCCTTCACACGGTAAAATGTTAGGAGGATCAGAGAAAAAATAATGTGCCATATATCTGCAAGATTTGATGTAATTATTTTAATTACAAGAATATTTACTGATACTAGGAGATCTAATACTATTAAAAAAATAATAAAATTTGGGTGAAAAATTAGAATTCAGAACAGGCTGGATAAACAGAATTCTTAGAAGAAGAAATGTGTACTAATGAAAAAGCTTAGCAAACTTTTTTTACAACACTTGCTTGTACCTATACGGCATGTAGTACAGTCTTTTGAAGTAGTCATAATCCCAGTTTCATATATTGAAAACACATGCAATGTAATGTAATCCTATAGTTTAAGCCTGTGATGACTTTGAAATTTTGATGCCCCCCTCAAAAGGATAACAAATAAATTTCATGTTTTTATACATTCAGTTTGGGTTAGTGAGGTAAAATTGAGTCAAACATTCAAGACGTCAAACGAGAGGTTCAAGAAATTTTTACAACTAATTTTTAAGGTTAGCCTACCTGGAACAATCACCTTCATGTAAAAATTAGGTTTGTAGTGATGATTCCCAACAGAACAATTCGTGGTAAGAGGACAGGCTTTCCTTTCTTCATTTAAAGAAATATTGATGTTATCATCTTTCCACAGGCTCAATGGAAAGTGAGAGTGAATGAGACTGATAGTGACTATGTTAGTTGAATAAATATCCAGAGTCAGGATAAAAAGTCAGACATGGTCTTAACCTATTAAGCTAAAGCTTTACCTTCTTGTTTTGTGATTATGTGGATGCCAATTACTGGTAATTTAACTTTCATGCATCAAAATATGAAAAAATGTTCTCTTCATCTATGTGCCCTAAACATTACAGGGGAGGAGGCATGTCAAATTAAAAATATGAGTTAAAATAAGAGGCCCCTCATTAATTTCAGTCCTAATTAAAGGAGGATCCTTGTTTTTCCAGATTCCCACCCTTTTAGACTCACATCATAAGGCCAATTCCTTATTTTGATGTTTAGTTTGGGTAGGACCATTGGTAAGAAACACCATGCATTAATGAAAGCTTTAGCTAGTGTATTTAATGCAATCTAAATAATAATATTACATGTTACAGTATGGTAACGTACACAGCAAAATTATATAATCACACAATTCCAAACAAAGGAAGTCAGGTTATTGACTCGCCTGCTTCAACTTTCGAGGGCTTAGGTACAGAGAATAGATATGATAAACAGCTACAATTAATACAAAGTTGAAAGTTTGAAAACTAAAAGATATACATTACAATCATCAGACCCACTATACATCCTAGCAAAAAAAGGGTCATTTACCACCATAACTTCTCTCAAATGTTCATGCTTACAGAAAATCATTTATTTTTGTCTCTAGGTCGTACTGTATTTACAATAGTTCTGCCAACACAAATGCATTTTTCTAAAGTTATTTCATAGCACTTGACTGTACAGGACAAGTGGAAGGTTCCTGCATGGGGACTAACATTTCAATTACCTCAGCAAACTGTAATCATCAGAATTGCAAGCCAAGGTGTAATTACCAAGTGCTCAAGTTTCCAAATTAGTCACTAATTCTTACAGTGGAGTTCAATCCTTTTTAAGGCTATTATCAGCTTGATCATCCTGTTACATGTGAAAACATCAAATGTTACTTACATATTCAAATAATTTCCTGAATCAAAAGTTATAATAACCTGCTACCTTTAATTGTGCCCCAGGAATAGAAAATGGTATTGAAGAGAAAGGAAGAGAGTACTTGAAACATTCTATGTTAAATGAAACTTTGTTATAAATGTTAATTGTGATTGCAACAAAAAAATCTGTGAAGCTTTAATGATAATTACCTTTCCAGGTAAGCAAACCATAATGAAGCATGATATGAATAAATTTAATCTCACCCAGTTTGAATGTAGAATCCAAAATCTAATTAACTTAGAGGTGAATAGGAAAAAGCTAATGTGTTTTTCCTGCTTCTGTCATTCTTAATATCACAAATCAATCATGCCACCACCTCAGTATGATTTTTTTAATGATGTGTACTTTTTCTTATGGACAGCTATTTTAAGTAAACTATCTATCTTTTACCAGCTGGCATCTGAGAAGAATGAAGTCCACACTGGCAATTTGACACATTATAGGCAAACCTTACAGCTGATTAACCCTTAACTCCCATGAGTGACCAAGGCAGAATTTCTCCTAACAATATCTATACAATATCAATGAGATAAGTGATGAGAATAAAGAAAAATATAAATTTGGGAATAATTGGTTGATCCAATACTAAATTCTTAGAACGAACATTATACGAATTGTATAGTTGACAGTAAGGAGAATTACAAATTTGAACTGGGAGTACAAGGGATAAATTTTATTTGATCAAAAACATGAACAGCAATAGAGGAAATTAGGTAACACAATTCAATTTCCCCTCTTAAGTATTCTGATTGATATATTTTAGAAATTTTACAAATATTATTTGGACGCCATTATGGACGAAATGCGCAAGCGCGGCCGCCATCTTGTCCAATATTTCTGTCGATGCCAATGTGCAGAGGTTCTTACAGGAGCTGGCAGTTGCTGTCGGCCGGGATTTTTGTTTTTTGTTTTTTATCACGTGGTCATTGGTTTTGTAAACGTTATTAATCGACAAAGATCTAAGGGAAAATGTTATTACTATCTTTTACCATGCTAGAAACAAGCTTTCCTCTTTTCTGAGTGCTTGTAATTAGTGCTAGTGATACAGAATATAACATTTTAAGAGAGGATTTCAGCATCCATCGAACAAATAATAAGTGTTTCATTCTGGAATGAAAACCTCAATAAACTCATTCGGAAATGACTCATTTCGAATAATTTTACTACTCTGGTATCATGTGGCAACCGGGATGAACTCGTTCTTGAACAAAACTCATTCCGATATCATGTAGACTTCATGAACAAGGCCCCTAAGAGTTTTTATTCCCAGAGCATCACGCTCTGCTCTCCTGCCAGAACACTATAAATTTCAATAGCGTTGAAGCAACAACCCACTTTGAACTGCTACGCTGCTACTGAAACAACGATTAGTGACCACAAAAGTAATATATTATAATATTGTCCATTCGACATAAGCAAAATCTTCATACAGGGTAAATATTCATTTTTGTTGGTATCAATTATTGCGTGGCCAGCTTCTGATATAAATGGGATGGGGAAAACACAACTTAAAACCTGGGCTCCCGGCAAAAAGTAATACTCAAGCGTAATATAATAGCCGAAACAGCTTATTGGTGAAATTAAGAGATCCTCGCAGCTAAGAACACTACTGAAACGAGTAGTTGTAAATAGGACCTGAAAAAAAAATTCAGGCCCATACGGGATTTGAACCCATGACCTCTGCGATACCAGTGCAGCGCTCTACCAATTGAGCTAAAATAAGCCAAGCCTTATAAAATCATAAATAAGAGTGTTATGTTAGATTTTTTTCACAAATTGTGGTGATTTATGCCTCGATATGCCAATAAACGGTGGCGACAAGTAGGCGCTAACAAGTAAATTTTGCCGGACTTTGAGTTCGTCTCACGATAGAACAACACAAATACACAAGGAAATATTTACAGTAACTTTATAACCATCCTTTTGTCTTTTAAAAGCTAGAAGCTCAGTAGATTCTGTCATATCGGTCATTGTTAAAACTGTCTTTGTTTTGATGCTACTTTTCGACATAGAAAAAGTACGTTGGACAAAAATATTCACCAGAAAATAAATATTTCTTTGCCAGCTTCAATAATGACAGGGGATTAAGTTTATATGATAAAACAAAGGATTATGCCGACAGAAATACCGGAGGTCAAGTAAATTCGTTACATGAGGTCACACAACTCGGGTAATATTCAGGGTGAAAATTTGCATATTTGAGCGGTCGAACGAAAAAACTAATTTCTCAAAAACTAAAATACTCCACACCACAATTATTCGGACATATTGGGCTACAAAATATGAAAGTAGGAGAGAAAACGAATTTGAGTGACTCTCCGCTGTTTGTCTGATGCATATTGACATTAGCTCTTAAATGCATTGACGCAGTAAAAACACGTGAAATTTACAGCTTCAAGCAAAAGCAGAAAATTACCAAGCATTAGTTAACATGTGAGATTATTCAGTGTTCTCGATTGATTGGTTTCAATCTCTTATTCATTACAAAATTTTACTTGAATTATTTTAAACGGAAGTCAAAAAACGGGATAAGTTGTTGATACAGAATCTCTTTCAATCATCCATGTTTCGACATTTGTTTATTGCAGGTGGAGTTAATGGATACTTGCGTTGATCTATTTTCTGTAAGTTCGTTTTGTTTTGCTTAACGTTAATAGCATTTGTGAAGCAGTGCAAAGAGGCTCCCCAGAAAATTGACCTCATCAAAATGTTGGAAACAAAAGTTAATATTCGTGGCATAGCTACAGAGAAAAGCATAATCGCAATATCGGCTTTAATGTATTTGCGGCTGAAAAATGAAGAATTCTGTTGATTTTGTATCCTATTTACAAAGCACAAGGTTTGTCATGGTTAATTTCAATCTGTTAGGGGCCGTGCAATTAATTATTGCACAGTTTCAAAGCGATTATATTATATATAAAGGTTTCTGCTATTTTGGTGCAAAACCATGTTGAGCAAATAAATGAGACGGCTATTTTGGCAGCTTTACAAGTCTTAACATGTAAAGTAGCCTCAAACTGAGCAGATCTTAATTGCGGCCTCAGTAATTAACGCCTTCATCGCTTCTATCCACAACGCGGCTCATCATATACTTAGTACACTTAAGAGAAGGAAAATTAAAGATAAAAGGAAACAAAACAATTAGGACAGATCATAGAAAATAGATAAGAAACTTGGTCAAGAACACAGATAGTAATAGGATTGTCGTATCAGGTTCGATGGTGCAAACAAAACGTAATTACTTTTAGGACACCTGTGGTTCTTATTCAGGTGGTTTGTTTTAGGGAAACTGAAAACGGCTCCTTAATTTTATTTGTTGTTTAAGCCAGCGGACGATTTTCATCTCAAGAGCCGTACATCTCTTGAAGACAAAAAGAAAATTTTGACTGGTTATTGATGAACAATTTGTGCAACGTGTTGCAACGACCTTTGAAAAAGATGAATACCCTCGTGGAAATATTCTCACTGCTTCTTCTTGTAGCATCGGTTAACGGAGGCAAGTATAGATAACTTATTTTGTGTAGTAGGCCACGCTCCTGTTTTAAAGACCAATCTCGAAGGAACATGGAAACGGTTTGTTACCATTGATCACGGTGGCCACCTTCACCAGAAGGCCTAGTCAGTGTGTTCTATGCTACTAGTTTTCTGTTTCATTCCGCGCAAACCTTAATTAAGTTATGGTAAAAAAAGCAAAACCTGACAAAAATGATTCTTTAAAATGATAACAAATTAACAGTTAAAATAAACCAAAGTTTGGCGGCTTGCTATCTCAAATATAAATGAAAGTTATGCACTTCTTAGGATATTTCTTTCCAGTCAATATGTACATCTACAGAAACTCCGTTGGAAACAATTCAGTTCAGCCAGATAAGAGTCTTTAAAAGACACTATACGAGGTGTACTTTATTGATAATGCTTTAAGCGGTCATCACTCCAGACTAATCGATCTAAATATTTTGCAAATTTTGGCATCTAGGGGAAGTTATGTACCCTTTATAATATTAAATTCAGTCAATATGTATATTTACAGAAACTCTGTTGGAAACAATTAAGTTCAGCCTGATAAGAATCTTCAAACCTCACTCAAGAAGTGTACTTAAGTGATAATTCTTTAGGCGTTCATTACTTCAAACTAATCGATCTACAAAATAAACGAACGAATGTTTCAAATTTAAGAATCAAAGAGTTTTTAGTATCAAGTACAGAGTTACAAAACAAGGAGAAAGCAGGTTAAAAAAAATTATTGTCTTCATGCAATATTTTTCTCTGTTGATGATATACTGGAATTCTTAATATTTGTAAAACATACTATAATTTGTTCTTCTCAGTGGCAACCGAAATATTAGCATTTTAGGCACACTAAAAAAAAGTCTATCTGTAGTCAGCTGGGAAGTGAATTTATGTCTCTCTACACCTTTTGATGTCTCTGGTCAATTTTAATCAGTCCTTTCTCTTTTCAATTAATTGGATACGATTGTAGTTTTTATTTTCACAACAGGGATATGCCTTCCGGGTGATTGCAGAAATATTCAATTCGAACATCATACCGTCGATAAGATCCTAGTAAACAATACTATCAGAACTGTGACAGTTAACAACAACGATATCTGCGAAATTTTCTGCTATAAAGAACCAAACTGTGTCTCTTACAACTGCGGTCCTGAAGACAGTGAATTAAAACAGTGTGACCTTAACAATCGAAGCCATCGGCAAGCATCCAATACTGACTTCATAATGAAGGAAGGCTACATTTATCGAAGCGTGCTGGTGAGTGGGAAAAGTAATCTTTGAAAAACTATCGTAACAGTAAGCTTATATATCCAAGTATCGAGTTATTTTGCTGGAAATCCTTTGTTATTGCATTTACTGACTGACATCATTCTTACAGAACCACTGTGAAAACAGCTCATGTCCGATAAATGCACAGTGTCAAGTTGGCTACACTATGAAAAAATACCGATGTGTTTGTCCTTCGGGCTTTGAAGGAGAGCACTGCGAGATAGGTAATCTTTATGTGTAATTAAAAAAAGAAAAACAGTTATAAATACTAAGGATCCTTAGTATTGTTTAAGTCTGATAGGAATGCTCCTCTTTATGCTGTATACATTTGCCTTTAAAGTTATTTTTTTTCTTTGATTATTCTTTGTCTTCAAAGTTATTTTTTTTCTTTGATTATTCTTTGTCGCATTCTTTTCTATCACGAGTACGATACACAGAATTTTTATCACATTGGCCGTTTCACTTATTCAAGTCACTAGAATGACTTATGGTCATCGAAACTTTCATTTTGTTTCGATTATTTGATTATATTTTGCCATATTCTTTTCCATCACGAGCACGGTGCACGGAGTTTTTATCAAACTTGCAGTTTCACTTATTCAAGTCATAAGAATGACTTATGGTCATCAAAACTTTCCTTTGTTTCAGCTGTAAGGGAACCTGTTGCCTTATACCCTTTAAATTCTGCCTATGGAACAAAAGACATGATGGGCAATCAACCGGATGGTATTCCTTCCAATGTGCAGCTCGCAGATGGACCGGATGGGGAATGTGAAGGCTCTCACCAGTTCCTGGGTACTCAGAATAGCTTTATCACACTTCCCAATCTCGGTGGTTTGGATGTCCAGTATTCCCTGACGGTGCTGATGTGGGTGTATCCACAAGGGCAGGATGGGCCTCTTTTCAACTACAGACCCTCGGGGGATTGGGAAGTTCACTTTTGGATAGTTAACGGAAAGTTTTTCTCCCGTATGGCTGAACGGGGCGGGCCGTTGTTTAGATACTTACTGAGTCCCACCCCACTGATGATTGGACGGTGGGCATATGTAGCCACTTCCTATGACTACAATACTGGGATTACTCGGATGTGGGTCGATGGTATAGAGGTCGCACAACTGGATATTGGATTTCATTCAATGGCCACTAACTATGACGTTAGAATCGGTGTGAAGAGTGGTGATGGTCGACAGTTCAAAGGGAGAGTTTCACGAGTGCAAGTTTATGACGTAGCGTTAACTCTGGAGCAAGTTTTGGCTGTTCAAAATCGAGGGAAGAGCTCGTGAGAACAGCAGAGGATCTACTCCGTGGTCAAACTTTGGGCATGCACGTGATAGTCAATGATGCCAGCCACCCAACAATTTTCTGCTCAAAAATTTCAAAGGAAAACATAAGAAAGAACCGCTGTCTCGTAATTTAAGCGAAAGAAAATTGACAAGTTTAAAATATCTGTTTAAAAAAAAGAAAAAATAGGAGGGAAACTCAAGACGTTTCGAACACAATGCATCTTTAAGTAGGTATCCAGTCGTTTCGTACCCAAGTTTGAGTCGGTTTTGTACCCAAACCGCTGATCTATTTACACATTTATTCGAAATAACTCACGCACCAGCACGTGAACAGATGTCAATCGTCGCGTACGACAAGTTAGAAGAGTCAAACGAGTAAGATTCAAACAAACAATCTGCTTTGTATACTTGTGACCTTCTTGACAAACAAAACTCAATTATCACGAAGTTGATAAAACCAAATTATCTCCTCATACTCCCCCACCGACGCAGCACCACAGTTTCTTTAGCAACTTACCCCTTTATTCCATTAACTTAACTATTGCCCAGCGCGGGGTAGGCGATACACTTTTTCTCCAATTATTAACGTTGAGAACATAATTTATCTGTATGGGTACGAAACGACCGAACTGGGTAGGAAACGCCTGAGTACAAAACGTTCGTGCCTATGAAACGACCGGTAACTCTGAAGTACGCGTTTCCTTTTCGTTTACCACCCTTTTTTGGACTTTACGGAAAATGGTGAAATGTTCTAGAAATAACATGACTTGGTGGCTTGTGTGTTTGTTTGTGTTCGTGTAAGTTAGCATGGTTCTGACAGCCTGAAAGTACGTCACCTAGTCATTGCAACGGTAGAGTAATGATAGGAGTGAAATCATTAGTGATAGAATTTCTTAGGCTGAGGGGATGTCGCATTTAATCGAGTAATAATATTCTCAGATGACTACATTTTCTGAACACTACCATACGATAGTGATGTAGTACATCTATTTTGACCAAATAAGGACATGATGTCATCGGTCAAAAAAAGTGAGAAAATTTGTTTTCAGCTGTTCGATTGTATGGATATTGTATCATTACTAATTAAACAATGGTGGGGTTAACCGCGACCTGAAATAATAATCACCCGATTTAGACCTTCAGAATAAGGATTCCTATCCGAATTTATGAAAATGCCAAGCAAAAAGGCAAAAGACAAAATCCGACAGTAGGAAGAGCGATGAAAATCTTTTCCATTGTCTCGAGAAAAAGTGTCTTCTTGTGCCAGGTGTTAGATGGAGGGATTCCTATTGTTTTTTCTCATTAACCATTCATATGTAAGACTAACTCCACAAGCCATAAATATAACGAGATTCCGTGCCAAGGTAAGCTCCGTTTTCATTTTGCCGCCTGATGTTTTCTGTTGAGAGCATGGCGAGGGCATTATACTTCGTTGTCTTTCTCTTGATGCCTTCAATTTATGCAAGTAAGAATACTTTTTTGATTTTTCTATTCCTTTTTTCGCCCTATGAATTAACGAAGCTCTTTGAAACCAATAATACTACGACTAAAGATCAATTTAAAGAATCGATTTTGTGACCAATGAAATCTAAATCTCCAAAGCGAATATGGAAATTTTTGGATCCGAGCTAACTGTGGGTTTGAATTCTCAAGATTCTTCTATTTATCAAAGTAACTTTTCAAATGGGAGGTTGAGATTAAGAACAGAAATTAAAAAAACAAAATTGTGTCAATGTTAAATAGGTTGCGAGAGGACGCAGCAGCTACACAGTACTTTTATACATGATAAGAAGACGTTTTTAAATGCCTTTCTAATTTTTTTCAACAAACTTATCCCTCTGAATATTTGAGGCTGCTTTTTAATCGAATGTTTTTTAGTAGTTTCAGAGCACACTGATACCATGCTCTTGTTGTGCGTGGGTGGTGTAATTAAGTTGCTTGTTTCATCCCATCCCATCACCTCAAAAGCGGCTCGAACACTGACCTTAATCCTCCTGCCTAATTGGCCAGCAAATACAACACGGGTTATCACGGAAATAGTTAGGTTTAGCACCTAAATACGATAAATTTAATTTGGCTTTCACAATTTTTTTACACATTTTCTTGATTGATCCAATGAAAAGTTTTAAAGGGACTTCTAAATCTAAAAAAAACTGCAATTAATAGAATCAATTTAGTAATGATTGCATCCCGTGTGGTGCAGGTCAGGGAGTCTCACCAAGATAGGAGTTATTGTATATAACAATCGGTTCTTTGCGATTCATTCTTTACTAGCTCTTAACAACAACTGCCGAACCATCCAATTCGAGCCTGTAACCAAGGATAAGATTCTTAGAAACCATGTTATAAGAGATATCAGTGTTCAAAGTCAGTCACAGTGTCGGTCAAACTGTTTCCAAGAACCCAACTGTGTGTCCTACAACTATGGTCCATTACACAGTGATACACCAACATGTGAGCTCAGCAATCGCACTCACCTGCAAGTCTCCAGCAGCAATTTTTTACAAAAGAGAGAATACATCTTCCAACACATCTTGGTAAGTAACATAACAATTTATCATAAGAGCACTTTTGGATCGATTATCCAAAGCAAAATTCAAATATTCTTTTAAAAATGAATCAACCTTACTCAAGAAATGACGTTATTAGTCGCTTGAATTTAATTGAGTGATGAAATGCCTTTTTTTTTTCTTGACAAAGTGAAATAACACGAAACTATTGCTATTTAGAGTATTTCTGTAGATGTCATACACGGCTCTTGAGTAAATAATGAAATCATTCCAATCATGTCCATCGAGCATCTGAAAATGCCAAATTCCTAAAGTACTTCTGATGATGTAATGTAGACAATATTTTCAATGAAGTGATTTAGTGTTTGCGCTTAAATCCTGGTTAAACCCGAATCAACCTCATGTAAGTTAAAACTGTGAATACACACATTGTCTCCGACTTAAGCCCTTACATCCTTTTTTTTAGAATTCCTGTGAAGGCAGCCCCTGTCCGAGCAACACTTTATGTCAGGCTGGGTTCACTAATAGAGGATACCGGTGTATTTTTGCTGAAGGGTTGGAACAAGGAGCTAATTACAATGAAGGTAAATTTTGGGGTGAAATTTATTTCTTTTACAAACAAAAACAAGCATATTCAATCAAGCAAAGAAACAGACAAAGAGAAACAATTTGAAGTCAGAGCATAAACGGTTAGGAACACTAAGATAAACGGTTGGGAACATTAAAAAGGCGAAGAATACTAGGATTCAATGACATACTAGCTGTCCAATCTGTAATATCAAAATGAATATTTAGCTTTTCAAGAAAAGCAGAACAACCACATGTACTCAATTGCTTGTCAGTGCTTACTAGTATATCCAGACTATTTAAAAACTTGTCATTAACTGAATGACTTTTAGGTTGTGATTGTGTGGTCGTGATACACTTTATGCACTTTTACATAATTTAAGAACATAACTTTTTCATAATCTCCAGCAGTGTCCACTCTGTTGTCACCGTTATCAACATTTTTGTCGTCTTCCTCATCGCCATCATCACCATTATCATCTCCATCATCGTCTTTTTCATTGTCGTTATCTTCCTCATCGTCGTTGTCGTCGTCGTCATCGTCGTCGTCTTCGTCTTCATATTCCTCTTCGTCTTCGTCGTCGTTGTCGTCGACAACATCATCATTATCGTCCTCGTCTTTGTCAACGTCGTCACCGCCTACGTCGACGTTTCTCTCCTCCTCATCATCGCAATCACCGTCACTACCGTCGTCCCAATCCTCGTGGTCTTCCTCATCCCCATCATCATTATCATCATCTCCATCATCATCTCTTTCATTGTCGTTATCTTTGACATCGTCGTCACCGCCGTCGTCATCGTCTTCGTCTTCGTCGTTGTCGTCGACAACATCATCACTATCGTCCTCGTCTTCATCAACGTCGTCAACCCCGTCACCGACGCCTACGTCGACGTTTCTTTCTTCCTCATCATCGCAACCCCTGTCAATACCGTCGTCCCAATCCTCGTGGTCGTCGCCGACGCAACCGTCCTCGTCGCCAGGCATATTGCCTGATCCAACTCCACCAGGTATAGTTTATAACTCCATTCTTAAACTTTGTATGTATTTCAAAAGAATTAAAAAGTTCCATACTG
This sequence comes from Pocillopora verrucosa, assembly GCF_036669915.1. NCBI lineage: Eukaryota > Metazoa > Cnidaria > Anthozoa > Scleractinia > Pocilloporidae > Pocillopora > Pocillopora verrucosa. The sequence continues at coordinate 13,648,188 of NC_089320.1, read as the reverse complement.
AAACTTTGGCCAAATGAAAGCTGCTCGATTATGACGAAACACTACGTGACGACAAATACTACGACAGAGGTAGTAGTCACGAGTAAAATGAAAGAAGGGCGTTATGATGGAACAAGAACTGGTGATAAAAACGTTCTCGGCGAATTTACAACTCAATTCTTATAATGTCCGCACTGAAATTTGGCCAGATATGCGTCACACAAATATGAAATTAAGTGAATGACAGAATGACAAAATTTCTCTAAGTTAAGGCAAATTTTTAAGGTCGTCAAAGCCATATGGTGTGGGAAAATTCAAGTAACGGTCATAAGAAGTCCATGCTAAATCGAATGTCAATAACTTAACTTAACTTAAGTTATTGAGTTAACTCAAGTTTAAGATTAGCACTTGATCGCCTTAGAAAGAAAAGAAATTCAATGCAACAAGGCCAATCACTGTATTTCTCTACGGTTAAAGAGTTTTGCCTTTTAACTTATTGATATATTGGTGGATTGATTGATTGGTCGACCGATTGATTGACTGACTTCTCTGACTGACCATAAGAGACCCTTCCTTAGGAATAGGATTTACAGACAGATATCTACAATGATATTGATACAAAATATAAGAACGAGCTTAGCGAATTAATTTTAATTGATATATTTTAATAATAATTTTTTTTTCCTTTTTTAGCGTGTTCCGAAGATTGGCATTCTTTCCAAAGCTCGTGCTATCAGCTTACCACAGATGTAAAGAGCTGGAACAACGCAAAATTGAAATGTTCCAGCAGTGGTGCCCAGTTGGTGAAAATTGATACTTCTGGAGAAAACGACTTTATTAAGACGACATTTTTGGCTAATGGCGCAGATTACTGGATTGGATTAACCGATGAAGAGACTGAAGGAAGCTGGAAATGGTCTGACGGAAGCATTCTCGCAGGATTTCGAAAGTGGCACAAATCCCAGCCAAATGGCAAACGTAAGCAAAATTGCGGTGGAATAAGAACGGGATCGTTTTGGTTCAGGAATTACGATGCAGAGTGGCACGATAATGAGTGTGGAGACTTTAGAGGGTACATCTGTGAAAAGTAAAATTTGGGGATCGTTTTCATCATATTTTGTACATTTGTCTCACTCTTTTAATAGTTAGCTTTGTATTCATTTGTTCACCCAATTTGTTCCTTCTTTATTTTTTACTTCTACGGGAGCTGATATCTGTTATGACTAAGAACACATGTTGATACACAAAAGGCCACCAGACAAACCAAAATAACGGCCGTCCAATAGATCTCACTTAGTTTTAGATTCTCGGCCCGTTTATAAACTCTCTCTTTGTAAAACCACAACGACATTCATCACGCAGTCACGATGACTTGACATTCACAGATTTGCGATGCTAAGTGTCCATGATTGTAGATGGGAAAAATATCCCGAAGTTTTATATTTGTTTTACAGGAGACTTGATGAAATATATGTACTAGGCCAATTTTTGTCAAAAAGTTTCGTACAAGAAGAAAAAAGCTGCCTATGTGCAAAAGAGCGGTATACAGATATAAAAAATCAACTTGAAATTGAATCCAAGACTGATTAATACTGTCAAAAAAAGTTGAATAAATCCTCACTGATAGTTTGGTGAAGCTGTAAAGACAAATAGTTAAAAAAACCTTGCTTGAGGACAAAAATTGTACAGTGAATCTTGTTTGATATTCCTTTTTCACCTTTTAAAAGTGAACTGAATGTTGTTCTTTTTCACCTGAAAAGAGTTCTGTCTCTGTTTGAGGTGATGTCCTAGAATCATAATATCAGTCATATTTCATAGATTGAAAGTAGAGGCGGACGCTTGTAAGCAGGGTTAGTGTTCCATATCAGGCTTAAATTACTGGGCGTCGCCGCCCTGTTTGTGACACCTATCTCCAAAAGGGCACACTCCTTAGAGATTTCATTTGTATGATAAACACTGACTATTGAATTAATTGAGTTGTAGTTAGAGTTTTCTGACACTAACAGACGACTACTTTATTTCCAATGCTTTCAAGAAGTTCACTCCAATTCTAAGAAATTAATCTCATCGTGGAAAGAAATGTTATCGTTATTTGTTTTGCTAAAATACTTGTTGGTCACTTGCTGATCAGTTTCAAGGATCTTGCTCTTAAAATTTTAAAGCAAAGAAGAGCTGGCATAAACACAGTCACCATGTTCGTCATTTGGCGCCCACCTGATGAAGAAAAGAAAAAGTATGGCAAGGGTGAATGTCTCGTTTTCTTTCTCTTGAAGTCATCAGTTAATTAAAGTATGAATATTTCGTTTATTTTCGCTTCATGAATTGACGAAGCTCTTAATAGCAATAATAGTACGACCAGATGTTATTTAAAATTATCAATTTGTGACGAATGAAATCGAAATCTCCAGAATCTATTTGATAATTTTTTGATTATGATTTTAATTGTCATTGTCCCTTTTTATCAAGGTAACTTTTCTTATAAGCAGTTAAGTTGAGGACAGAAATTTAGAAATAATGTTTCTGGTTTAATTTGGTTGTCATCGGGCTGCAGCGTCCACACAGTCCCATTCTGACCACTGTCCTACTCAATGGGGAGACGTTTTTATTTACGCCTCCAAACAAATTTTATTTCAAGATGCTTATTTTTTTGACTTAGCTTATTCTTTATTTTTATTTCGTCTAAGAGTACAATGATCGCATTCAACTGCTCTGCGTAGGTGGTGAGTAATTAAGTCTCTTGTTTCATCTCAGAGAGGGCACCTAAAAAACAGCTTCAACAGAGACCTTACTTCTCTTATCTAATTAGAAGTCATGAACAAACCCTCAATGCACTTTATTCAGTCCTACCGTCGAACCATTACATTACATTTCTAATTTGTGCACTTTAATTTGCTTTTTATGATTGTTTCACATACTTTGTCGATTCAGCTAATAAATAAGTTCTCAAAAGGCTTTTAAATCTTAAAAAGGTTTTTATTGGTTGGATTTTTTTAGTAGTGATTTCCCCCCTTGAGGTATAATCCATGAAGTCTCATCGAGATAAGGATTATAACCGTTGTTCATAACCGCTCTAACTTTCCTCGCCATTACTTTTCAGTATCAAAATAATGCACCATTCTCGTGCTATCTTGTTGATTTGTTTCATAAAAGCGAAACGTTATTGCCGTGCAATTAGAGAAACCGACAGAGAGCGCAATCTATGGCTTAGAACTTGTGTACTGCTTAAAAGTACACACTATTTTCAGTTGGGCGGCTTGTGTTTTGTGGTTAAATCCTGATTAAGAGCCGAATCATCCTTTTATTGAATTAGTTATTACACAAACGTCGACTCCCAGGTACAAAAAATCAATAGACTGAACTCTATAGACGTGTTTTCATTTTATTCTTTTTAGAATTCTTGTGAAAGCAACCCATGTTCGAGCAACACATTATGTCAAGCTGGGTTCACTGATAAAGGATATCGATATATTAGCGTTGAAGGAGGAACAAATGTTGATCAAGGTATATCTTAGGGAGAAGTGTAACTAGGCTTACGTTTCTGACAGTTACTTGCATGATGTAGTTGTTTTCGTTTGTAAGACCATTGTCACAAAATTAAATTATTGGATACTGATGACTGAACAATGAATATTGCGTCAAGATAATGAAGACAAGTCTCTTGTTTTCTTTTCTTAAAGGAAAACCAACAGCCTATGATAATTTGGCGGAAAAGGTTACAAAAGAATGCGAAAATTCCAATATAGACAAACTAAACCAATCGAAAACAAATGACAAACAAACAAACAACATCGACTGAATCATGAAAATTTTTTTTAGTTCATATAGTAAACTATGTTTAAAAGCTGATTTTCAATTATCTCTTATGTAAGAAGTTTCTCTCCGACCCTTACGAAGCCTGTAGGATGATAGGCTATACAGGTCCCATAATTATTTAGAGCTAGAATAAAGATGACTTGACATGAATAAAATTTGTTCATGATCTCAAAAAGCATCCGCTGTGTTGTCACCGTGGTTAGCATTGTCTTCTTCGTCAACATGGTTACCAACCTCAGCGTTGTCGCTATCTCCGTCGTCTCCGGTGATGTCGTCATCAACAGCATTGCCATCATCCAAGTATTCACCTCGGCCGTCAATGTCACTTTTGCCTTCGCCGTCGTTGATGTCATCATCAGCATCATTACCATTGTCTCCGTTTCCGCTGTTGCTATCGTCGCCGCTATCTTCGTCAAAAGAGATGATGCTTGGTCTAACTCCACCTGGTAAGGTTTACAACTTGATTACAAAACCCTAAATATTTCAAATTGCGTCCGATGTGTAATCATTGTTTTTAATTTTATATTCCATGTTTTTTTAGTCGTGGTTTGCTTTTTCATCGATTATAAAGGTCCCACAATGATCCAATTGGGTCACTCTCTTAATATAATGTCGAATGATTTCCAACCGTGTGAGCTTTGTTTTTCTCGTCCTCGTCAGCGCTGTCACTGCTGCTTTCGCCCTCGTCACCGTTGTCCTCTGAAAAACTTAAGCAAATGAGAGCCACTCCAATATGAAGAAACATGCACTAAATGATGATTAAAACTGTCTCGAGTCAAGTTCGAGTCAATACAAAGCGTTCCCTTCATACAAAACATAAGAGCAAGCTTAGGATATCGATTTTGATTACATTAATTCATTTATTTCTTTATCTTTTTTAAGGGTGTCCTGCAGGTTGGCATTCACCTTCCCGTAAGCAAAAAGTCCTGGCACAGCGCAAAATTGGAATGTTCCTCAAACAATGGTGCTCAGTTGGTGAAGATTGATTCCTCTGAAGAAAACGACTTTATCAAAACGACATTTTTGGCTGATGGCGTAGGTTACTGGATTGGATTGACAGATGAAGAAACTGAAGGGATCTGGAAGTGGTCTGACGGAAGCATTCTCGCGGGATTTCAAAAGTGGCACGAATCCCAGCCAAGCGGCATACCTTTGAAGAATTGTAGTGGAATAAGAATGGGATCATTTCTGCTAAGGAATTACGATGCGGAGTGGCACGATAATGAGTGTGAAGACCGTAGAGGGTACATCTGTGAAAAGTAAAATATGGGGATCGTTTTCCTTCTATTTTCTGCATATTTTCTGCATTTATCTCTCGCTTGTAATAGTTTACTCAGCTATGTATTCGTAATTGTTCGTCCAATTTGTTCTTTCTTTCTTTATTGTTACTTATAAGGGAGCTAACATCAGTTATTACTAATTAGCTTACACTTTAGAGACACCCTAATCAACAACTGACAACATTACGCACGCTAAGATCTCACACATTGTTTGATGAAGGAGCAAAGGCGGAACGTACAACAAGGTTCCTCGTGTCTGTTATTCCTTTTTTCACCTTTTAAACCTAGCTGAAAAATTGTTATTTTTTTGCCTGTATATATTTCTGTTTCTGTTTGAGCTGATGCTCTAGGATCACTATGTGAGTGAGTCCATTTCATCGATTTCATCAATTGATTTCATTGGTATGATATGTACTGAGCATTGAATTATTTTATCTTAATAAGAGTTTTATAACACTGTCACATAGCTACGGTATCTCTGGTGCTTTCCAACTGAGTGTCTGATGCATAAACAATTAAATTTTATCTCAATTCTGAGAAATGTAATTTATCACATTGTTGTGGGAAATGTTCTCATTGTTTGTCTTGCTAAAGTAGGTGGTCACTTGCGGATCACTTTTCAAGAATTTTGCTCTCATGCTATACTGAAACAGCGATAATAAGCGTTTCGTTTCTCCAAAACGTATTCTATTTTTCCAGGTGTTATCATAGAGGGTTCTTATAATTTGTTCTCATTAACCAATTGTAAATGAGAATTATTCCACGTTGGTTGCTATCGTATGGCGCCTTGCGTGGCTGCATATTTTTTAGCTCCGTGTAACTCCCCTTCAATACTCGTGCTAATGGCCTACAACCGCCTTAAAAGCTTTCGTAAATTCTTTCTAAACACCCTATGGCCTTCTTACCGTGGGAAACGTGCGGGTCGCCTCGTAAGAGAGAGAGAAAGAGTCTCCATCAAACAGATTGCTATTGTTTCAACACTGAAAGTTAGCGGCCGTCCTTGGTTTTCAGCTCCGTTACGATGCCTCAACCCTGCGAACTGTATACAAATTACTCCAGCCCCTACAGATGCAAAAAGGAAGGTTTCACCGACGGCTTATGTACCATCTTTATTTGTCTCGAATGTCATGTCCTTGGCTTCCAAAGTGGATGAACTGCGCCACGTTGTCAAGTATGCTAATTTAGATCTTGTTTGTATTACGGAGTCGTGGCTTAAAAGCCACATTCATGACAATGTGGTTGCGCAGGAGAGCTACAATATCATCCGCAGGGACAGAACAGAGTTAAAACATGGCGGTGTGTGCGTGTATATCAAGATAAAGTTTACAGTCGTAGACGATTTAGAAGACCCTTCTTTCAAGGCGTTATGGATTCAAAGTAGTCCTACTGTAGTCCTCCCATAGAGATACAGCTCTAGTTTTCTTGGAGTGTTCTAGCACCTGCCAAGCGCTAATGACTCTGCTTTTTTAGAGTATTTAGAGAGGTGTTTGTCATCTATCGAAACAAGGTATTTCAACTGTGGCCTTTGTTTGGTGGGAGACTTTAACAGGCTACAAACCACACGGCTTAGAAACAACTACAATTTAAAGCAAATAGTACATTTTCCGACACGAGGAAAAAGAACGCTCGACTTAGTTCTCACCAACCTTCAAGACCACTACGAAACCCCAACCCAACGCCCTCCACTTGGCCTTTCGGATCACATGTCTATAGAAGTTCAACCGCAGGCGAGGATAAAGTCCAATAGCTCTACAACCACTATTCAGTCGAGGAATATGCGTCCCAGCAAGCGCCTAACAATGCGCACTTATCTAGAATCAGTGGATTTGGATACTATACTCAATTCCGCGGACAGTTGTGAAGACAAAACCTCGCTTTTGGAACAAATCATTAAGACTGGTCTTGACCATGTTATGCCTATGCGTACGCGCAAAGTACATTCAACCGAACCACCTTGGATAACGTCATCCTTGTTACAAAGGCGGCAAAGTGCCTTATCGACTAAACTCGGCCCATGGTTATTTCTAGTAATGATTAATGACCTGAGTGTGGCGAATACGAACATCTGGAAGTATGCAGATGATACTACCCTCGCTGAGTGTGTGGAAAAGAACGAAACCAGCTCGATGCAGTCGCGCGTTGATAAATTTGTTACAAAGTCTCGTGCTGATGGTTTCCAGTTGAATGAATCGAAGTGCAAGGAACTTAGAATATCATTCATAAAGTCAGAGAATACTTTAGAGCCTGTTACTATCAACAATACGAACATCGAGGTTGTTCCATCCGCTAAATTACTAGGTGTTATGATATCGAATGATTTGAAGTGGAATGTGCACGTAGAAATGATAGGTAAGAAAGCCGCAGCGCGTCTCTACTTTCTTAGGCAATTACAGCGCGCGAAAGTGCCAGCTAATGACCTTCTAAGTTTCTACATCACTTGCATACGCCCAGTTGCAGAGTATGCATGTTCAGTCTTTCATACCGCTCTACCGCAATATCTCTCCGATCAGTTAGAACGCCTGCAAAAGCGAGCACTACGCATGATAAGCACTAATGATTTATCTTATAGACTCGAAGAAGTTTTTAACATACCTACCTTGTATCACAGGAGAGAGGCGATTTTCAATTGGCGACTCTCACACTTTGTAGCGACCTCTTGAGTAATGGAACAAACAATTACGGAAGGGTCCTCGCAGTTTCGGCCATAAGCAGTTGCCAAGAGGAAATTTCTTTGCGAGAATGTTCGAAGCCTAAAAGTACGCAGTACAGAGATAAGTAGACTGTTGACGTATTCTGAAATTGGAAAGCTGCGCGCCAGAAAAAATTTCCTTAGCTCCCGTTGGGAATTATAATGTTCACCGTGTGCAACGTTGTTAGAATAACTCCACAAGCCATGTGTGTACATTTACATTTACAGGGTTCTGTGCAAAACTAAGATCCATCCGCATTTTGCAACCAGAAGTGTTCTATTGAGGGCATTGCAAGGGTGATATATCTCGTTTTCTATCTCTTGGAGTCTTCAGTTTATGCATGTAAGAATTTTAATTCCATATTTGTCATTTTCTATATTTCTCCTCGTGGCATTTTAGGAGTCTCCTTGATATTAACAATAGTGCATCTTGAGATCAATCAAAATTGTTAGTTTGTGACCAGTAAAATGAAAACTCTTGAGGAGCAGTCGAAAACATTTCGATCAAAGTTAGGTAAAGATGTAAAGGCTGGCTCGGATTTTCTTTTTTTCTCCGAATAACCTTCAAAAAGGTGTTTGAAGTTAGCTAGAAGATAGAAATGTAACGAAAAAAAGGTTTTAGTGCTAAACAGATGCGGCTGTCAAAGTCATCAGCAGTCATTTAGGCCTACAGAAGGAGAAACGTTTTGTTTGATTCACCTCCTAATATATCTTATAAATCGAAGGAACTTATCACCGACGTTGCGAAATAAATTGAGGCAAATTTTCCAATCTAATTTTTTAATGGTGGAAATGATTTAGTTGTGATTGCACCTCATGTAACTCAACTCAGCGAGTGGTTATGTTATATTCTTAAATAGCTCTCTCCAACGATTGCCGAATCATTCAATTTGAGCCTGAAGCAAAGCACAAGATTCTTAAAAATCATATGATAAGAAACACCAGTGTTCGAAGAAAGTCACAGTGTATGACGCAGTGCTTCCTTGAACCCAACTGTGTGTCCTACAACTATGGTCCATTATACAGTGATGTACCAATATGTGAGCTCAGCAATCGCACCCACTTACAAGGCTCCAGCAGCGACTTTATACAAAAGGAAGAGTACATCTACCAACACATCTTGGTAAGAAACAAAAACTAATCACAATTATAGAACTTTGGGATCCGGAGTCCAAAACCAAAAGTCAAAGGAATCTTAACGGTATACCAGCCTTAAAGGCATGAAGTCATAATTGGTGGTTCGCATTTAATTGATTTTTAATCTTTCAAGTGTTAAAGCCATTTCAACAATTTCCATATATTCCATTATTTTTTAATTTCTTTTTTTTGAGTTTGAATTAGTTTTTTTTTAAAATGTTTCTACAAGTACCTTCAAATACCTTCCTCAACCTACATGTATATCTCTTTAATGACAGAGCATGCGCCCCGGTTGTTGATGATAAAAACTGTGCAATAATCACGAACCATCTTTCGAGGTGAAAACCTTAACTTTATGTATTATTATTAAATAAACTAGCCTCTTTTCAATGTTTTATTAAGCCTTTGATTACCTTCATAGAATCCCTGTGAAAGCAGCCCGTGTCCAAGCAACACATTATGTCAAGCTGGGTTTACTAATAAAGGATATCGATGTATTTGCCCTAAAGGATTGGAAGGAGGAGCAACTTGTTATCAAGGTATATCTTGGGGTGAATTTAAATTAGTTTTAAAACTCTATCTTTATGGTTTCTCAGAGGCATTAATATTACATTAAGAGTTAGAGGTTTCGTTCGTAAGACCATTCTCATAAAATTAACTAGATGCTGATATCTAAACGATCAAAATCGTGATAGTAAAAGAAAAAAAGAAAGAAAACTGATACTACTAATACTCGATAGTGCTAAATAATTAACAATTGGTTCATACGTCAGCGTGCGTTCATCGAGATATAAAGCACGCGGGAAGTTTGGAGAGCACGAAAGATGCGTAAGAGCTATACGAGTTATATGAGTGATTTTAAAATCGAACAAGCGCGCAGTGCGAGTTCCATTTGTAATCACAAGTGTGATTTCAGACCAAAATTGCACGACACAGGGTTCAATAACCACTTTATTACACCCATTCCGAAATCACCCAAATGCAGGAATTTTGGTCAGTTCAATTATTTTTATTGATGCAGTACTGAGCCAGTTTGAAATTAAATTCATCCATTTTTTTTTTTTTGGGGGGGGGGGGGGGGAATAAGAGTTTTGGAAACAAAAGTTGCAAAATTTGCCACATGATACTTGTCTTTCATTTTCCTGAAATTTGATTGGTTTCTTTAAACAAGCCTTGAAATCTGATTGGTTGTTTTGTTTTCAGCGTAGCCTCCTCATTGGCTGGGAAAAAGATGCGATTTCAAGCAAAAAATGGTGCGATTCGTGAATAAATCGCACCAATTAGAGCCATTCAGATTACAGGGAGCACCAATGATTTCAAAACGGGTGTAATAAACAAAAGTGTTTCACAAAATCATGCGACATGTTTGCGTTATATCATAGAACGTGCTCAACTTAAAACTCATACATTATTATTCTTTCAATGTACTTTTTCTTCGAGTTAACGACCCCTTGGCTAAATTAATATACTAACAAAAAAGTAAAAATTAAAAAAAAGTGTATCGTAATAACTCGATTGCATCCTGTGATGGTTTTCAAATGTGGATAAAATAATCACAAGTGAGACTTTTATATCTTAAACTAATTGACAATGATATCCTAAATTTAACTATTATTTTCTCTCTCCATAAGATGTTGACGAATGCACGATGGCTTCCCACGACTGTTCTTCTAACGCCAATTGTTCAAATTCTGTGGGATCATTCCAGTGCAATTGCCAATCTGGATATACTGGAGATGGTAGAGCATGTCAAGGTAAGTGCAAACTGGTCCTTACGCTCAGGCAAATGGACTGTTACCCAAGTCAAATGCACAATCCATTAGCACACATTTTGAAAAATGTTGAAACAAACTGATTAATCATGACCTTGGAAGAGACAACGACAGAGACAGACAGATCCACAGATATATGTATGTTAATAGGAACTGGAAGAATAAAAGCCAGACAGGGAGACAGGAAGAAAATAGGACTCAAAGGAACATAACGTCTGGTTTTGAGAGTTATTTTGATATCTGTTTTTGATTAATCTTCAATTGAATTTTTTCGATTTTTGTAAGATGTTTACGAATGCATTATGGCTTCTCACGACTGTTCTCCTGACGCTGATAGTTCAAATTCTGTGGGATCATTCCAGTACGCGTGTAGAACAGGATATACTGGTGATGGCAAAACATGTCAAGGTAAGAGCAGTCTAGTTCATGCAGCTTACAAATGGAGCGATAGCCGAGTGGAGCAAACACAGTGAGTCAAAAAACAGAACGGTTGAAAAATGAATAGACGGACTGACTTATCGTGGAATTGGCAGCGAGACCGACAGAGAGACAGATGAACGTGTGCAAAAACGAACAAACGTCTGGACGACCAAGTGGACCGTAGCCTATTCAAAGATATCACGGGTACACCAGTTGAAAAATATCGGATCAAACTGATTGATAGTCCTATTAACAACGAGAAAGACAGATGGGCAGAAAGACAGTCAGGATGGCTGAAGTTAGCCACCGAAAGAGCAGAAATCATATTCTAAGTGTTGTTTTCTTACTTTGATTGATTTACTTTAAACTGAATTACTTTTTCGATCGCTGATTGTTCGAATGACGTGGGGTCATTTCAGTGTGCGTGCAGACTAGGATATACTGGTGATGGTAAAAATGTCAAACTAACATTAACATAAGCAGACCGGTTGAAAAATATTCAGACTGACTAATTTATGATGAAATTGACACAAGGCTGACAGAATGGGCTGAAAGAATCCACAAAAGAGAAGCCAAATCAGATTGTAAAAGTTTTTCTTGTATCTTTAATTGACTTAATTTTCAATTGGATATTTTTTTTTCAATCTCCATAAGATAATGACGAATGCACGATGAACACTCACGATTGTTCTTCTAACGCCGATTGTTCAAATGTTATGGGATCGTTTCAGTGCGCCTGCAAATCTGGATATGCTGGTGATGGTAAAGCATGTCAAGGTAATAGAAATGCAGTTTAATTCTCCCACCCCAGTCATGGGCCGTTAGCCAAATCCAATATGCAATAAGACAAGCCGATCAGTTGATGAAGTAATGTTCAGACAGATGGCATGACAGTGAGAAAGAGAAGAAGCGAAATCAATGTAATTTAAAATTAACAAAAGGGAAATTAAACTGACAGAAGAATAGTCTGGTAGGCGTAAAAAGGGCCGCGAGAACCCTTCAAACGGGCACACAATCTGATGATATGAATGAATGTTTAATCATCTTAAGGTCTTAAATTTCTTTTACATTTGGACGAATGTGCAACAGCTAATCACAGCTGCTCCACCCACGCCCACTGTTCCAATGTCATTGGATCATTTCAGCGCACATGCAAAACATGTCAAGGTACTTGTAGGCCAGACTACACTTGGTGTTGTAGTTAAAACAAGCCATATTCGAAATTGATATCCATTAATTGTTAAAATTTCTTGCTTTAACTTCCAGCTTTTGGCTCAGCTAAACAAGTACCTTTTTCTTCTTGCAAGTCTCTGTCTTCATTTAACCTTCCTACCGGTGTTTATTGGCTCGATATTGATGGTTCCCATGATAACGCGTTCAAAGCTTACTGCGAGATGGAGACCGATGGAGAAGGCTGGACTTTAGTTTGGAGTTACGCCTTTACTAACTATCAAAGCTTTTCGACACCCTCCAACGCAATCACACCCCAACCAACTTGGGACGTCAAAAATCCCGATAAAGTCGATGTTCCAACATCTAATACTCCACCTTTAAACGAAACGGACTTCAATGCAATTGAATTCTCCAAATGGGCAATCATTGGGGACAAGGTATTAATCAAAAGCAACATCAACAACTGGATTATTTGTTCAGGAACAGGAAGTTTACCTCAGTGGCAATATGGTTCCGCTAACTGTATAATTGCCAAACACATCACTGAAAATTGTCTACTGGGAAAAGCGCCCGCATATTTTGGCCGAAATTACCATCGTGGACCAGCCTATAAACTTAAAGGTGCTGATTATCATTGTTATTACTTTGATGGTTGCACAGGAGAGGATTTTCCAGCGCATGACCCCTGTGGGTCATACTCTGACAAAGAGTTGAAGAATATACAAAATCCACATGGAAATATTTTTATTCGATGACTCCCCACTACTTGGCCAACATGAAAGATCACGATAAGACTCTAAATAACAAGAATAACTTGGTAACTGAACTTTAAAGCGTCAAATACAGTGGGTAAGCCCTTGCCTATCAGCAAGGATCTTACACTGACACCATGGCTATATCTGTCTCATTTTTTTATTATGAAGTTCAGGGCGTTGGTGTTCCTAAATACATAGGTACTGGCATCGAAGTCGACTTGGGCGGAACACATCGAACATGTGTAAATGAAAATATTTCCCACCGCTTTTGCGGGTTATCACTGTACATGCCTATAGCATGTCATTTTCTCACTTTTTATTACCCGAAATCATGCACGTATGGGTGTGGGTGTGTGGCAAAGACAATCCTTTAGTAAGGAACTCAAAGCCTTCATTTGATACGTTCTCTTGAGATGAAGGCTTCTTCGATCTTGCTCTTTACGTATACAAAAAAAAAACACCTATACCCACAATTGGGAACACAGAGAAGAGCTCGGACTCTGGTGTCTTAAAATTGCTTGTGATATTCAAGATCACACAACCAGACCATTATAGAATGGCAAAATTTTGTATTTGAGTCCAAAGAACTCCCGGTGTTTTCTTATTCTTTTTAATCAGTAGTGGTGTTAGACGCATTTTTGTTGGTAAAGCACTCAGATTGAAAGATCAAAAGTATTACTGGACTAGTAGGGAGATACGTTACCCCAGTACGGACAACACTAAAAGTTCAGTGCGTTTAAAATTTGAACTCAACACTTTTATGACAGGATTGGTGAAATATTTCACTTAATTATGTGCAAAATAGCACGTGAGATTGTTTCATTCGCGTTCGCGCAAACTATTTCGACTTGCTAAGGTTTTTTTGTGTTTGATTTTCCGTAGTTCTATAGTCATTTTTCATCATGCAAGTATGCCAGTTTAAAGAGTTTCTGCGAAAGTTTATACATAAGAATGTGCAGCGTTGTTTTGTTGTTTGTAGCAGGTGTACTTGTGAACCAAACATCTACGAAGTCTCAAAGTCTTAAGATTTTAAGAAATTGCTACTTCTATAAACTCGGTACTTCCATTAATAAGAACTGATATAATGTAATGCTGAAATGTTTAGTGATTAGCAATAAAATTAGAACTCTGTCAGAGGGGCACACTTACAATGCAAAGATACTGTTGTGGATTTGTCTAATAATTTTTACACAAAAAGAAATGACAGTTTTAAAATTTAGCTGGTGTTCTGCCTTTTCCAGCATTGCGCAAAAAATAGAGCCTTCTTGGAAGAAGCTTGGATGAGGTCTTTAAATGGTTGTACCATTCACATGTATAAATGGCATGGGTGATTTGCGGGAAATTAAGCATTAGCCTAGAGCGCATCTTTCGAAGATGTCTCAAGCAAATGCTACGGAGGCAATTTATAGAACGTGCTTAACTCTGGCATGTTTTAAATTTCATATTCTTTTTTTATTAGGTTATTCTTTTCGCATACTGTTCAAAAGTATTTCAATAAATTTCTTTTCCGTTTAACAAAGCATCTATTGTAAAAAAAATTACGACCTCAATAACCTTTCGTTTAGTAATTTCGCTTGGCATGTTATAGAGAATAAAGCAAGGGCGCGCGTAGTTATGAAATCTCTTCTCGAGCGTTCAACTCGATAGCTCACGAATGAGCGCAGCGAACGAGTGAGATGTTGAATTTTCGAGATGTCTCGTTGAGCACGGCTAAACTTTGTTTAAATAGCCGACCTTTAATGTTTTAGAAAATCAAACCTTGTAGTTACCTGAGGCTAAGCCAGTAACAACATCTTCAAAGAATCCCCACTGATTCAGTAAAAAAGTTGTTCGTTTTAATATCACTTATGTTAACAGTTAGCTAGTTTTGTCTGACTCGGAATATTGAAATTAAATCCGCCAAGATCTATTCGTTATTTTGATAAATTTGTCCCATGTTTCTATTTCTAATAGACATGTAGTTTTCTTTTTTCTGCCCACGACATAAATGGGTCATGTCATTGCAAAACAAAGTAACAAAGCGGATTCAGATTTTAGACTGTGTTACTCAATGAGCCTAAAAAATTGTTCTCAGTGAAAAATGTTAAGAGAAATCACATGGAAAACGGTATTTGTTTTCTTATGTTTTCAAGCACAAACTGGTGATTCTCAACTGTAATTGATCGTGTCACGGTGTGACTAATATACTTTTGGACATTAATTAGATAACAAAGGATCTCCATCTTCAAGAAAAACAAGCCTTGCTGGTGACTTTTTACATAATTGCTATTTCGGAGTATGTCCAGAGATGAATATTGATAGGTGATATTAGTAATCTGCAAAGCGCACTGTTTGACGTCGTAGCGACTTTTTTCTTAATCTTTGTCAGGGGCTACTTCTCAAAGCTTTGCAAATAAGAGTTAGTTATTCAAAGCTGAAACATATTAAGACGATATTATTTCTTGTTTTTACCTTTCGCAGTAGTTCAATTTCAAAAACACGGGTAATGTCACGAGAATCTGAAGTAATTAAAAGATAAATTATTCATTTGTATATAGTTTACATCGCCTTTTGTTTGTTATGATTCTTTGTTTTTTTTTTTTGTTTGTTTTCATGTCACCGTTTGCAAACTCTCAACGATCAAGATGGTAAATTATACATTCAGTTTATCTTCATTATTTGCTACAGGAGTATGATGAGACTGTGCAAAAAAAACAAAGAAAATGTTAACGGTTTATTTATTCGTAGCTCACTGATATTAGCTGACTCACGAATTTAAAACAACAACAAAAAACATGGTACCAAAGGGAATTGAAACAAATCTAATTACAACTTTGCATGTTTAAATTATTCCGACAGCACCCTAAGACATTTGCAAACACAATCCTTTGAAAAAGTTAAAAAGTTTTAATAATGGAGCAAAATATGTCGAGGAAAAAAGCTTCTTTTTAGATACTTTTTCCCTCAATAGTGTCGATTTCCAACGTTTATTTAAAAGCTTTCGCTGATTTTCTTTTTCTTCTTAATCAACAAAGTTAGACTGCAGAATTTTCAATTATAAAAACTGATGGCATCTGCTACATGTTTGTTTTTTCTTTTTTTGTTTTGTTGTGTTTCTTTTTTTGTTTTGTTGTGTTTCTTTTTTTGTTTTGCTGTTTTCTTTTTTTGTTGTTATTATGGTCTTCAAACATGAAGCATCATGCCCATACTTCTGATATCCTTTCATATTTCTCTATTTTCCCTTTATTTTTTTGTCTTACATTTGTTTTACATTCGACTTTTTATTATTCCCTCCTCGAACACTGAAAAATTTAACTACAAAGAAGATTGGTGATATTGATAAAGTTGGCTAAGAAAACATGCTCCTCTATTCTTACCACTTTCAATACATTATTTTCCATGCAATTTCTTCTAGAATATTGTAGAACTCCATCATTTGGTGGTCATAATCATTTCCCACGGAGATGGCTAATAACAAGACTATTATCATATTCTTAGTTGGCTGATACGTCAGTTGTAGGACATTAGTCAACTACAAGTCCCGTTTCTGTCATTGTAGTGTAATCAATCGTCTAACCCGCAGATGACCAATAACAGGACTGTCCGTAATCACATCCTGAGGTGAATGCACTTAGGACAACAAGTTCTTTTCCCTTGCAGTGTGAAAATGGGCTGTAATGAAAGTCATAGTACAATTCCTCGTTTGGCAACCATCTTCCTTTGGGCTGCGTCGGTCACTTTCCCTTGCTTTGTAAATGGAGGTAAGTGGTTCCGAAAAACTATTTATAACAGCCGTTTTGAAAAAACATTTATTACGTTAAAAGCATAAAATACATTTACCTAGAACTGAAAAAAAACAGGGCAAGTAAAACAGCTATTAGCTAAGAAAAGTTCATTAGCCCAAGAGCTTTGTGTTTCTTTTCCTTATGTAAACTGGAACGTTTTTATTCCCTACTGGTTTCCTTTTGATCATATTTTCACTGTAGAGACTAAATGAGTTTTATCTCTCGATGAAATTTATGAGTTATTCTTTTGACTGCTTTATTTTTGTTCCAAACGAAAACAAAAATCGAGCTGTGGAAATAGAATATAGACGATTTTCATCTCTTTCGTTTATATGCTGTTTGCATTACCAGCCTCTTTATGACTGTGACAAGACCCTCGTTTACACACAGCTATTTTTTTTAATTAAAAACCGACGAAGACAGAGTTTACCGTATCCTGCTGAACAAGATCACGTTTCTATAATCACTTGTGAAAATCAAGTTTTGCTCGAAGAAAATGCTCAACTCTTCGCCAGTCTCTTGTTTCTAAAGGAAAAAAGTGTGTCGTGACAATTCGATTGCATTCTGTGATAGTTTTCAAATGTGGATGAAATTAGCGCAAGTGAGGCTTCTATCTCTTTAAGTAATTGACAATGATGACTGGATATCATAGAAACTTTATTTTACGCCTTTTTTCATTAGTTTCCTTTCGAAATCTTGAAACTAATCTGTCCGGCGTTGCTCAATTTGCAATTTGGGTCCTGAAAATCAGTGAATGATTTATAAAAATTTTACCAGACGGCAAAATCCTCCCTGACTGACCCATATTTTTTTCACACACAAACATATATATGTACATATTTTAATCTGAGCTCAAAAATAACATAGTGGAAGCCATAAATATTTTATGGGGCAATAATTTGTTTGGCAATAATAGTTTTGAATTTGAGGTAATTTTCTCGCGAGTATCACTCTATTCGCTTAAAAACTGATATTTGCTTGACTTTTCCTTGTGGTCTCAAACAACCCTCAAAAAACTTATAATCCTTCAAACATTTTCGTTCGCCTTTTTCGAGTGGCCTTTGCGTCAAAAAATACACGGCTAATGACCGTTTCCCTGGAAACGGATCGTATGGCAAAATACGGACCAAGTAAGAACCAATCAGAATCCTCGAATTACCTCTGGAATACCTTGTAAGGAATGTCTTCTTCGCACCTAAAGGGACTAAAGTAACTTTCGTCTTTTTAGATGGATGTCGAATAATTCAGTTCAAGGAGCAAAAACAAAATGTGGCTCTAGCAAACCACGTTATCCGAAGTGAACAAGTATTTGACAGAGACATTTGTGAGTTGAAGTGTTACCAGGAACCAAATTGCGTGTCTTACAATTATGGGCCATCAGGAGATGGAAAATTTGTCTGTGAACTAAGCAACAAGACCCACTTGCAAGTCCCTTCCGACGACCTTCAGATGAAAGATGACTTTATCTACAGACAAATTACCGATGTAAGTATACCTAACAGAGTGAATTGGTATTATCAACTGAGTTGATAACGTAAATTGGTCACCGTAAAGAGTTTAAAAGCTGACGTTTCGAGCGTTGGCTCTTCGTCAGAGCGAGTGGAGGAATTGTGGGTTATGTGTGAGTTTACGGTGGCTAAGCTATTGGTGGGAATATTGTGAAGAGAAAACACGAATAAATAAGTCGAATGAAAAGCGCTCGTTCATACCGTGGGGATTAAGAGTTCCGATTTGAAAGATAAATTTTTGTTCTAGAGTTTTGCGGCGTACCGAACTGCCTAGATATGAGGAAAGGCTGTTAACTTTCATATGCCGCTGAGAATGATAAGGGAGATTGAAGTGTCTAGCGACTGGTTTGGATGCATCCTAGTCATTTCTTTCTACGTCGTGAAGGTGTTCTCAGAATCCGTTACCTTGTCTTCTCCCTGTTACACCAATATATAACTTTTTGCCTTAAGTGCAAGTTATGCAGTAAATGACATTGGCTGAGGTGCACGTAAAGTGATCAATGATCTTGATGGATTGGTTCCCGACATTTTCTCTACGTTATGAATGAGAGGACAAGTTTCGCATCGTGAGCGAGCACATTTGAAAGTTCCTGGTTGGTCATTGGTTTGAAATGAACTTCTGACAAAAAAGTTGCCTACATTTTTGTCACGTTTGAATGAAATAGATAGAGGTTGCGAAAAGATATATCAGTCTCTGAATCGTTTTGGAGTAATTTAAGTAAGTAAGTTTTTAAAAAATAAATACACGAAGTTCTAGGTGAGTGGTGATGGTGAGATTTTTTGCAGTGACCGGCACTTATTGTTTAGCTATAAGTTTGTTAATTGCGTTTTTGACAATGTTTTGGTTGATGATACTTTAATCTCCCTAATCATTTTAAGCAGCATATGGCAGCTTGCAGCCTTTCCCTACATGTAGGCAGTAACCCTGTTATACTCTCCCACCGATGAAGCTCCACAGTTTTGTTGTGGAGCCGGGTAGCAAGGAAAAAATATTGTGACAGTTTTCGACTTCATTGTTGACAGCCTCCTATTACCACCCATAACCCACGCGGAACTTATCGATGGCCTTTTATTAACAATACTCAATAATACGTCATTAATCGATATCTTGGCTGAAAAGGGACATCAAGAGCGTCACACTAACACCCAAAATCCAGTCAGATCTCAAGCCAGGTCTTCGAGAATGATTTAGTGCTATTGTAGATTTAGGGAAAATCACGTTATTTTATGTCAACTCATAGAACGCTTGCCAGAGCAACCCTTGTAAGAGTAACTCGACATGTCAAGCAGGATTTGGAGTGCATGGATACCGATGCATTTTTCCAGAGGTTAACTGTGGGGAAAGTTGTGAATCAGGTAGCATGTTCCACATACACATGCAGTTTCATTGCTGTCTCTTTTCATTTTCTTCTTTAAGCTTGACGCACAGAAAAAGAATACCTCTATAACACATTTTCTTATTGAATTATTTTTCTTTTTAAGATGTTGACGAATGTGCAATGAACACTCACAACTGTTCTGCTAACGCCGATTGTTCAAATGCTATGGAACCATTTCAGTGCACGTGTAAATCTGGCTATTCTGGTGATGGAAGTACATGTCTAGGTTAGTGCAGTGATGTACACATGGATCGATAGCCGAGCCAAATAAAGAGTGAGACAAGCAGTCTGTTAGACAAACATTTATGCATATTAATATACTGTGGATTGATAGCGGAGCACACGTTCGGTTGGACAGATGAAAGAATGTGGGTAATGGAGGACAGAAAGAGTGACATGAGGACCAGACAGATAGCTAGACTAACAGCAGGACTGTACGAAGCCGAAAACAGGACACCAAATCAGATTCTTTTAGTTGTTTTCAAATTGGTTATTGGTTTACCTTTAATTTCATTATTTTTTTCTGATCTCTGTAAGATGTTGATGAATGCACGATTGCAACCCACTACTGCTCATCTAATGCCGATTGCTCAAATGCTGTGGGATCATTTCAGTGCACGTGCGAATCTGGATACACTGGTGATGGTAAAACATGTGAAGGTAACCGTAGTCTACTTTTTCCAGCCTATAGCCGAGTCAAATAAATACTGAGACAGCGAGACCGGTTGAAAAATATTCAGGCAGCTTTATTGATCGTGGTAATGACAGTGAGGTAAACAGACGGATGGAAAGATAGGTATGCATAAAAAGGAACAGACACACAGACAAGAAGGCACAGAAAAGGGTTAAAGAAGCCACAAAAAGGAAGAAAAACCAGATTCTTTGTGTTGTTTCCATATCGATAACTGATTTACCTTCAATTTATTTTTTACTATATATTTAAGATGTTGACGAATGTGGGTTAGATGGACAGGAAGAAAAACAGACAGACAAAGGGATTGAAAGAAGTTACCAAATCAGATTAAAAGATTTTTTGATATCTTTAATGTATTTATTTATTTATTTATCCTCAATTTGACTTTTCTTTTCTCCCTCCTTAAGATGTTGACGAATGCACGATGGCTTCTCACGACTGTTCCTCTAACGCCAATTGTTCAAATTCTGTGGGATCATTCCAGTGCACGTGTAGAACAGGATATACTGGTGATGGTAAAACATGTCAAGGTAAGAGCAGTCTAGTTCATGCAGCTTACAAATGGAGCGATAGCCGAGTGGAGCAAACACCTTTAGTCAATTAGGAGGGTTGAAAAATTTATGGACGGTCTGACTTATCGTGGAATTGGCAGCGAGACCGACAGAGAGACAGATGAATGTGTGCAAAGACGAACAAACATCTGTACGATCAGATGGACCGTAGCCTATTTAAAGATGGGCAAACAGACAGACAGGAGGGCTGAAATCATATTCTAAGTGTTTTTTTCTTACTTTAATCGATTTATCTTAAACTGAATTTTTTTTGCGATTACTGGAAGACGTTGACGAGTGCACGATCGCCTCTTACGACTGTTCTCCTATTCAGACAGACCAATCAGTGGTGAAATTGACACAAGGCTGACAGAATGGGCTGAAAGAATCCACAAAAGAGAGGCCAACTCAGATTGTAACAGTTTTTCTTGTATCTTTAATTGATTTAATTTTCAATTGGATTTCTTTTCAATCTCCATAAGATAATGACGAATGCATGATGAACACTCACGATTGTTCTTCTAACGCCGATTGCTCAAATGTTATGGGATCGTTTCAGTGCGCCTGCAAATCTGGATATACCGGTGATGGTAAAGCATGTCAAGGTAATAGAAATGCAGTTTAATTCTCCCACCCGAATGATAGGCTGTTAGCCGAATCCAATAAGCAATAAGAGAAGCCGATCAGTTGACGAAGTAATGTTCAGACAGATGGCTTGATCCTACAATTGACAGCGAGAAAGACAGAGAAATGAATGTATATAGAAACAGAAACAGACATAAGGATGGTCTGATAGGCAGAAAAAAGGGCCACGAGAACCCTTCAAACGGGCACGCAACCTGATTATATGAATAGTTTCCATATTTTTTTTTTTAATCACAAATGTTTGATCATCTTAAAGTCTCAAATTTCTTTTAGATTTGGACGAATGTGCAACAGCCAATCACAGCTGCTCTACCCACGCCCACTGTTCCAATGTCATTGGATCATTTCAGTGTACATGTAATGATGGATATAGCGGCGATGGTAAAACATGTCAAGGTACGCGTAGGCCAGACTACACTTGGTGTTATAGGTTACATTTAAAACAAGCCACGTTCGAAATTTATTTCCACTAGTTGCTAAAATGACTTGCTTTGACTTCCAGCTTTTGGCTCAGCTAAAGAAGTACCTTTTTCTTCTTGCAAGTCTCTGTCTTCATTTAACCTTCCTACCGGTGTTTATTGGCTCGATATTGATGGTGGGTCCCATGATAACGCGTTCAAAGCCTACTGCGAGATGGAAACCGATGGAGGAGGCTGGACTTTAGTTTGGAGTTACACCTTTACTAACTATCAAAGCTTTTCGACACCCTCCAACGCAATCACACCCCGACCAACTTGGGACGTCATAAATTCCGATGACGTCAACGTTCCAACATCTAATACTCCACCTTTAAACGAAACGGACTTCAATGCAATTGAATTCTCCAAATGGGCAATCATTGGGGACAAGGTATTAATCAAAAGCAACATCAACAACTGGATTATTTGTTCAGGAACAGGAAGTTTACCTCAGTGGCAATATGGTTCCGCTAACTGTATAATTGCCAAAAATATCACTGAACATTGTCTAGGGGGAAAAGCGCCCGCATATTTTGGCCGAAATTATCAATGCGGACCAGCCTATAAACTTAAAGGTGGTGATTATTATTATTATTACTTTGATGGTTGCACAGGAGAGGATTTTCCAGCGCATGACCCCTGTGGGTCATACTCTGACAAAGAGTTGAAGAATATACAAAATCCACATGGAAATATTTTTATTCGATGACTCCCCACTACTTAGCCAACATAAAAGATCCTGACAATGCTCTAAATGACAAGAATAGCTTGGTAGCTGAACTTTAAGGAGTCGAATACGGTCGGTGAGTTCTTGCTTATCAGCAGGGATCTTACACTGCCAAACGCTATTTCTGTCTCATTTTTCGATCATGAAGTTCAGGACGTTGGTCATTTTAAGTGTAAAGCTACAGTTAAAGTTGCCTTCGAAGTTGACTTGGGCGGAATATGTGTAAATAAAAAGATTTCCTACCGCTTTTTCCAGTATACACTATACATCTCCATAGCAATCTCTTTTTCTCACTCTCTAATTACCCCGACATCATGTGTGCTTGTGTGTGTGGCAAAGACAATCTTTAAGTAACAAACTAAAAGCCTTCATTTGATTCGTTCTCTTGAGATGAAGGCTTCATTAAACTTGCTCTTTACTTAGAAAGTTCTTAAAAGACATTTATAGCCATAATGGGGGACACAGAAGACCTCGGACTCTGGCGTCTTAAAAGTGTATGAGGCATTCAAGATCACACTTCCAGGTCGTTGTAGAATGGCAAAATTTTTATTTGAGTCTAAAGAACTCCAAGTGTTTTTTTCTTCTTTTGATAAGTAGCGGTGTTAGATGCATTTGTGGTTGGTAAAACACTTAGATTGAAATATCAGAAGTATTACTAGACTGGTAGGTAGATACGCTACCCCGGTATGGACAATACTAAAATTCAAGTGCGATTAAAATTTGAACTCAACACTTTTATGACAGGATTTGTGAAATATCTCACTTAATTATATGCAAAATAATACATGAAATTGTTTCATTCGCGTTCAAGCAAACTTTTTCACTTACTACGGCATTTTTGCGGTTGATTTTCCATAGCTCTATCATCACTTTTCATCATGCAAGTAAGCAAGTTTAAAGAGTTTCTGCGCAAGTTTATACATACCAATATGCAGCGTTGTTTTATGGTTTATGGCAGGTGTTCTTGTGAACCAAACATTTACAAAGAATGAAAGCCTTAAGATTTTTAAGAAATTGCTATTTCCATAAACTCGGTACTTCCATTAATAAGAACTGATAGAATGTGAATGACTTGCGCTCACTTATGAAGCTGAAATGTTTAGTGATTAGCAATAAAAAAATAACTCTTTCTGAGGGGCACAGTTATACTACAAAGATACTGCTGTGGACTTGTCTGACTAATAATTTTTAAACTTCAAAATATGACAATTTTAAAGTTTAGTTAGTGTTTCGCCTTCTCCAGCATGCTATTCTGTGCAAAACATAGAGCCGCCTGGCTTGGAGGAGGTCTTTAAATGGTTGTACCATTCGCATGTGTAATTGGCAGGTGTAATTTGCGGGCAAGGGTTAGTCTCGCGCGGATCTTTTGAAGTTCTCACAACTTAAATGCTACGAAGGCAACTTATAGAACGTGTTTACCTCTGGCATGTTTTAAATTTCATATTCTTTCTTTATTAGGTTATTCTTTTCGCATACTGCTCAAAAGTATTTCTATAAACGTACTTTCCGTTTAACAAAGCGGGCATCTGTTATTGTGAAAAAGTTACGACCTCAATAACCCTTCGTTTAAATGGTCAGAATTCAATAATCATAGCCTTTTTATACTAAGAGCTCTCGTGATTAGGAACAAATACCCTTATCGCAGCCAGTAAACATTTAGTAATTTCGCTTGGTATGTGATAAATAGAGAATGATACATGAGAGCAAATAGATATGGAATTTTTCTTCGAGTATTCAACTTCATAACTCACGAATGGAGAAGTCGAGTTGTCTTGATGTCGAGTAGAGCACGGCTTAACTTTGTTTAAATATTCGGCCCAAGGTTTTAGAAAATCAAAACTTATAATTACCTTTACAACTAGCCATTGAGGGTATCGTGTTTCAGCAATACTCTCTCTACAGCGAGTTGTAAGCGAAGCTGGAAACAATTTTCCACAGAGCAGACTAAATTAAGGGGCTTTGTGAATGAAATGAAGTCTCACCCTCAAACTTCACCCTCTTCGGAAAAACATGAATCTAAGGACTGCAAACCTTTTTGAGAAACTATTTTTTGTTTTTATTTGTATTATTTTTCTAACCTACTTTTCACTTCTTGAATCTTTGTTTGCTATTTGTTTTTTCATCGGATTGTTCAAAATTCTTACTACCATCCTACTGGGACAACTAATTGCAAACGCCAAGAAGAGAAAACAGGTCAATCCCCACAATTTTTTCTTCTCTCGCCGACAGAACACATTGTGCTCCTCTTGACACCGACTCGAGTTTATTATCCCTGCTAGCCTCCGGCAATTTCTTTGTTTTGTTTCTTTTTCATTATTGTCCCGAAATTTCTTCATTTAATTATGTTAATCATTTCCCATCATTACCATGTCAGGTGGTGGTTAACAATCAGTGGCAACTTCGTTCTACTTGTTGTGTTAAGATGGGCTGTGATGAAAGAAATGTCACAATTTCCTGTTTTAAAACTATTTGTTTAAATCCTGTATGGCTCATCCTTCTTTTTTTAGCACATGGAGGTAAGTTTTCCACAAAATTTCCGTTAATTAATCGTTGTGAGGTGCAAGCAGATTAACCTTGGATTTACATTCAACGCTGGCGATGGTAAAGAAACACAGAAAAAAGATCTGCCCCTCTTCGCATTTGATGTTTATTCATAACTCATTCTCAACTCTCAGAGTGGTTAATCAGTCAGTTATTTTAAGGATGTGTACCAAAAGAAAGGAAATCGGGAAAGAATTTAGGAAAAAGCCTCTGAAGGAAGTGCTTAGCCTACATTATTGGAGATTTCTTATTTGTTTTTTAACACTATGATTTTCCTCTTTTTGTGCGCCTTTCGTGTTTCATGGTATGGAATTAATCCTCGCTATTTTTAATTGAAAGCAAGACTAATGAAAGATAGAAAGTAACTGTTGTTCCATTCATGAAACTCAACTATCCTGCTTAACAACTTTGGCAACCTTTTGTCATTTGGCTATCGAGCTCATGTTTCTAGATACGCCATCCCGATTATTCCCGCATTGTGAGCCTCACAAAAGAAAAAATGATTTCAATTAACACTTGAACAAAGTTGGCTGACATGCAAATTTTGTATATTCTATTGATTTTATTTTTATATACGTCATTTGTGGTTTGGATCCTGGAAGGATCGCAAAGAAATTTCAGTATGCACAACTTCACCCCCAACAAACAACTGTCTAACATGCACTCAACAGACGCAAATGTATTGAATCTAGCTTTATCTGAGTTCATTACAATCGTTCCCAGAAATCATCAATATTTCATCTGTTAGTTAGGTCTTGAATTTTTCAGCAAATTGTCGTGAATAGTCATCTAATTCCCTTTGAAGACTATCATCTGGTCGATTATTGCTAGGGTCTCAAACCGTTTTAAAAATTTTTCCCATAATTAACATCGCAAAAGGGTCAATCTTTGATACATTGATAATCAACCGGACCCTAATCAGCTCATAGATTTCAAAAGAATATTAAATTTTCCGTTTGAACTATGGGACACTGCTGTGCAAGAAGATGCTTACCCTAGCTACATCCAAACGATCACGTAAACCTCAGCGGATATAGGCTTATTCTTGACTAAACAATGTTTGTTCCTTCTAGATGGATGTCGCATGATTCAGTTCAGAGAACAAAAACAAAATGTGGCTCTAACGAACCATATCATAAAAAGTGAACAGGTATTTGACAGAGATACCTGCGAACTGAAATGCTACCAGGATCCAAATTGCGTTTCCTACAACTATGGGCCATCAGCAGATGGAAACCTACTCTGTGAACTAAGCGATAAGACCCATTCACAAGTCCCTGCCAATGACTTAAAGGCAAAAGAAGATTATATCTACTGTCTAATCACAGCTGTAAGTAATGTTAAAGTCTTTCCTATTGACTCCATTGTAAGGAAGTAGGTATCCGCTTATCTCCATTCACAAACGAGTCAGGGCTTGTAGCAGCATATTCTAAAAATTTCATGCTACCAATTTATGGTTAGATGTTTACCTGACCGAAGTTTCTTCCGAATATTTGGCTGCTTCAAATTATACCCCACAATCCGGAGTAGCATAGACATTCGAGAACAGTCTGTTCTTATCGTAGATATATAATCTCGTGTTAACTTCTAGAACGCTTGCCAAAGCAGTCCATGTAAACTTAACTCGACATGTCAAGCAGGATTTGGGGCTCATGGATACCGATGCATTTGTCCAGAGGGTTATCATGGGGAAACTTGTGAATTAGGTGAGATAATCCACATACACATGCATTTCAGTTGCTTTCGCTTTTTATTACTTCGTTACACTTGACATATGACAAAAATTTTCTTTGAAAATAACTATTTAATTAAATAATTCTTGTCCAGATGTTAACGAATGCGCGGTGGCTACTCACGACTGTTCTCCGAACGCTGATTGTTCAAATGTTATGGGATCATTTCACTGCAATTGCAAATCTGGATATAGTGGTGATGGTAAAACTTGTCAAGGTACGTGTGGTCCAGTTTTCAAGTATTGCAAAATGTTGCATTCATAAAGCAAATTCTTCAAATATCTATCACTCACTGTACTGACGTGATTTAACTTCCAGCTTTTGGCTCCACTAAGGAACTCGCTGTTTCCTCTTGCAAGTCTCTATCTTCATTCAACTTTCCCAGTGGTGTCTATTGGCTCGATCTAGATAGCGGGTCCCGAGACAACTCCTTCAAAGCTTACTGCGAGATGGAAACTGATGGAGGAAACTGGACATTGGTTTGGAGTTACACCTTTACTAACTACTCAAATTTTCAAGCAAGCTCTAATGCAATAACACCCCGACCCAGTTGGCATGTCTTCATACCAAGTCGCGTAGACGTCACCATATCTAAAAACCCACCCTTGAGTGAAACGGACTTCAATGCGTTCGAATTTTCTAAATGGAAAATTTTTGGAGAGGAAATTTTGGTCAAAAGCAACATCAACAATTGGATCATTTGCTCATCTGGAGACGGAAATCTAGCCAAGTGGTCGGACGGGCCTGTAAATTGTAAGATCATCAAGAGCATCACTGAACATTGCCCAGATGGGCCGCCACCCACACATTTTCTACGATATTTTGGCAGATACTGTGGACCAAGTTTTTTTAGTGATTCTTTTCATTATTACTTTGATGGCTGCACAAGGTATAACTGGCCAACGCATGACCCCTGCGGGCAAAACTCTGACAGAGGACTGAAGAATATACAAAATCCACACGGAAATGTATTTATTCGCTGATTCTTTGATACTCTTCAGATCACTTTCGCATCAGCCTTACACTGGATAAGGTTGTGCTTATCAGCAGTGATCACAAACTGCTTGCTACAGTACCAGTTTTAGATGAAGTAGTTTAAGGCGTTCATCATTTTATAGGGGTTATAATCTTCCATTCTTTAATAACACTGATATTAGGTTAGAAGACGGGTAAATGAGTACCCCCTTGTTTCACGTCGTCCACCGTGTCCATCATGTCCTTTACATTTACATCTAAAATTATCTTCTCAGCACGCAATGCAAGACACAAGGAGGACCTGAGACTCCCAGAGGTGTAGCTTGGGAGGGAGGGGTCCTGTGGTGGTCGTGAACTCCCTCTTTGTAAGCCTTTTTTATGTCACATGCATTAGGTAAAACACGGCGTAAAGGTCGACATGACAATCTGGTGAGTACCCTCTGTTTGACACGATGTGACCCTCCCCTCCCACCTTTATCAAAATCCTGAGTATACCCCTGGATTCCCCCTTGTGTTCCAAAGACTGAAAGCAAGCAAAGACCACACCACCAGGCTTATTAAGTCTATGTATTAATAAATAGGATCTTCACTGTTTCATATTTAGTTTATTTTTCTTTTATTATCAGCATCCATGTAAGACAAATTTCTTTCTTGTATCCTTTTTTGTTGTTTCTTTCATCATCATCATCGCTATAACTAATATAATAATAATTATTATTACCATTATGATTACGTGATGTACAAACGATAGCATCCTGAGTTTTGAAACTATCTTTTATATCTACTTTCAAAAGAACATGCCTTCAAGAGGTTGACATTTTGTTCATATAGTAACATTTACTTTTTGTCGGTCAAATTTTAAAACCAAAGGTACTTGCATAAAACGCGAGATACAGTAGTCTAATAGAAAAAACATTAAATCGTTCCAGCAGGCAAGAAAAATTGAACTATTGGAGGATTAGAGTGAAACCTTAGTCTAATCATTACGAAACAACACAGAACACTGTTTTGAACCATGTTCGAGCATTGCTGCTTCGTGATTCCACAACATTTTGACCGCTGTGATAAGAACAATGTTGTCGATGAGAGCACAGAACACGTTAAACCAATGTCGATTTGTTAAATAGAACTTAAGCACTGCCATTACCAATTTGTAAGCATTTTAATGTATGATAAGGATAATAAGAGATGAAATGCAGTGTGTTATTAGTTACGTTGTGTAAAGGACCTGTTTTATAATGTTGGCAGAATATCTCTATAAAATGCAAAAATATGTAAGGAAATGAAGAACGTTTTACCATAGAGGTTCAATTTTTCAATCAAGTTTTCATTTATCTATAAACGTGATAATTAATTATATATCCGTGATGATAACTGCTCTGCTACCGTTAACAGTTTCCAGCACTAGCAAATGCCAAACAAGTCTCTCAAATATGGGCTTAACGAACGTACAGATTCCAACTTCCTATTCATTTAAGAGAGAATTATCTTCGCATTTCGTTAATTTCTATGAAGTTTTACTAATAATTGCTGTATTTTGCAATTTCTGTTATTTGTTTATTTTATTGATAAAAATTCATTGTAAAAATTATCTATGTATTTGTTCCGTAATCGTTTTCTTTTAATTAGGTGTATATATGTAAATAATTCAGTTGAATACAGCAAGGCCTCTTTCCTCGTTAAATGGTGCTAGTTTAGCTTTATAAATATTTTCAGTAACCAGCAGCTGTATGTATTGTCAATTCATTTACTGTTTAATTAGTTACTTTAAAGTACAAATTGACCTTGCTGTTGTTGCTGTTACATTTAGGTTGACACTTTTGAGCCAGGTAGCCATTACCGGCATTCGCATCAGTGCATTCGCTCTGAAGAAAGAATAACGCTCGAAACGTCAGCTTAGAAACTCTTTATGGTGGCCAATTTTCATTATCAAACAAGCAAATAAGTCCAAACTTATCTTAATATACTCCCCACTGACACAGCACCACAGTTTCTTTACAAACTACTCCCTTTTACTACTAGCACTGCTTATCCTGGTTCCCGTAAGCTAAACTCTTCAGTCGTAATTAATCGCCTGTCAATTCCCCAAGTTTCTTTGACTGTTTGCTGGTACTCATTTACACTCCTGCGTGAAGGGGAACACTGTGAGACCAAAATGCCTCGTTCGAGACCAAGTCACAATGACTCGACTAGCTAAAATAGACATTTCAAACAGTCTTCAACATGTACCTAGTCATTTGTACTTACCCTCAAATAGATGCAAGATACAGTACAGCTACCTCAAGTAGCAACCTGAAATTGCATAGTCTATCGCTGGGAGATAATATCTGAAAAACACACTAAATGCTATTTCATTATTAGGTTTTTTTTTCTTCAATCGATTCCAACTGCTTCTCTGTCGCTGAGATAAGAGCCCTCATATAAGAGACAAACACGAAGCGGTTCCTCCTAACCGGTAATTCTCTTTTAACTGCTTTGCCAAGATGCATGCAGTAACCTTTAAGTTTAAAATTTCCTGCATTCAACAAACTATTCCAAGGTAATTTTCATTTATGTGCATTTCTAATCAAGTATAGCACTTAGGTCTTTTCTTTAGTTTTTGTTTTATACCCTCACTACTTTGATCTTAAAAGGAAAATTCGAAACAGAAAAGCTATATTAACGACGAATGGAAGGAGACGTCGTGCAAAAAGATGTATCTATTTATCTCTTGATAATCATGTATTTGTAATCATTAGTATTCCAGGTATCCTAACTCTTTTTATACATTGCCAAAAGGAAAGGAAACCGGAACTTCACATCGCTCCATAAATTTGTACTGCTACCTCAATTAGATGACCAAATAGATGGAAGGGGATATCTTTCAATAATAGTTTGGTGTGCAAAAAGTTTTCAGTTTTAACGTACTCATTCTCTGTTTTGTAAGAATTTCCAGTGTTAATATGGATTATCTTCGCTTCCAATTAGAGCAAGGAGATTACATGGGGATTTTAGCACGCAAACGTTAAAGACAGCATTTCCTCAGGGCACAATTGTATTATGACGAGGGCAAATAATGCAAAATGTTCTTCACTAAAGAAAAAGCGTGGAGTAAGCTTGAAGAGCGAAAAGTTCACTTAATGGATTCTCGACAACTTCCTAACTTGATGCAGTAATGTAAAAATTTTATCTGGATAGCCTTCGACGTTTCCTGTGCTTTTCAAAGGAAAATTTGTAGCAATATAGATATATTTTCCTGTGGTGAATAATTAAAAAACGATAATTAAACCACAAGTAATGTAGCTAATATGGTTCCCTCATAGCAATACGTTTGTTGTTACATCACACCGGTTACACTTAACCTGTCAGCCAATCAGGTCGAGTCTTATCGTCTCTCAAATTAATAATGCAAAGTGTTCACGGTGCTTAATCACCTGTTACTAATGTCACTTTTTTCATATCCTCCCTAGGAGCTTTTTCCGAAATACGAGTATGAGGTGTTTAAAAAATCCCTAGAAATAACAAAATGAAGAGTGTTACCACGCAAAATATCGAATCACTGAGCCACGAGGCAAGCATCGCCAAAACGTCTGTGCATAGATGGAAAACATTACAACACCGCAGGGCAGCAAAATGTGCCGAAAACCATAAATTTGCCAACAGTAAGTACTTATTTCGATTGCCTCTCTTGTTGTTTTGATCATGTGTCCATGAAGTTGTTTACAAGAATTTTGTGTTTAACAGATGCAAAAATAAGCATCTAGAGCTTTAAAATCCCATTTATTTACTGATTTGTTTGATAAGACCACGGTTCTCCAACGCCTAAATTACATGGGAAAGCTAGCTATTGCTATAAACACTATAAGGAAAATTGCCTAAATCAATATCGTATGTTCTGTTTATAGTCGGAGAGTCCATCGATATTATGCAAAAGGGAGCATTGGTCATAAAATTGCGAAGTTCATCCAAGAAATATCCACGAAAGTTCTTCCTTGATCAACAATCTTTAAACATCCGTTGGACACCTTCCAAAAAGGGAGACCGTGCGAAAAGTAAGTCAAAGTTTCAATTTAACGTTAATTTAACTCAAATATATGCTACTGTAAAACAAGATGTCGTAAGTGTGAGTTTGAATTTAGATTTTTTCTTCATCTCTCAGTTATTAAGATAAAAGCCAAAACCAATTTACTCGAGCTTGCGTATGAAGAGATTTTTTAGATGAATTTAAAGACTCTGCTTTGAATTGTTACTAATTTTATCTTTTTTTTTCTTCTTTTGTGGTGGTACACGCTAAAAGAGAAGGCAAAGATTTTGCATAAGATGTTATATCTTCAAACTTACTGTTATTTGCATTTGTTATAATGCCTTCCTTAAAGAAAAGTTTTTGAAAAAAATTGATTAAGAGTATTAGACTGTGACCCCTCTCACGCTTAAAGAAATATTTAAAATCTAGACAGAAAGTATTTACGCGTATAGATAAACATTTAAAAAACGCAAAAGAGATATTTCGCATCTTGATTAGTTGTTTGGAATGGGATAGCTATCGTTCAAATGGATTTGAGAAAAAGTTATTAATTTTGAAACAAAATAGTTGTATTCTTCGACTGTGAATATATGAAAGTAGTATTCTTCACAGTTGGGTCTGTGTATATAAGGGAAAATTTTTTTATTATAAGAAGCAAGGCATGTCTGTTTGATATAATTCTATTTTCCATAAATGTAGAAAAGACTTAGCCACTTTTGATTAATAATTGATGAAGGATTGGCCCTCACGTTGAACCTTTTTCCTTATCTATTTACAAGAAAAGTATAAAATGAAATAGCTTACCCCACTTGAAGTTCTATGCATTTATCGAAAGAGATGAATCTCAATTTTGCTATAATTATTACGCGTTGGGAAGGTTTAATAAAGCGTAATGCTATTACCCGCCACTGATTCGAAAATCCCTCGAAATGGTCGCGTAATGGAATAAACTGGATTTTGTGCTTAATAAGATTAATTATGTCGCACTTTACTAACACATATAAAACCAGACTTCAAGGCGTACGAAAGCCATGAGAAGGGTAAATGTGCTGTAATCAACCCGACTCAAGAATAAGAGGAGGAGCTAAACTAACTCTTAGTAAGGTGCAGCTACTGAAGAAGTCATTAGTCTAAGTAATATGCCCAGAGGATTCCAACCAAATATCCACTCAAAAAAGAGATCTTCATGTTCTCTCATACAACAAGTACTCCTTTAACATCCGTGGGCCGCCAACTGAAATGAAAGTAGAAAACTACAACTTCGTATCGCAATTTTTAAGGTTAGAAACATCACTCCTAATGAAAAACACTTCTCAGAAAAAATCATATAAACAACACTACACAAGAGTTAAAGTTGAGCTCATTTAAATACGCGCAGAAATAAATAATATACATATTTTTTTCCTTCAATTTTCTGCTCGGCTGTTAATGATAATTCCTTAGAAGTATTGGTAGCCGCTTTCCGTCAACTATCCGTGATTGTTTCAAGCTCTCATCCTCCCGACTGGTCGCCTGAACTGTCATTCATTTATTCATCATCATCACTAATTTACCATTAGTGTTTTATGCTCACAAGTTTTAATCTCATGCTAAAAGGGTGGCAATTTGGGATTGATGTTTGCTCGCATGGCACTTGATTCTCTACGTTAGTAAGACCCTTTACACACGTAGGTGCGACCGAAATGCCCACGATGTGTTAACAAGATGAAACTCAGGTAAATATGTATCCTAAATGTTATGTCTGAAGCAAACAAAAGCTTCGATTAATGTGTTTTATTTGCATATTACTAAACTTTTAGCCTGTCTGGAAATTGGACTTGGTGTCGAATTAAGTTAACAGGCGCTCAAACAAAACATTTAACAAACTCTTGGAATCGCATCAAGAGTACTTACTCTCATTTTTCGCGCGTATATCGCAATAATGGCATAATTTGTTTCTTCTAGAAGCTAACTAGAAACCCTGACGTTGCAAGAAAACTCGCGAATTTCGTGTTCGCCTTCGCTCGCGTTAGTATTTCGTTTCTTTATTTTTTCGTTATCTGGGACAAAATGACCTTACATCCGACTTACTCAGTCTCCAATGTCTCCAAATTTTCTCAATCGTTGACTGAAATTTCCAACTAACGAGACATAAGCCTAAGCGTTGCATGCGTCACCTGCTTATCATAGTGTCTGAAAGTCATAACCTCATCGACATAATGCACACCTGCTAAGCAAAGCAGAAGAATTAGGCCGTTTTAAACTTGCTTCTTTCATCTCAACATTTTCCGTTAAATTGCAATACAGTTGTCTTCTAATATTGCTGACCTTTCTATAATTCTGGTCAAAAGTTGTTGGGATGCAACAACTTTGTCATGCATACCCAGACCCTTGAACAAAAGATATGTTTTCCATATTGTAAAATTATTCTCATGAGAGCCTTCTAAGCTTTTCTCATACTCCTCTCCCTTCCCTGAATAAAATTTGAAAACAACTGCAGCTTTTGTCTTGGCTTTAAGCCGTAAAAAGATATCTAAAAACAAATGCAGCTTTTGTCATGGTTGTAAGCCATAACGTTTCCGGTACTCTTACCAACATTGCAGATCAAGGGGGTAGAGGGTACTTCCGGATGCAAGGCTCTAAAATCTGTTGATTTTACCACCGCATAGTTCTCCCTGTCTAAAGACTTTTTTTCAAGGGTGGTAGATCTAGACATGTACCTACTAATTGCCTCTCTTTCAGTTCCACTGGCGTCTGTGAGGGAAGTTCGCGAAGGTTTCACAACGGATGCCTTCACTCAGTGCCCAGAGGTTTACTCAGAAAATAGCTGCTTTTCTATTATCCATGGGGAGGAGTTTTCCACGCTTGACTTAGTTTTTCAAACTCAAGAAGAATTTTTGCATTGGACTGTGGGCCTTCGTTACTTGTTGGCTAAGAGATCAGGTACAGTATACTTACACGACACGACACATGCAACATATCAGTTTTTAAGTGTTTTAATGCAGTTATGGGTCTATTCGCATTTTGGCTTCAAAAGACTCTTTATTTTATGAAATTTGCCTTCGACGGTGAAAAAAAATTGCAAAGTCTTGCGTCGCCAATTTAAATCATGTTCACCAACTTCGCTAGGAACCGAGGAGCGAGTCTCTCCTGTCTATTCACGTTCTCTCAGCAATCTCTTTGAAACAAATCAGAAGTTACAAAATTACGCATAAAGGCGTTGTTGAGTCAAAGTTTTTGCATAAACAAAGCAGCTGCAGATACTTTCCCGCCAATTCAGTTTGACTCAGCGACGTCCAGCGTGTACGGCCAGGTTCCTAAGTTTTATTTTGATAATGGCAGCGTTTGGCGTGTCTTAAACATATTAGCACGTATTGGAGACAATTTTCGAACGACTGTGCCCTCTTAACATCATCAAACCGGGTAAGAGAAAAATTATGATAGATAGTTCTTAAAGACTGAGATAAAAACCGTATGGTTTCGGAAGGGTACTTCTCTCTAGGTGTTTTTTGATACCGAACGACACAACTGGTATAGTCAGTGAAGTAGTTCAGGGGTTGATAACTTTTTAAAAATCAGTTTAGATGGGTTAAGGGTTATAGAAGGGGCAGCTTAGTGGCCAAAAAGGGAATGGAAATAAATTCGAAGCTTCTTCATAAGATTTGAATGATATTGCTCTTGTGCTTGAGTCCGGGCTATGGTTAATATACGCGCTGATGCTTTGCCGCTTGACAACTATCTACTGGCAAGTCTTTGTATTATATTTCAACCCAACAATTTCCTCAACATATAAACACTATTACAAAGTAATTAGTCAGGGAAATGGAAAACTTGTGGCATATACACCATGTTTGAAATGCCATGACCATAGTAAGCTAACAGGATTGAGGAGGATGTATGTGGGAATTGGCCCTCTTGTCTGTGAGGTTGAGTGGTTATAAGTATTAGTGTTAATTAGAATAGAACTGCCTTTTTGGTCTAAAATGTGATGTTACAGTAAAAATGAGAAATGGAGGACCTGTGAGACCAATACATTGTATTGTAATTGAAATCTCTAATAAGTGACCCCCCCTCCCCCCCTAGACTTTGATTAAGAGGGGAGTAGCTACTCTACGAAAAACATGAAAAAAACCAGTGTTCTCATTTCTATGAATTGCCTTTTTACTGAATGGCACGTAGCTTGATGGTCTCGAAAACAGAGAGACTAAATAACAATTGAAACCCTGTCATCAAACTAATGCCTCTTTCATTCTTACATTATATTACTTCATCTCCAATTCTTAATTCTTTAACTTCAGTATCACTTCTAATCTTAAACTAGTGACTAATACTTGTTCTAACCTTACATTATTGCCTTTTCACTGTCTCATCTACCCTTTTGCACACTTCACTCTCTCCTTAGGAATCTTTCCAGGTAGGTGTCTCTAATTATTTCATGTTTACTGGCCTGTCTTGCCAGCTTCAATTCAACTTATAACTATAATTTAATTTAATACCTCCACTTATTTGCTTGTTTGTTTATTAATGCACTTTTTTGTTTTGTTTTTTGTTCATGTTCTTTGCAAGCTTTAAGACTTCAAGTAACTCCTTATTAAGATGTAACATGTCTTTTCCCACAATTACCAATTGGGATGTTTCCCAGGTCTTTGATATATAAGATTACAGGTGTAAATGAATACATAAACAAATAAATGAATAAATAGCCAAGTGCTTCTGGCAAAACCAGAAAAGGTGGCCACTTCTATTTAACTTCTCCATAATGCCACATTTCTTTCAAAGTGTATTTAAAGAATGTTAATTCATTTATAATTGTAGATAAAAGTCAGTGATATCCACATGTATATGAAGCATCTGTTTGAGGCAGGCAGCTATTTCTTGGGTAGAAATTTTTTTTCCCACACTGAAAGACAAGATAATAACCTGCAAGTAATAATCTCTTCATCAAATTGATACAATGAAACATAATGGATTAACCTTATGTTGCAGCTGAAGATGAACCACTGCGGCGGCAGACCTCCCGAGACCAGTATCCTTTTTTAGACTAAGGAGAGACCTAATTTTTTTTTTCATTGTAGTGGCCACTATCCTTTACTTTTTTTTTGGCTGATATGTTTCTATTTCTCTTCTTTTGTTGGCCATAATTCCATGTGAATTCCCAAAGCCCAAATCTTTTTCCATAGTACCTTACTCTGATGTATTTTCTCCAAAATTGAAATCTCAACTTTTTCCATGCACAGAGTCAGAGTTAGTTTTTTGTTTTGTTTGTCTGTATTATTGCTGTTTTGTTTTCAAGTTTTGTTCCTTGCTGTGTTCTCCTTCACAATTGTGTAGATGGTTAAAAGAGGTTTTTCTCTCAGCGGACAAAAGTGGAGATGGTCTCTTAAGCGTTGATGAAGTCTTTTCTTTGATGCACAAACTCAATGTTAAAATATCAAATAGGAAATTACGAGAGACATTTAAGGTGTGTGTGTGTGTATTTCAGTCTTTCCTTTTACCAGATGACCTGATACTTCAGTGAAAGTATTGTTTGTATTTTTGGTTGTGGTTTACCTAGAATTTTTTGGATGTTAGACTGTGTGATTTTTAACCATTGCCAGTATTCCCTCAATTATGATCATTTTAGGACACCTGTAAGCAAAAGACTTCTTGTTTGACAATTATAATTGCAGCAGTATGTCATACAACCAAAAATGGCCCCTTGCTGAAAATAAAAAACTGCAGTTTTGCTTGAACTTGTTTCCAGTTTTTGTTCATTTGGTGCTTGTTGGCCAATTTTTTTCTAAGGAAGCTTCCCGTTATTAGACATTTTCATTGGTTTCATGACATCTTGTTTAAGCAGTCAAGGCTTCATTTAATAGTGGTATTTATATAGTTTGTTTTAGCTATGGATGGAAGATTCTCAGTTACCAATTGAACTCTTATAGTTTGATAATGTGGGTCAGTCATTTATGCAGGGTCATGAAAACCCAGCCTTAATGGTCATCTTGCCAAGGCAGCATTGCCTAGTAGACTAAAGGACAAGTGTTATGTTACAGTAGCTTTGTATTTGAGGTGAATACTCATTAAAAATTTTACTTCCTCAAGCAGCTTTTATAGATACATGTAAAGCTTTGTGACCTAGTTGGTATTAGTTTTCATTTACAACTGAAACCTCAGATACTATTTATTTACCCTATTTATATTCTCATAATTTGGCAATATTTAAATTTTTTAACCTTTATTATTATGCCTCGTTTGTTAGCTTGATAAACAGGTTTGTTTGCAGATGTGTTGGTTTGCCTATTTGTCACAATTTTATTTGATATGAGCAACTTTAATTGTTTCAACCCCAGGCAGCAGACACTGATGATCAAGATTCTGATGGTTTACTGGATTTCAATGAGTTTATTAACTTTTATAAGAGCATATCGACCAGGAGGGAGCTCTACCTTCTGTTATTAAAGTAAGTTTGAATACTTTTAAAATATCTAAAGCTGTGATTCATATCCTTCCTTCTTAAATAAGCCCTCTGAATCAACATAGAACTACATTTGAATTCTCAAATGAATGCCTTTGAACGATCCTGCATGCACCATTTTGGTAAAAGTCTGCTGTTGGTAGATACTCAGGGTGTTTGAACAGGCTTTTATCAGGAGCCACGGTTGCACAGCAATTAAGAGATTCCATAAAAGCAAAGTTATACAGCCTAGTAGCCTGGTAAAGCTAGAGTCACTTGGGATCTACTTGAGAGAATCCTAACTGTGAATAGAATGTTGAACTGATAAGACTGAAACTCAGTAAGTCTCTGATGCATAAAATCCAAAGTTAAAAGCGTTAGCTCTCCATGAGAATAACATTAATAAGGAAAACGAAATTTAGGTTTCATTAGCATATAGGATGGTAGTAACCTCATTTTATTAAAAAATGTTGTCAGATATGGGAATAGTAAGGAGCACATGACGGTAGCTGAACTAAAAGTTTTTTTAGAGAAAGAACAGCAGGTACGTATTAAATTTACTATACCGTGCAAGTTAGCAAAATAAACTTATTTAAGAACCGCCATCGCTAGTAGATCACTCACGCCAGTCACCCGGTTATGTAACCGGCCTTCAGCTAAGTCACCTTGCCCCTAAGTGTGATTATGTTGCTACATGTTATCTCGATTAAAGTTTTTGATTATTCGTCAGAATGCAACTAAAAAAATGCAACAGTTGCATATTCACAGACAAATTACATGTTAAAGCTATTGCCTATTTCAGATTTGGTGGCATATCTCAAAAAAAGAAATCACATATAGAAGGGCAACAGAGCCTCGCTCTTAATGCTGAGTAGAACACGATTGTCTCAAGATCACACCTCGCTGTTCTTGCACTCTCTCCGTTTATTTTGTTCGTTAGCCTTGGTCCACGCAGGTTGTTGTTTTTTTCCTTTCATCAATTGAAAGCCCTGAGAATTTTCAAGTTTTCAAGTTTGTCAATACATGTGCGTAACTCGCGTAATATGATTGTCTTATCAAATACAGTCCATCTAACTTGGGCGACGCAACATTTCTTGGGGGTATTTGAATTCACTTAAGATCAAGGTTACCTGTAAACGTTTAGAAAAAAGTGCCTAAACACGATTATGACGTTTTATATTCGCGCCTTTCTTTTTGTTAACTTTGTTTTAAATTTTTTTACATAAGAGGCCATAAACCTTCACCTTCTCTTATTTAACTTTGTATGTTTGTAAACACCTAAAAAGTCCTCTGGTTCTCGACTTTCCGTTATCATTTGTCTTTAAGTGACTCCATGCGCTCACTAATTTTGTATAATTTACTGTCATGACGGTAATTCATGTAGATGAAAGATGTGACAGGAGAGGACTGCTGCAAAATCATTCAAACCTACGAACCTGTGCTGGAAAACAGAAGTGTAGGCATTCTTGGAATTGATGGTATTTTACATTATTGTAATAATAATAATACTACCATTATTAATTTTACCATTTCATATCGCGTCGTCGACTTGACCGTAAATTCCCGCCGCGAGTGTTGGGTATAGCTGTAACAATTTTTCCCTGTTAAGTCTCCTCGAAGACTTTCAATAACCATCGAATGAAAGTGTTAATCTAAATCAGATTAAGTCAGTCTTCCATAGTTTGTGTGTGTGTGTGTGTGTGGGAGGGGGGGGGGGGGGGAGAGGGGAATTCGGGATTCCCCATAGCCGTTTCTCCCTATTTATCTTTCTGTTTTCGCAGTTTTCACCTTTTTCTTTTCTCGTTTGGTATCACATCACAGGTTTCACAAGCTATCTTTTAGGTCCAGAAGGTGATATATTTAATCCAGAACACTCCAGAGTCAACCAAGATATGACCAGACCTCTGTCTCATTACTTCATTGCTTCTTCACACAACACGTATGTTGACCTGTTTGTTTGTTTGTTTGTTTGTTTGGTATTCAGTAGTATTCATTCCAAACGAACTGACACGACCTTTTAAATCAGAGAAGATTTCCGAAAAGGAATGTACACATTTGAAAACTCATGTTTGGAAGCCTTCTAACGGTTAAGAGTTACTGGCTTTTTAAGAGTTACTGGCTTTTTAAGAGTTACTGGCCTCTTATTTCTCTCTACAGTATCATTCTTGAATCAAATGTAAATTTCACCAGAATAAAGGAAATGAGAATCAGTGTAGAAAGCTCTTGATTGTCAAACAAATTCTTCTTGGCAGTATCATAGGAAATACGAACGGAATAGTTATGGGAATATGGGTAATCATTTAACGGTTAATCGTTGACACAGTCATACCAGAAAAAAAAAGATGCGAAAAATTCAGTGTGCTCTTTGTAGGAATCATCCTCTGGAAACTCCAATCACAATGGTTCGGTGAATCAACAGTGACAAGTCAGTCTTCCTTTAAAATCTACCTCAGCAGCCGAATAATCGAGTGTTGTTTACCTCAGATCATAAAACCTTCAAGAGGTGATGATGGCGGGGGGTTTTTAAGCCTGATAAAAATGTCCCTTGGCCAGAAGCCGAATGAAAACGTTTAAAACACTAACTAGATAATACAACGTTGACAGGATCAGCTTTCATTTTGTTAAGACTTTGCCCGAAAAAGGGTTGTTTGGGCAATCGACTGAATCAATGCTCATGCCCAGTCCCTCTAACTTTGTCTTTGTAGCTACCTCCTCGGAGATCAGCTGACATCTAATTCAAGTATGGATATATACGTAAAGGTCCTGCAGTCGGGTTGTCGGTGTATCGAAAGTAAGGATTTGTATTTTTGTGCCTTTTGATAGGCTTTGATGGCCTTCAAATGATAATTTTAAGTTTATTCGTTTTATCGTCCGGTCGTTTGTTTTTGTTTATTTCCGAGTGAAGATCCTTAGTACGCGATAATGCTTCTTCTTGGTTATTAAGCTTTATTATTATTAATTCTCTTTATATGTACGGAAAGCGCTTTTCAATAAATGTCAAAAGTAACCCGGGATTACTTTAGTTCGTTTCACTGCTCAATGTGATTGGTGTAGAAAACGCGCGCCAGACTCTCATCCAAGCAGTCTCAAAATGTAAACCAGTTGCAGCTTGTTACTTGCGTTTCCCGCCTTTCAAGCAGCTTGCTTTCATTTACCTTAGTTCTCATAGGCTCCTTTGTGATAATTCGTTTCATTCTGATTGGCCGTCGTGATTACTTTGCTTTTGATCTTACGACACTCTTTCGACCGCTTTCGACTCTAAACCTTGCACAATATACTTCACTCTTGGCTAGAATTAATCAATTAAAACTTTGGATGCGTAGTTGGACGCGAAATTAACCACTTTCAGTTGAAGTGCACATTGATATCCTGAAATGTTGGTGGTGGGAGAAAGATGTCTATGAAGACAAATGATTAAAAGGACATGTCGTGTGGTGTTTCCAATGCTGTTTTCCAAGTAACTGTTTAGCGCGTTTATTTGTCGAGGAGTTATTTCTGTACCGCATAAATCTGTTCCCCAATATAACAAAATTAAAAAACCATAACAACTGTCCCTACCTTTCCTCACTTTAGCACTGGATGACAAAGAATAAGATTTGAAGATGTTAGAATATTTCAAATAAGGTCATCTAACATTCTGTATGGCTCTTCTTTATTTAATTGTTCCTTTGTGTTTCCAACTGTGCAGTTGACTGCTGGGATGGAAAGGATGGTGAACCTGTGGTATATCATGGTTACACGATGACGTCCAAAGTGAAATTTCGTTACATCATACTTAATATCAACGACTTTGCCTTTCTTAATAACAAGTAAGAAAGCACTGCACTGAAAACCAAACGGCCTTACTAAGTATTACGATAAACATAGCAAATGTAAAGTCAGAAATATTTGAGAGTGTTTGTTTTTTCTAATGATTCAATTATTCTACCAGCATTAAATGTTAATTATAATTGTGTGCCTTCACATAATTATAGCACTCATCTTGATGTCTTAAAAGTGTTATTAAAGGTAGACCACATCAAAATTCACAATTTTGAGCGCAAATGCAGTTTAATCATTTTCT
The DNA here is from genome assembly GCF_036669915.1 of Pocillopora verrucosa. Classification (NCBI taxonomy): domain Eukaryota; kingdom Metazoa; phylum Cnidaria; class Anthozoa; order Scleractinia; family Pocilloporidae; genus Pocillopora; species Pocillopora verrucosa. The sequence goes on along the minus strand of NC_089320.1, from coordinate 13,605,714 downwards.
TTTTTCTAGATATCCAGTTATTCTTTCGTTGGAGAATCACTGCAGTGTTTGCCAACAAAAAGTTATGGCGAGTCTTATGCGAGACATTTTTAAAGATATCCTTTTTAAAGGATCTACTTTACCATCTACTATCCTCTGCCAGTAGACTGCCTCTGCCTAACGTCTGTTACAGGAACTTGTACCTTGATTTGCCTTAACATTTCCTAGATAAGCTGGTCTACGAGACAAGTTTGGATAGAAAAGATCTACCCTCGCCGCAGAGCTTAATGGGTAAAATTCTGATCAAGGTATATACCAATAAGGAATATGTTATATACTGTAGTTATTGCACGTCCCTTTCTAGTTTTTTAGATTTCTCCCCTTGCCTCCTTGTTTACCTATAAAATTCGATGTAATTTAAGTTGTTTTGCAACGTAAGTCACGCCTCAAAGATTTATGCTTGACAAATAATTTAATTTATGGAAGAAAAAGGTGATAATTGATCTTCAACTTAAAAAAAAAGACAACTGATAGTGAGACGCTCTTTTACCTATGCTATTATTATTGCTCTTACCTTAAAATTGTTCAATTGGGCAAACCCTTTAATAAAAAGCTGGTGGTCCTTGAATAGTTCCCCAATGTAGAGCCTTTGGTACTACCCCTTCTCCCTACACCCCAAAAAAACAAAAAGTATAAAACTGTACGTTTTTGAACCAAAAAAACTCCACATCGTACGTGGGGATAGTCGATGGCTCGCATTTTGGCTGCTTTTAATCAGCTTCTCGTTTATAATCCCTGGGGACTTAAAACAACCAGTGGGGCAGGGGGAGACGGTTTAGCAAAGCGCATAATCGCATATGACAAAAGTTTCTTTTTTTGAAGGCCAAAAAACTGCCAGCCACTTTTGACCAAGATTTAGATGAAGGTGACGTAACAGAAGAAGATTCTGCTGATGAAATGGAGGAGGCTTTTAAGTTCAAAGATAATGAGGTGAGAACTCCACTACAACACCCAGCTACTTGTACTTTGCAGACGCTTTGAATAAAACGCATTTAATCATTAACCAAAAATTGAGAAAGTTCCTTAACTTTGTAAATCTTTACTGAAAGCTTCAGTACCCATTGCTACCCTTGCATCAGAATCAACAAACACTTATTATTATTTTTTATTTATTTATACGTCATTTCTCGGCACCATACGTAAAACAAAAGCATATCTCCACACTTCTATATTTAACAGGCAAACAACCCACTTCCCAGTACTTTTCAAAAGTTCGCTATGAAGTATACAATATCTACTTTTATCGCCTCCACTTGACTATCAGCTCAGTGTTTCAACCACCCACCGACCCAGCGCAAAAGTTTCTTTAGAAGCTATACACCTGAATTAATTGTGAGCTTATCTCCTTCCCTACATTTCAATTGTTGTTTTTATCCTTATTTCAGAATGTATTAGAGCAGAAAGCAAAGGAGCGCAAATGGCGACGCACACTGGCGTCCTTACAGCGTCTCCGTACGAACAAAGACGACGAAGAAAATGACGCTCGTGGGGATCTTAGCTCAGCAATTGTGACGTCCGTGGCTTTGGAAGAACCCACTTCAGTAGGAGCATCAAAAAGTGTACCAAGGGTGTGTAGTCAGTTCCTTGCATCAATTGTGTTAGGTCTTGTTTGTAATAATAATGATCGAAACAGAGATAGATGCCTTGGCGTTTTGTCAGGAATAAGAGAACACTTTACAACATAATGTTGATTACTGATGTTGGAGAGCACGATTTTTTAACATACTTTAGTCATATATTGCAATCATACGCTTTTTTCGTAGCGTTTTATTGCAGCAGGCGGGCGGAGTTTGAAATTTAGTCTTTAACCCTTGACCCTCGAGTAACTAGCATCTAATTTCTCCTTATTATATTAGCCCTGAATCAAACATTAAGGTCATGAGAATAAATAAATGATCACTAACAAACGGAGCTCTTGATTTTTTTGACAAATTCTTCTTGTCGGCACCTTAGTTAAAAAGCGAATGCGGCCTTTAAACAAGACATGTACGTGAATTGTAATATAATTTTTTTTCTGATCTTACTTAAAATGTTTTGTTATACGAAGAATGGAGTGAGCTCATAGAAAAAAAATCGCGCTTTAAAGCTCTCCTATTTTCTCTCAGCTTGGAAGATCGCTGTCTGCAAAATATGTCTTTGATCAGGGTCCTCGCAATCAGCCTGCTGAAATAAGAAAAACACAAAGCTTTAGTGAGAAAGATAAGGTATAGTAGTATTTTAAGGTATAGTGATATTTTATACATATATCAAACTAGGAACAACGTACGTAAAATGTATTTCTTCATCAAGTTCTTAGAAGTTAAGGTATCGCTTTCTGTGACTCTTCCCCAGTCATTTGTTAATACGCGGCCGCAAGGTTGCGAGAAACTTCCACCACTGCGATAAACTGGACATAATTTCCCATTTGCCCCGCGTTTATCTTTTGCGCTTCCCTCGTTAATCTTTTAAAGTAGAGAGACGACTGGGGAAGAGTTAGAAATTTCCTTTTTGTTCTCAAAGATTGAGATTTAATGGAAATCTGTAGCGTGGTACATCCTCTAATTCTGGATGTTTTTTTATCCCGTGATCTTCTGCTTCGTTGAATGTTTGTTATTGAAATGATCTTCGAATCTTTTGGGTCCTTTCCGCTGCTTTTAAGAGCAATTCTTGGAGGAGTTTTCGTCAGACTTCCGAGGTACGGTAAATGGAAACTTTTAGACTGTGATCAATCTAAATTTCTCGAGGAGAATATAGATATGAATCCCGATGTATTTATTTCTCAATCAGTACATTTCTGCGGATTTGAATCGAGCTTTGCGCGAAAGAAATTCGAAATCGATATCAGGTGAGGTAACTCTCTTTTGATAACGTTGGTTTAGTTTGGTAGTATGATTTATCTTTATTTCTCAGAAAACGAGAAGGCGATCCAAAAAAAGGCTTATCTCTACCGACGAGGTGGGTATTTTACAAACTATTATTACTCACTATTTTTTTTATTTTCATTTTTTTTGCCGTGATTTATTTGTTAGTGTGTTTTTTTAACCTTCAGTTGTCTACATTTTGCGATTTTTTGATTTCCTTTTAAAAAGTTTCGAATGCTGAAAATACTGTGGTCGATTAAATCTTTGCGTTGTGTTTATTTATCGTTCCTGACCATTGTTTTTCTCTTGTTCATGTCAACAGGATTCTATAAGAAAAATTAAGTTGAGCAAGCATCTTTCTGATCTTGTTGCTTACACTAAGTCATCAGCATTCAAAGGACTGGATCTTGATGAGAATGGTACGTAAAGGTATGATGTACAGATATCATGTGTCACGAGCTTAGGAGAAAGAAAGAATGTAAGTCTTCCACATGGTCTCTGCCCATAAGCCTTCCAATCTTGCATCTTTATCCTGAAAGGGGGGGGGGGGTCAGAGCACTTTGGATCACTTGGTTTTCAGGGGGAACGGAGGGGAGGATCAGTCGTCCCTTACAGAGTTACAGAGTGTAAGAGGAGGACTATAGTAAATTAACTGCCAATGAGGGGTATCATTTGAATACAACCGTGCCTTATATGGGGAATCGGGTAAATTTTATTGTGACAAAAACCAAAATCCTTTGAACCTCCCCCTTCCCCCTCCAGGGGATAAATTATTACTGTTCCAGTTTGGTTCTTCAACGATGACCAAGACAAGTCTCATTGAAAGCTGAATTTTTTTTCTCACAGATACCCACTGTGAAGTATGTTCAGTACCTGAGTCGAAAGCTTACAGATATGTTGACACAAAAGGCGAACAATTTGTGCGTTACACAAGATATAAACTTTGCCGAGTTTACCCGGCAGGTTACAGAATCGACTCTAGCAACCCAAATCCACAAGCCTTCTGGAACTGTGGCTGCCAACTAGGTAAAAGATAGTATTGCCCAGTTGCACCTACCTTCCACAGCGAGGCAGATGCCATAATTAAAGTGTGCAACTCTTTCTCACAGATTCAGCAAATTCAGCTTTGATAAATGCCATTTGGAAGATATGACGAGTCACCAAAACCAATCACATACCTTAGTGTTAAAGCCCGGTGTCGTGGCAGAACAGTCCTCATTTTTCGTATTTTGTGGTGTTGATGACGTGAGGAATCTGACGAATTGTATGAAGTAAAACTTTATGAGTTGTTCATTGTATTATAGTGGTAAAGAAAATGGAATTTTGCAAAAATGACGTGGTAAATACCTTTTGCACATCCTCACAAAAATTATAACAGGAGCTACACTCCGTTACACATTTATTTGGGACACTTACTACCTTCCATGCCTCAGTATTTGTCTCCGAAATACCGTAAACAAATTAGCCTTTGACAACGTCTGAAGAGGAGAACAGTGCAAGTTGTGGTAAGGTTTCCCAACTATGTGGATAAGAAATTGTAACCTGTGCTGTTTTTTTTTTCCTTTTTTCTGATTTGATTTCGAGTTTCTTTAATTTCTATCATTCACAATTCATTCAGTGGTTAAAGTAGGATAGTGACATTGGCACATTTTCTTCCTCAGTGGCTCTAAACTATCAAACAGAAGGACGAATGATGCAGATATACAAAGGAAAATTCAAGTCAAATGGAAACTGTGGATATGTCCTTAAGCCTGATATTATGTGTGAAGGTTTGTTAGTATACTTTGAATTTCAGTCTTCCCAATTGGTGACAACCATCATCGTCATCCTCTTAAAATGTAAATCCCTTCGTAGGGTTTCTTGCTACGTTTCGAACGAAATTCCAGTTTAAAAAAAAAACCACCAGAATTTAAAAAGAGTGTTTTTTTTTTTATTCTTTCTACAGCTGAACCTAAGTTTGATCCCATGACAAGGACGGATATTAAAGGAGTCAGGAGAAAGACTTGTAAAATAAAGGTGAACAGACTTTACCACATGTGTGAGGTGCACTATATGTGCTTTTGAAGAATGTGACTGAATGTTTGTCGACATTCACGTAAAACGTTGAGCTCTCCCAGGGAAAAAGATAAATGAAGCAACTATAACCGGTGTGTACGAGATTACACTTTCATGGAAGTTGACACTTTAAAATCGTTCGATAATTAAGCTATAGATTTTAGAACAATTCTAAAAATGAATATTTTCATTTATCAGTCTGCTCTATTTCTTGCATTTTGAATAGTTCCACTAGTTCTTCCTTGTCTTTACGTGTTTGAGTGTTTGTTTTCCTTGTTGTTGAGGTTTTTTATTTTCTTTTCTTTTCATTCATTTTTTTTAAATTTCTCAAAGTATCGCTTATATTTCGATAGGTGATAAGTGGCCAACAACTGCCAAAGCCAAAAGACAGCATCTTAGGAGACCGTGGAGAGGTATGCAGAAAATTCTACATGCAGTTTGTTTCTTCGTATTCAATTTGTTTTCAGGAAGGAATGAAGCGGGAAGTTAAGGAGGGTAAATCTCCTGTTGGGCTCAGCGGTTTACACCATGTCGATGACATGGTTTAACTCCTATTCCCACAACTAACTTTCCTACCGCAAATTCCGATTGCGTGTCTGATTTGCAGCTTGCAACTTGCATCTTGCCCCCAAACAGCATTAACTCTGTCTTGAAAATATTTTGTATTTCCCCATCTATTCTGAACACTTGCTTCCCTAATTTAGTTAGAAGGATTATTCATTGTTAGTTATAACTATCAAACCAATCTGGCTCACTGAAGCCATTTTCGTAAAATATTTTTTCTTCGTGTGGTAGATCGTGATTTCTCTCGAAGGGGTAAAATTGCAAAGTCTATCAAGTGAATGAATAAATCAGTGAATCCTTTTGTTTTCCTTTAGTATCAATTTTCCTCTAAACTTGAGCTCTATTCAATTATTTTTTATACAGGTCATTGACCCTTACGTAGAGATTGAGGTGATAGGTATCCCAGCTGACAACTGCAAGCGGCGCACAAAAACGGTCATCGATAATGGTGAGGAAAACTATTGAGAGAGGTGTTGAAGTCCGTGACGCAGATATGTTCGGAAAGAAAAGTTCTAAATGCTGCTCGTGTCCTTCCGAATACTCGTTTAGATCCTCTAACGAGCTCGACAGGACTCGTACAGTAGTAAACAGAATCGTGGTGTTATAGGCTTGTGTGGCCAATATCTTGAACACTGCCAGGAACTGAATGTTTATGTGATACTCTTGAGCATTTACGTAGACGAAGGTGGTTTGTTAACATGCACAATGCGGATCGTTAGAAGAAAAATGAAACAGCTCACGAACCCTTCTTCAATTGTGTTTTTTTGTTAAGACTTTGAGGAAAATTGTTTGCTTATTTAATAATTCCTTGTTTGTAAAAGTCAGCTTGACACGTGACGTGGCATAACGTCGCGTGAGTTGACGAGACATTACATGGCATGCTTTGACACGAAAAAACGTGATTTAAACTTTAGATTTTAGTTAAATTAAACTACAATTAAACTAAAATTTAGTAAGCACCTGTCATGCAGAAGTTGTTATTGACATGAAATACACGTTGTGTCTTACACCCTTTCTTTCATAGGGTTCAATCCAGTTTGGGAGGAGACCATTACCTTTGTTCTCACCTTTCCGGAACTGTCCAATTTCCGTTTTGTCGTTTGGGACGAGGATCCAATTGGTAGAGATTTCATTGGTCAAGTTAGTTATCCATTTTCGAGCCTGATGCCAGGTAACTAGATAAGCTTACATTTCTCAGTAAATGTTGGTTAACCAATACATTTCTATACATCCATTTTTTTCGAATAAAACATATGTCCAATTGTGCTGTCGTGTATTTTGACAGGGGTAGCTTACAACTTTTTTACTTCTGTGTATTTATGAACCATTGAGTTTTTCAATGTTTGCGGTGAAGTTGACCGAGCGAAAGTCAACAAGTTAAGAACTCCACAGTCGGCCGCAGGCGAGAGCTGCCTTTTTTACAAGAGATAATCCTTAAATATCTTACTGGTATCATCTCTCTCCACCTCACCCATCGATAGTCGATATTGATATGTATGGTAGGCTAGGTAGCCTCGGTACCAGGGTGCACTGCTAGCCTCGTTATGGTGTTTATGTTAGGAAGAATGACTTTCAGAATAAACGGTTATTTTGCTCTTGTGGTACGTTGCTGTCAACTTGTTGAAACAGATAATCACTTAGATGTAAATTTATTTAACTGCCTACTTAGGCTACAGACATGTGCATCTTGAAGGAAATCAGCAAGCCTCCATATTTGTTCACGTTACAATTGCTGATTACAACGGAGAAAAGGTGAAATATTTATTGCTCTATTCATGAATCTTTCCTAAAGACTTAATTATGATATTGTCTGAATAGACAGAGAACGCGAAGATTGCTCTTGGTTGAAAGATCGGTGGTTAGATCCAGTGATCTCGAGCCGCGAACAGTTAAAAAATTTAGTACTCTGAAAGTTCATCATGCGAAGAAATTGTTCTTTCTAGTAGAAGTAACTGTTAACTCCGTCTTCAACGTTTACAATTTCATTTCATTCCCTCCGGGTTAACCCTTTCTCTCCCAGTTTCTAAACTTAAATTCTCCACACTGTCCATTTTAATTTCTCACAATTGTAGCTTCTGCGTATTAAAACCGTGTGGAGAAACTCGGTTTTGGTCACTTCTGGTGGTGCAAATCTTAAGAACAGTGCTTTCTTGCAGATTATAGATGGCTTGGATATATTCAATCCAGAGAGAAGATATTCAGGTGGAGTGAAGTTTAAAAGGAGACAGCGAAGAGAATCAACTTTGTTTTAGAAACAAAAACAGAACAAACAATTACACTAAAGGGGTACTGGCAACCAGTTCGGTATGGTTCCGATCGCTGGATGCCCACCTGGGCGGAGATTTGTGAACTGAATGTTGAAGATAACTTTAAATGCTTGTAACCCAATTTATTTACGGGCTATGAATCATAAGGAACTATCAATATCCAAGATTTTGATATGTGCAACTCTGAGTTTGTATCTTCTAAGACTAATGTCTGTGTTGTGAACAAGAATAGGGTTGGGATATGGACTGTGAAAAGTCGGGGAAGTCAGAGTTCCCTTTTGCCGTTTGCAGTTGCTGTATGTGTCGCACTGAAGATCTGATGATGTCATCCCTGACTCACTCTCTGGGAGAGGGTACATGTTTAATGCAACAAACCAGCACTAGTTCCAACACTGGTGATCTGTCAAAGCATTTGCATTTATGATCTGACCCGAATTTAGATATAAGTTTCGTTCGTTGTTGTTGTTAGCTGCATCAGCGGCCTCTTGTTTCTAAAACAATGGGTTTTGGACGGATCTGGACGAAGAAAAAGCATAGGTGATCTATCATTAATATATGCTTCCAGGCGCTATGAAGTTACTCAGTATGTCTGTTCTAGCATGTTTTTCTCAGGTACAAAATTCGCATAATAGAGCAAATGTGGACCTGAACTTGTGACCCGAGACAATTTAATTAATAAACCAATTCTTTTATCTCATACCTCAATTCCATGGTAAGTTTATCGGTTCTTTTGCCGCAGTGCGGAAAGCGAGGGGCTTCCATCCGCTTTAGTGTTTAATTCGCAACTTCTACCGCCGTCTTCATGAGGACCTACATTGATGGACGTACAATTTGGCTCCAGATAGCAGAAGACGCGGCAGCTTCCTTCGTCGGCCACTTTTTCTGCTCTTATCAAGTGCCCGTTAAGCGCTTTGCTTGGTACTGGTTCCTTGAACACTATAATCCGACTATATTCTTTAGAAAGCACTGTAAGGTGAAAAGGATCTGATGATGTCATCCCTGAAGCACTCTCTGAGAGAGGGTACATGTTTATTTCAACAAACCAGCACTAATTCCAATACAGGTGGTCTGTCAAAGCATTTGTATTTATGATCTGACCCGAATTTAGACTTTGGTTTCGTTCGTTGTTGTTGTTAGCTGCTTACATCAGCGGCCTCTTGTTTAAAAAACAATGGGGTTCTGGACGGATCTGGACGGAGAAAAAGCGTAGGTGATCGATAATACATGGTAACTATTTTGTTTCTCTTTAAAATTAGCCCAATTTTGCAATTATTTCATCTTTCTGTTGAGCTGATTGGATCATCAAAGATCATTATCTCAATATACGTTGTCTCGGTCATTTTTTCAGGACAGCCTTTCATATTTTGTAATGCCGGGCTGTCATTTGTCTCGTAGAGCCTAAGGGCTTTCTCTAAAGTAAACAATTCAACGTTCAAAGTCTTGAATGTTTAAACGACAGGTTTCTCAAACAATGCAATGGTTTGCAATGAGGGATTAATACGTCTATGCGAACGCTGTTGACTGCAATGATTAATTTTCTCTGTTTGAGTTATTCAGCAGTTTGGACTTGGATATATTTTCCCTTTTCAGAAAAAGGAATTTAAAAATGGAAAGTGTTAGCAATCAGTCGAACCAGCATTGAACTTGTCTCAGATTGAAATTCAGTTCTTGCCTCCCTGTTAACTGGCGTCAATTCGAGATTTTCGAGCGGCAGGCACGACAGATGGAACCAACGAACTTTTGGTTTCAAAAAAACTGATGGAATTACATTCTCGCGAATTTCACTAATGGCTGAATGTGTTCATGGTTTCTAAGTTATTTAGGTTATTTGATATCATATGCATCAGTTACCTTATTTGTTTCATACTTAATAATCACGTGACAAAGTTTCTGAGTCACAAGAAAACAGAACAGAACCTTTATTTATGCACGATAATAATTAAAGCTAAAAGTGATATTGTTAAACCGGCGGTACTACTCTTCCAATGTTCAATGTTAGGCCAGTGATTGGTGTACTGAGGACTATGGGTTATGTCTCGAGCTGCATCCCACACTGTACTTTAAGCATATCCATACAAATACAGAAAACACTGTAGTTCCCGTGGTTGTAATCATTTCTCACAAATGAAGTTGTATTTATCTGAGCAACTTCTGTCGCGCCACTTTCCATCAAACAACACAGCGCAAGCTATGGACCCTATGTTTGGCTCTCCTGTATTCCAGTCGATAAACTCATCTAGCTCACTTCCGTCAGACCATTTCCACTCATCATTGGACTCTTTTTCATGAAGGCCAATCCAATAGGCTGTATTTTGAGAGTTGACACCAAGATCCTCACGAATAAAAGCAGCCTCATCCTTAGAGGTTATCTTCACCAGCCGTGCATTCATTGAATTACAGTGGTCTTCTCCGTCTTTCCAAGAAAGTTCAGTGGTGAATACAGCATAACAAGAGGTTCCATACGGTTTCCAATCGGTAGGACAGTCTAATAAAATCAATGCAAAATAGTTAGCAAACCTGCGTTATCTTTCATATTGGATTCATGTTTGCACATGTCCACAGAAAAATATCAAGATAAAGTAGCATTATAGTTCTTGCATCACCCTTTCTTTTACTGTGTTGTTGAGTGTGAAAGGTAAATTTGATTATAGAAACCTCGGTATGACAGACGGAAGGCTTGCAGCTTGCTGATCGTTACACGTTGTGTACAGATGACATGGAAGAGTAGAAAAAAAAGTAGAAATCGAGATGGCAAGAAATGAACGGGTAAAATTGGATATTTTATCGAGAGCTACACGCTTTTTTTACACTGCAATGGTATACTTTTGAAGACGATAAGAGTCCATTTTTTATGGATTATCTCTTTGCACCCCAACCAGAATAAACATTCTCCATCTGTTCTCTATACAATTTCTTACATGGGGAAAAGGGGAATTTGTTTAACAATCAAGAGCTCCTATAGTTGGTGATCATTTCCTTTATTCCTGTGTCCTTAACGTGCGATTTAGGGGTGAGATTTTAGGATGATAAGAGATGTAGGTCCCTCTTGATCAAGAGTGAGTTGATTTTCATTGCATTGGTGATATAAGAACCTTTGCAGTGTCCCTCTTCGCTCATTTCGCGGCAAACACATCGGAAGCCTTTCTCAGTGAATCCCGCTTGACACAATTTTCCCTCTCTGGCACAAGGGTTGCTGCGGCAAGGATTCTGTGTCAGAAAATAATTTCAATCTTAATCTGTCAACTGTGGATTTATGATAACAGTGTCATATACTGCAGATAAAAAAATCAACAGGGCTGGTCATCCATTTGAAATAATTCGGGAGATCATTTTGTCGTTTTGTACATGAACTTATCCTGCAAAAAAGAAATCGAAACTTTTTGTTCTCTTCATAGGAGATGCCTAGCCAATATCAGTGTCCTGTTGGTACTTCTCATAAATATATTCAATCTTTATCATACTACATTAATAATCTGCTAACTTTTCATCAACAAACTTCCAGGCGCTATGAAGTTACTCGGTAACGACTGTTTTAGCATGTTTTTCTCCGGTACAAAATTCACATAATAGAGCAAATGTGGAACTGAACTTGTGACTCGGGGCAATTAAATTAATAAACCAATTCTTTTATCTCATACCTCAATTCCATAGTAAGTGTATTGGTTCTTTTGCCGCAGTGCGGAAAGTGAGGAGCTTCCATCCGTTTTACTGTTTAATTCGCAAATTCTACCGCCATCTTCTTGCGGACCTACATTGATGGACACACAATTTGGCTCCAAATAGCAGAAGACGCGGCAGCTTCCTTCGTCGGCCACTTTTTCTGCTCTTATCAAGTGCCCGTTAAGCGCTTTGTTTGGTACTGGTTCCTTGAACTCTAAAATCCGACTATATTCTTTGGAAAGCACTGTAAGGTGAAAAGGAAGTAAGGCTGATAACGCAGCGAAGCTGTATATGCTTACTGAAAACGACATTTGTGAGTCCTCTCAAGCGAGCAACCACTTCAATATATCTAAGTGGTGGATACGGTAGTGTAGGGATCTCCTTATTCATACATCAAAACTGATCACAGTTTCCGTTTTGTCATCATCTTAATCGCAAAAAATATTGGTCCTGTGGTTTCTCTACAATTTTCATGTGGCAACCTTATTAGGCGTTCAGTCTGTATGGACATAACGATTGCTAAGTACTCGACGTTTTTTAGGTGAAGGTCAAAGGGATGAACAAATCGGTTCCAGGGAAAGCTAACTGACCTCGCTGAAAATGAGAGGAGAAAACTAAAGCATCGTTTATAGCGTTCCACTTCTTAATTACGAGCACTCAAGACACACTTAATGCCCATTAAGAGTCACGCGGGCTTTGTGGTTGATGTGATGTCAAATCCAGCAATAATTAATAACATCACTTACCCTGAGTTTTAACATTTGAAGTCTACGCGACTCATTCAAACTGGTGAATGATATTCGATTATCAGGCTGAACGCCCTCATTACCCCAGCATGACTTAACATACATTTTAAGCTGTTTATATCAAGACTTTTATGGCGATGAATTCTTTAAAAGCCTCTTGATGTTGTTATGTTAAGTAGTACCTCTGGTTGACGAGGCTTTTCCCTTTCAGTTTTTTTTTTTGTTATGACCTCATTTTTACTCTTTTCATCTTCAGCGAAAAAGAAAAACATCAGCTGATAAATCAAATGGATATGTGTAGGGATGTGTAGGGATCTCCTTATTCATACATCAAAACTGATCACAGTTTCTGTTTTGTCATCACACTTAATTGCAAAAATATTGGTCCTGTGGTTTCTCTACAATTTTCAGGTGGCAGCCTTATTAGGCGTGCAGTCTGTATGGACATAACGATTGCTAAGTATTCGGCATTTTGTAGGTGAAGGTCAAAGGGATGAACAAATCGGTTCCAGGGAAAGCTAACTGACCTCGCTGAAAATGAGAGGAGAAAACTAAAGCATTGTTTACAGCGTTCCACTCCTTAATTACGAGCACTCAAGACACACTTAATGCCCATTAAGAGTCACGCGGGCTTTGTGGTTGATGTGATGTCAAATCCAGCAATAATTAATAACATCACTTACCCTGAGTTTTAACCTTTGAAGTCTACGCGATTTATTCAAACTGGTGAATGATATTCGATTATCAGGCTGAACGCCCTCATTACCCCAGCATGACTTAACATACATTTTACGCTGTTTATATCAAGACTTTTATGGCGATGAATTCTTTAAAAGCCTCTTGATGTTGTTATGTTAAGCAGTACCTCTGGGTGACAAGGCTTTTCCCTTTCATTTTTTTTTTTTGTTATGACCTCATTTTTACTCTTTTCATCTTCAGCGAAAAAGAAAACCATCATCTGATAAATCACTTAAGGGTTATTCCCCTTTGCTTTTGAGAGAAGTTACTGTTTTACATGTCCTTTTTTGCTATGTGAGAGATTATTCAGCGTTAATTGATTTCCGGTTGATTTTTTGCGATAAGTGACAGATGATTGAACAATAGGATCATATTATATATTTAAAATGAGAGAGACCAGAGCGAAAGACAGAGAACGGTGAGAGAGAGCGGGAGATTAAGTTGATTTTATAAAATAAAACGTGAAGTTTCGGAACATAGCAGATTCTTTAGTCTCATTTCCGACACAGTGGCACCTCCGACGGGACGCGCGAAGCATGGAGGAACTAACCAAAGAAGCAGAGGCTAAATTGCAGATGTTGCTGTACACTAATGGAAAAACACGTGGCATTGTGGAAAAGGGAAACCTAGGAGCGGTCGCGCGACATCGCGACAACCTACAAGCATTAGTAAAAGAAGTAGACGCGCTTAAACTAAAGGTTGAACAGACCATGTTCAAGGCCGGGAAAAGTGCAGAAGACGTTGGAAGTTGGAGCAGTAGCATTGAAGAACCGATCGCCGAAGCTGACGAAGAAGTTTCGCGACTAGAAAAATGGCTCGTGGAGACGAATGGAGAGATCGAACATCGAAAGCACAAGGACGAAGAAGAAAGGAAAGCCCGTGCTCGTGAAGAGGAGCTTAAATTCGAAAGAGAGCAAATGGAGATGAAGCTAGAATTCGAACGCCAACTGGAAGAGACCAAGGCAAAACAGCAACCTGTTGAGAAGGCCAATCAGACTGAACAAAGGACAACAAAGCTACCGAAACTACAGATCACAAAGTTTAATGGGACGTATGAAGCATGGCTGCCGTTCTGGAACAAATTTCAAGCTGAAATTGATAAAGCAAACCTTGCATCTGTGACTAAGTTTGCATACCTAAAAGAGCTGGTAGATCCAAAGGTTCGAGCGGAGATAGACGGACTGCCTTTCACAACAGAGGGCTACGAAAGGGCAAAGAATATCCTCATCGGCGAATATGGGAAAACGAGCGAGATCGTGAATGCGTACGTCCAGAACATCGCGAATTTGCCTGTCATTACAGGAACACAACCTGCGCCTATCCACGAATTTTACAAGAAGCTCGTGTACAATGTGCAATCTTTGGAGACACTGGGCAAATTGAAAGACGTCACTGGAAATGTAAGGAGTGTGCTCGACAAACTAAAGGGTGTAAAAGCAGATCTAGTGAGAGGACAAATGGACTGGCAGGACTGGGACTTCTCACAGTTGATAAAAGCTTTGAAAAGTTGGAAGGAAATCAACCCCATTGGGAGCGGCGCGGATAATGCGGGGAAGCAAGGTGCTAAATTCCGCGATCGCGAGAAAACATTTCACGCAAACGAAACTACGCCAACACAAAGAGGGTGCGTCTACTGTGACGCAACTGACCACAGAGCTGTGAATTGCGACAAGTTTGTGACAGTTGGAGACCGCAGGAAACAATTAGGACTGAAACAGCTTTGTTTTAACTGCACAGGAAGTCGACACCGTGCTTCTGAGTGCAAAAGCCGTTCTGGCTGCCAGATCTGCAGTCGAAGACATCATACATCGATCTGTGACAAACATACATCGCGAGACCAGCTGATGACCACAACGAGCGCAGAAAGGAAAGGAGTGGTGTATCCTATGGTAACAGTTGAAGTGAACGGTGTTAAATGCCGAGCATTGTTGGATACAGGAGCCGGAAGTTCCTACGCTTCATCAACGCTTCTGAACTGTTTACATTTGCGCCCTATCCGTCAACAATTCAAGCGCATTGAAATGATTTTTGGTACTTCAAACAAAGCGATAGACATCTATGGCCTACAAATTCGAAGCGTTGATGGTAAATTCACCTTGGAAGCCGAAGTAAACAAAGTCGACCGCAAAGAGTTGTTGACATTGGAAAACCCAAAATGCGCAGAAATCGTGGCTCAGTTTTCTCATTTGAAGGGCGTAACCACAAATGATAACGACGAGAAAGCGATGTTGCCTGTTCATCTGATCCTTGGAACAAACGAGTACGCTAAGATCAAAACAGGGGCAAGACCAAGAGTTGGGCGCTCGGGAGAACCAGTAGCAGAATACACGAAGTTCGGCTGGACGATCTTGTCACCTGGGACAGAGTTGGATCTCAGCAACATGTTGTTAACGCAGACCTCCGCAATTGATTACGAAGAATTGTGCAAGTTAGACGTCTTGGGGTTGAAGGACAATCCAAGTGGAGACCAGGAAACCGTTTACGAAGAATTCAAAGAGCAACTAACTAGGAGTTCAGAAGGCTGGTACGAGACGAACTTGCCCTGGAAAGGAAATCACCCCCCCCTACCGAACAATCACACTGGAAGTTTAAAACGTCTCAAAAATCTCGTGCGGAAGTTAGAGATACAAGGCGAGCTGGAGAGGTACAACGACATTATCCAGACTCAACTGAGCCAAGGGATCGTAGAACACGCTGACGAGGTGGTCAAGGACGGAAAAGAGTTCTACATTCCTCATAAAGCGGTCGTGCGCGAGAATGCAGAATCTACAAAGATACGCATTGTTTATGATGCTTCTGCAAGAGCTAATGCAAGTGTCCCCTCACTCAACGAGTGCCTCGAAATCGGCCCTCCACTACAGAACCAGCTTTGGAACGTGCTGGTACGAAATAGGTTCTATCCCGTGGCAATAGCTGGCGACTTAAAACAAGCATTTTTGCAAATTCGCGTCCGAAGAGAAGACCGAGATGCCTTACGCTTTCATTGGATAAAGGATCTGGCAAGCAAACAAGTAGAAACCTTGCGATTCACTCGAGTACTCTTTGGTTTGGCACCGTCTCCATTCCTCTTGGCCGCAGTTATCAAAGAACATCTACAGCGATACAAAATGGTGAACCCGGAATTAGTAGAGGAGATAGAGCGCAGTATGTACGTGGATGATTTAATCAGTGGTGGGGAGACAACAGAACAAGCGTTAGAAATCAAGATGACAGCCACGACCATCTTTGGTGAGGCGACTTTCAAGCTGCACAAGTGGCATTCCAACGATCGGGAACTAGAAGTTGAAACTGCGACTGTAGATGAAGAAAGTCAGAGTTACGCCAAACAACAACTGGGAACCAGAAAGGGCGAATCAAAACTGCTAGGAGTCCCCTGGGACAAAGAAAAGGACGAAATTCAAGTCAGCTTCCCGATTTCAACCGCTGAGCCGACAAAAAGAGGTATTCTTGGAAAAGTCGCAAAAATCTACGATCCACTCGGTCTGGCTTCACCCGTGACCCTCTCTGGAAAAATGCTCTACAGAGACGCCTGCGACACGAAGATCGCGTGGGATAGGCCCCTACCAAGTGACTTACAAGCCAAATGGAAGAAATGGGAGCAAGGACTTCCAGAGCACGTGAACGCGCCAAGAAATGTCGTCAAGCATTCAGGGAAGATATTATCAATCGACTTACACACATTCGGGGACGCAAGCGGGAAAGGAGTTGCGGCCGCGGTTTATGCAGTGGTGGAGCAACCATCAGGCACGAATCGAGGCCTCGTGACGGCGAAGTCGCGGCTCGCGAAGAAAGGACTCACGATTCCCCGATTAGAACTAGTGGCTGGACATATGGCTGCGAACCTAGTACACAATGTGAAAGAAGTCCTGAAGGGTTTTCCCGTAAGAAGTGTCTATGGTTGGCTGGATAGCACAGTCGCACTGCATTGGATCCGTGGTAATGGCGAATACAAACAGTTCGTGGGAAATCGAGTGAGGAAGATCCAAGAAAAAGAAATAAACTGGAGGCATGTACCAACAGAGGAGAATCCTGCGGACGTGGGGAGTCGGGGAGGAGATGTGAGTAGATTGACAGCTCTTTGGTGGCAGGGGCCAAGCTGGTTAGCAAAACCACAGGACTGGCCGCCAGACCTTGTAACGACATCTACTCAAGAATCAAAAGCGGAAGAAGCGAAACAAACTCGCGAGTTGTTTGCTCTAGCAGTAGAGAAAACAGAGAACAACGACGCCTTCGATGCACTGCTGGAGAAGTACGAGCTGTGGCGTGTGTTGCGAGTGGGTGCTTGGATCTGGAGATTCCTCCACAACATAAGAACCGTCCGTAAACAGAGAATCGTTGGTCCCCTTACCACTGAAGAAATACAGAAACAGACAACGTTCTGGATCAAGCGAACTCAACAGCAAGCAAAGTCGAGCCAGAAATTTGAAGAAGACCGTTTACAGTTGAATGTGCAAGGAAACCAAGAGGGAATATTAGAGTGTAGGGGAAGAATTCAAGGCCATTACCCCATCTTTCTGCCAGACTCCTCGCCCTTCACTCGCAAGTTAGTTCACCGATCACATGTCGACACACTGCACGGAGGAGTGGCCCTTACCATGACCAAAGTACGAGAGCTATACTGGGTACCGCGTTTAAGGACACTCGTAAAACAAGTTCTCAGAGCGTGTTCAGGCTGCAAGCGTTTTCAGGCCATGGCACTGGCAACGCCGCCTCCCGGACTCCTACCCACTGACCGCACAGAGGGGAGCACCCCATTTGAGGTTATCGGAGTCGATTTTGCAGGGCCCGTCAAGTACCGTATCAGAGCCAAAACAGAAGGAAAGGCCTATCTCGCATTGTACGCGTGCAGTCTTACCCGAGGATTATTCCTGGAAGTACTACCAAGCCTGGAAACCAGTGAATTCCTAAGAAGTCTAAAACGGCTCATCGCGCGCCGTGGGCGTCCGAAGAAGATATATTCCGACAATGGCAAAACCTTTGTTGGCGCCGAGAAGTGGCTCAAACAAGTTATGCGTGACGAGAAGACACAAGATTACTTAGCACATGAGAACATCAAGTGGCAATTCAACCTCAGCCGCGCCGCTTGGTGGGGAGGACAGTTCGAGCGCCTCATCGCACTGGTAAAAACAGCTTTAAACAAGACTATCGGATGCGGAATGTTGACCTGGACAGAGCTGTGTGAAGTGGTACTGGATGTGGAGATTGCTTTGAATAATCGCCCTTTATGTTACGTCGAAGACGACATACAGTTACCCGTGCTTACCCCTAACTCACTGCTATTTCTTCGATCAAACCAGCTACCAGAACTGGAACCACACCATCTAAGAGAATTTGATCTGCGTAGAAGAGCTAAATATTTGCGAAGGTGCAAGCAGGCTTTGTGGACCAGGTGGACTACCGAATATTTACGAGGGTTGAGAGAACGACACCGGATGAAACACAAGGGTCAAACCACGCCCTTGGCCAAAGGAGAGGTAGTCATCATCAAGGACGAGGAACGAAATCGCAATAAATGGAAAATTGGAATCGTGGAAGATCTGATTCCGGGACGAGACGGAATCGTTCGAGCTGCCAAACTTCGAGCGGGGAAAGGAACACTTGAACGGGCGGTACAACACCTTTACCCACTGGAGCTGTCCTGCGATCGGGAGAATGTACAGGCTCCTCTGCAGCTCAACCCCTTAGCCCCGACATTCAGGCCCAGGAGGGATGCAGCGGTAGCCGCTCGTTATCGCATTCAAGATGCGAACATTGATGCCGATTAGAGATATTTAGGAACACTGAACTGATATACTGGACTAACTTTCTGTTTCGTTCATTGAATTTCAAATTTTATCGAGCACGCCATTCTAGTGTTTTTCTCCGTTGAGAAAAACAGGGGAGTGTGTGAGAGATTATTCAGCGTTAATTGATTTCCGGTTGATTTTTTGCGATAAGTGACAGATGATTGAACAATAGGATCATATTATATATTTAAAATGAGAGAGACCAGAGCGAAAGACAGAGAACGGTGAGAGAGAGCGGGAGATTAAGTTGATTTTATAAAATAAAACGTGAAGTTTCGGAACATAGCAGATTCTTTAGTCTCATTTCCGACAGCTACTAGTTAATGACGATTAATGCATGCTTTACTTATTATAGCTGTTGTGCCTTCCCTCAGGCTATTTTTTGAATGGAATGAATACTTAGCAACAATGTCTTAATCAGTTTCATAGGATAGTCATCAGTGGTGGTGATTTAAATTAGAAATACAACTCGCTATATCACGCATAAACTCGGTTAACTAGAGCTTAACTAAATCGACTAAAACTAAAACTTCATTCATGTCCTACGGAGCAAGAAAAAAGGCATTAGGATTTTTGGTTTAGGGGTTTTGGCTATTTTTTAATTCGGTTTTTCGGTTCGTTTTTGCTGTTGTGGTGTTCATTGCGATTTGCGGATCTACCGTTTTTAGCCTTTGGTTTTCGGTTTTCGTCAAAAATACTCATGGGTTTTCGGATTTGGTATCTGATGTGGTTTTCGGTTTTTCCTATTTGGATTCCGGTTCCTACTCGATTTAAGCGGCAATTTTTCGCCTCCACGGGTCTCTCATAGCCGCGAAACCCATTTTGCTTCACTTGTCACCTCTGTATCGGATCGATAAGGGTTTGACAACTGGAATGTGAAAATTTATCGGTTTTGCATGCGGTTTTCGGTGTTGATAGATTTTTTTGGTTTTTTTTGTTTTGTCTTGTTTTCTTTTTCATTTTTGCTGTTTTGCGATTTCTAACAGACCCCAATGCCCCCCTCATCGAGGTAATTAGTGACGTGAATCATCATTCAGTTCCATTATCTAAATGATCTTTCTTCCTAACAACCATATTGTTGTGCTTTGTGTAAGCAAGGATACTGCATAATTATTGCATTGATGTTTAAGAAAACTTTACGGGAAAACAAACCACGCAATTTGAAAAAAGACATCAGAAATATGAATTTTTTTTTCCTCTTGTCTCCTCTTACCGATCCTGGTGGTTTTTTCGTTTTTTAGTTACAAACCAACATTCGGTGAAAATTGTGCGGCATATATAGGCTTTAACTAGATATCCGGCGGCTTTCTTTAGAAGACAGCTCTTTAAACTGAATTATTTGCAATATTTATATACAGCAAATTGCGTTTGTGTCACATATAGTATTGAATAATCTCTCTAGATGCTCTTTCAGTCTCTTCCCTCTCTTTCTCTTCTCTTTCTCTCTCTACTCTCTCTAGATGCTCTTTCTTAAACGATCACCCTTACGCAAATAAGAAAGAAAAACGCATTGTGCTTTATGTGTTATTTCTGTCGCTCTTATAAAATATTTGGGTGAATCCTCGTTGAGTTATTAAAGAATTGGACCTTGAATGCAATTTTTTATATTTGTGCGTTAGCAGTTAAATGATACACAATGCTTATCAGATACAATTTACAGTGTAATGTGTAACGCTAACTTCTGTTCTCTTATTGTTCCCTTATCTCTGTGAAACCCAACGTTAATGATTTACCAAGACGTTGATTACAAATAAACTTACCAGCACACCACATATCGATGACAAACAGAACAATTCCTATTACAAGTTTCGAAAAACCCATCTTCTAACATGGATCATCTCCACTAGTTAGGTCTTCCCGTTTCAGTAGTCTTCAATGCTGAATAGCGTGTCCATGTTAATGTTTTATTTTTGTAAAACATATTACTTTTAACAGGAGTAAATATCACTGACGTTACCTGTTAGAAACAAAGAATTAACTCACTGCCCGTTGTCCAAGAAACAGCTGGTTGCTCTGATGAAGTGCCAAAATTAATGTGAATATTTGTTAAAAGAAATCGCCCCTGAAGACCTCAAATTTTTACTTTCGACTTTTGTCATTTGCTAGAGCATTTTTGTAAGACTATCACTTCAAATATGTTCACATTTACATATTCCTTCTTTCTGTCGAAGGATCATCATTCTAATAGAAATTTTTCTTACCTAGAAACCCTAGGAACAATAGGCTTTTTGCCCTTAACAATGGGCCTCAGAATAAAGTTACAGTGACAGAAAATTAGGTTCGGTACATGTAAAGATCGACGTTTGAACTAGGCCTAACAGACCCCAATGCCCCCCTCATCGAGGTAATTAGTGACGTGAATCATCATTCAGTTCCATTATCTAAATGATCTTTCTTCCTAACAACCATATTGTTGTGCTTTGTGTAAGCAAGGATACTGCATAATTATTGCATTGATGTTTAAGAAAACTTTACGGGAAAACAAACCACGCAATTTGAAAAAAGACATCAGAAATATGAATTTTTTTTCCTCTTGTCTCCTCTTACCGATCCTGGTGGTTTTTTTGTTTTTTTTTTAAGTTACAAACCAACATTCAGTGAAAATTGTGCGGCATATATAGGCTTTAACTAGATATCCGGCGGCTTTCTTTAGAAGACAGCTCTTTAAACTGAATTATTTGCAATATTTATATACAGCAAATTGCGTTTGTGTCACATATAATATTGAATAATCTCTCTAGATGCTCTTTCAGTCTCTTCCCTCTCTTTCTCTTCTCTTTCTCTCTCTACTCTCTCTAGATGCTCTTTCTTAAACGATCACCCTTACGCAAATAAGAAAGAAAAACGCATTGTGCTCTATGTGTTATTTCTGTCGCTCTTATAAAATATTTGGGTGAATCCTCGTTGAGTTATTAAAGAATTGGACCTTGAATGCAATTTTTATATTTGTGCGTTAGCAGTTAAATGATACACAATGCTTATCAAATAAAATTCACAGTGTAATGTGTAACGCTAACTTCTGTTCCCTTATTATTCCCTTATCTCTTGGAAAACGGGGAACACAACGTTAATGATTTACCAAGACGTTGATTACAAATAAACTTACCAGCACACCACATATCGATGACAAACAGAACAATTCCTATTACAAGTTTCGAAAAACCCATCCTCTAACATGGATCATCTCCACTAGTTAGGTCTTCCCGTTTCAGTAGTCTTCAATGCTGAATAGCGTGTCCATGTTAATGTTTTATTTTTGTAAAATATATTACATTTAACAGGAGTAAATATCACTGACGTTACCTGTTAGAAACAAAGAATTAACCCACTGCCCGTTGTCCAAGAAACAGCTGGTTGCTTTGATGAAGTGCCAAAATTAATATGAATATTTGTTAAAAGAAATCGCCCCTGAATACCTCAAATTTTTACTTTCGACTTTTGTCATTTGCTAGAGCATTTTTGTAAGACTATCACTTCAAATATGTTCACATTTACATATTCCTTCTTTCTGCCGAAGGATCATCATTCTAATAGAAATTTTTCTTACCTAGAAACCCCAGGAACAATAGGCTTTTTGTTAGGTAAATGTTTGCACATCTGCAAAAATCGTGATGTTTGCCTGAAGACTTCTTCAGTGTTTTCATTCACTTTTTTTGTCTAAAGCGACTACTTTAGTTAAAGAATTAGAGTTAAGCCCATTCCAGAGGAAAAGGGCAAAAATTGATTCATTTCATAAGTTTTTTCTGTCTACCACTCAGCTTTTTTTTTTTTTATTCTCATCTTTATGGTTTCTTAATCTTTTTTCGATTAACCCTTTAACTCCCAAGATCTCATTAGTAATTCTCCTTACTGTCTGCGATTCTTATTATGTTAGTTTAGAGATTTTGGTATCGGATCAATTAGTAATCCCTTTATTGATATTTTTCTTTATTCTCATCACTCGTCTGCATGATATAGTAAGGAGAAATTCTGTGTTGGTCATTCACGGGAGTTAAAGGGTTAAGAGACTAATCATTTTTTTATCACATGGGTGGGGGGATGGAGGATTTTGTTGAGTCAAATGGTTTTCAGGGGGAACGGAAGAGGGATTCGTCTTCTCCAACTTCTCCAACAAAGTACAAAAGGGGGGAATATTGAAAGTCGACTGCCAATTAATTTCCAATAAGGTGGGGTTCATAAAAACATTACAAAGCCTCATCTTAGGACCAGATAAACTTTATCGTGAAAAAAAAAAATCTTGCCCTCCAAACAAACAGACTCGATCAATTTCCGGATAAAAAAAACTTTGTTTCCATTTGATAAAAATTGATTCTCGTTTAAAAGAGAAAAACATAAAATAATGAATGCAATGACAGGCTTAGCCATCATTCAGGGATAAATAGCAGCGGTAATTAACTGGTGCTTTTGCTACTCATTCTCTCCAGAGTATATTTTCTTTTCGCAAATATAGCCGAGAAGAAAATCACACCTGAAGTCATTCCACTCTCCATCTTTAAAACCTCTGAAAAGAAGTGATCCCAATTTGAAATCTCCTTTCACAATCTGCCCACAATTTTGATGCCCGCCTAAGTTATTGGGGTTATTTTTTCCCCAAGGGCTGTAATCATCGGCTCCCAGTGAGCTACTGTCAGTCCAGATCCATTTTCCTTCATGTACCTGATCGCTCAGTCCAATCCAGTAAGTTCCCGATGTTCCTTTGAAAAAGGCTTGAGTTAGGAAGTCGTTCTCGAAAGCTGATTCGATCTTTACCAGCTGAGCTCCGAGGCTTTTGCATTTGGCGTCAGCGTTGCTCCAAGTCTCAGGCTTGGTTATGAGCTTATAACATGAACCACTGAGAGAAGCCTCACCTTGAAGGAAGCCTGAGGGAGGAGAGCAAAATAAATGTTTTAATAACTCCATTTTATTAATGAAAATCAATTCATTCTTTAACCCTTTCACTTCCACGATCAAATTGTCATTTCGTAGCAGTGTACTCCATACATTGTTTCAAAAGATTTGGCATTAAGAATTTCGTGTTAAATCGAACAACATCCCCAAATTAAAGTTTTCCCATCGTCTCCTTATTGCTTGAAAATGTTTTCAGAAAAAATTCTTTTTGGCTTCCCTTGGAAATGAAGGGTTTAGTCAGCAGGCACCAGTTCATCAGTAAGCTACTCACCTTCATTGCATCTCTTAAGGAATTTGCATCTAAAGCCCTTCTCTGTGAATCCCACTTGACAAACCGAATTCTCTCCTGGGCAAGGGTCCCCAAGACAAACATTCTATATTCAAAAGAAGGAAACTAAGTTATCTATAATTACTTCTAGTATTTTCAAATAGAAACCCGGCCAGTGATTCTTTATTTCTCATTGAAGTGGTTAATTTCTTCACGCTTTAAACCCTTTACATCCTTTTATCAGTACCCATTTTCTCCATCCTTTTTTTTACATGTATCCAAAGGTGCTGACAAGGAGAATTGAGTTAACAATCAAGAGCTTTTATTGATTGGTAACCATTTTTTATTTAATCTCACGACATTAATACTTTATTGAGAGGTTGTAAGTATTGTTAGAGAAATTACTTGCTAATCACTTGCACTCTTAGAAGTCAAAGGTATGGAGATGGAAGAGGACAGCGGAGACTTATCATATAAGGTTATGTCAAGTTGTGACCCTCCAAGGAAAAAGAGTACTAAGGTGAACGCACGGGAACGTGTTTCTTGACACGGCAAGCTAAGATTGTCACAAATTTGCAGATATGCATATATTTACTAAGGAAAACAAAAGCAGGCATAGCTAATTTTTTTTGGATTTGTTTCAAGCAGTATCCTGTATGACACGCTCAACTTGTAATACGACACGCGTATGTGCGTGCTCTAAGAGACGAGTGCAAAGAGGCTCACGTGCGATGTGGTACGCGTGCGATAAGGCACGACTCTTAGAACAGCCCCACTTGTGCCCTGGACCAAAGTTCTGAATTGCGATTTGAGTTTTACCTTTATGAAAAGACGTAGTGAGAAAGCTTCGCAATCTCATAGAAAATAACGAAAATCAAGAAGGGAGAAACAAGAGCGATAACAAAAATGATGATAAAAAACTTAATAAGCCAGAGGGAAAAAAGTTTACCTCAGCACCGTTATAGGAAAAATTTGGTCTATCGACCAGACTAGTAGGTGATACGCTATCATCTGTGGCGTTGTTCAAGTTACATGTACGGGTTCCGTCATCTGAAGGTCCAACATTGAAGGACACACAGTTTGGTTCCATATAGCACATCACTCGACAGCCCCCATCGTCAGACACTTTTACTGTCCTAATGATGTGGCCCGTGAGTGCAGCATTGAAAATGGGCTCTTTGAATATCAAAATTCTGTTGTAATCCGTTGACAGCACTGCATGAAATACAGGTATACAAGTTTATATTCTTTTGGGGTGTAGTTATACATTTAGCTGTTGCGATGCACTTAACAATGGGCCTCAGAATAAAGTTACAGTGACAGAAAATATCGACTTTCGCCTTCTTCAGATTATTATATTAAGGAACTTGACCCACAGCCAAAATGACTGAGACGATGAATATTTAAGTCATATAATATATACATATAAGATTGACCTAAAAATATAGAATTATGGTAGCTTTGCATGACCCCAAACAAAGATATATATTGGGTTTTAATCCAGTTTGAACAAAAAGCCAGGATGTTATAAATGAAGCACTCTTTCGGATGATTTCTTACTTAGACAGACAGGAATGTCATGTTGCGAAAAAGAAAAACGATGCTCCAAATGACCGCTGCCACGATAGTTCATTTTATCGTTATTTTTTCCCTTTTTTTTTTTTTCGAGAATTGATATTTGACAATCATAATCGTATTGCTTAAATTACCAACATTGCCGAGTGCGCCTTCAGCAATTATGAAAGCGGTTGCGAAAAATAAGGAGAACAATTTTTTTCATGCAACATTAAAAATGAAATAATTGTTCTGTTCGTTGCATGAATATGGGCTGACTCTGAACATCGATAGGGCGTTTCATTAATTCCTCAGTAACCTCTACTTGGTGATCAACAAATTGTTTTACTTGTCCGCTGAAGATGTTTTTCCCCATAGCTCGGCCTGTTTTCCAAATAATTTTTTTTTTTGTCTGTTGCTCACAATTTTGGTACATAATTAATACTTTCGAGCCGGTTTAATAATTTGACTTAATTAACGACAACAGTCTGTTTCAATCCCACTTACCACAGAACACCAGCAGACTCAAACAGAAGGAACTTCTTAGGGTTGGCGTTAAAAGCTTGGAAAAGGCCATCCTGAATATAAAATCGTTTTCCATTTCTGTCAATTGGTGACTCCAAACACCCTCTCAAGAAACTTTGAATATGTTAAACAATTTAGCACGTTTGTTCTTTTTGCTAATTTACGTTTTATTGATAGGGATAGTGAAGGATGGTATTAAATTTTTAATGAGATAACCTGCATTTTGTTTGTACTTCCATTACGAAATAGAGCAATGTAGCCTCTTCTTTTTCTTCCTTTTTTTTTTTTTTTTTTTTACTGTTTTCTTTCTTCTCTTCACTTTTTTCTTCTGATTATAGTAATGATAATACAATGTAATATGAAAGACTTTCAATATCATCATCATCATTATTATTAACATTATTCATTTCAAGTCTTTCTATCCCGGCCTACTCTTAATGGGTGGCTCGAAACACGCTCTCGAGTAAGGGTAAATATGTCAAATGATTTAATTTAACAGGTAAATTCTATTTCGACTAATTTGCATTGCATAGGGGTAGCGAACGTATCATGATAAAGGACACCTTTAATTCTAAATAAATTAATCTCTGTTTTCTTCAATCTTTCATTATCACAAAGACTTCTTTTATTATTTTTTTTTCTCTTTTACGTTTTAACGAGCGTGTAACAGTGTTGACGACTTGAGGTGAAGTTGAGCCCATAGTTTTCACTCGATTTCGATCAGAACACAGACTGCTACAATACTGATAGCACTTGTGTATGATTACGTCTTTTTCTGAGAATTAAGTTCAGGCCTCTCCACGTAAAGGTTTTGAGTTAAAAGCTTACGAACCATCACCGCTGAGAATCACATTTTTATGAATTGAGTCTTTAGACACCTGAAAATTTACCAGAAACCTATGATTGACCGTAAAAACCATAACAGCAAAAACAAACCCAAAAAGGTCTAAGGCACGGAAATATCTTTCATCCCTTCGTTTACCAATCAAAATTGCTATTTCCATCGAGATTAACAAAATTCTGCTGTCCAAGAAGCTATTCAGTAGTTCCTTTGTTAAGAGCTGACAGTTTGCCTGAGTCAATGATGACAGCTGTTTCCAATGTTTTAGGACATCTGAACTCTCCACACAAAGCCAAAGTCGATTGTATAAAAAGCTTACCTTTAAATAAGGGTATCTATTCTAATTTTGTTTCGCACTAAAACCTTAAATCTTCCCAACAAGGTTATAGAAATTTCTCATGACAGCAGTTTTCTCGTTTAAACGTTTAGATTTCCATTCCTTTTGAACCAGCCTTTGTTCCCTATATCCAAGTAAAATCAATTAAATTGCCCAACAAAAGAACACTGAAAATGAAAGAATTGTGAATGGCATCCGTAACAGACATTTTTTGCCTCTATTCTAGTTTTTTTATCTTTTTATTTATTTTTTATGCAGCTGTATGCAGCAGCTGTATTTAACCACATGGGAAAAAGGCTTACTTTTGAAACTTGGGGCCGAAATACTGCCACTAAATGCTCAAAGCCATACGACAATCCAGGAACCCACTTTTTCGGCAAACCGGTAACAGTGTTATCGGCCGAAATTTCCTTTTTCTCTAGAATTTTGCGTTGATCAAGGTGATATGGAAAATTTTACTTTAAGTCTCATCATTAATGACTCCAAGGAAACCTTTGCTACGACAGACGTACCCTGCTTCACTTTTACGAACCATCTCATTTTGAAGGTGCTCATGGTCTTTGCCTACGTTCTTGTGATCGGCACTTCCATCATAGGTAATACTTTACTGGCATTTATCTACTTCAAGAGCAAAAAGATGAAGACCACAATCAACTGCTGCATCATGAACATGGTTCTCGCGGACCTTCTTGTTACCTTAGTCTACATGCCGAGGATGGTCGCTCGGATTCTCGTCAGCCTTGAATGGTTGGTGGAGGGCACTCTAGGACTTTTTCTTTGTGTACTTGTGTCTTTGTCCCAAGAAATCTCAATATGCGTATCAATTCTAACAGTTGTTCTCATCGCCTTTGAGAGATTCCTAGCCGTAACGTTCCCATTACGAGTTGTCATCTCAAAGAAGCTCTCCATATGCTTGCTGTGTGGTACTTGGCTGTTGTCACTAGCTGCGCGATCCCCAATGCTCTACGGCGTCAAAACGATTCGATTTCAATCCGGTGAGTTAGGCTGCTTTTGGATCGGCTCTCTCAGCTTTCAAACGAAGCAATCAAGAAGGTCGTACCAGGAGTCTATGCTAGTTATATTCTATGGTCTGCCTCTGCTTATCATAATCACAATATACACTGTGATTGCGGTCTTCTTAAGACGTCGTCATGCCCTGATTGACAACGTCACAAGAGATTGCGTATTAGCTACGACAAGAAAGGTGAATAAAATGATCCTGGCCGTAATAACAGCTTTCCTTCTATGCTGGTTGCTGTATTTCCTTGTCATACCGTTACAGGAGTTTTGGAATGTGTTTATCCCCTGTGAGGTTCACTTCTTGCGGTTTTACCTTGGGCACTTAAACAGTGCATGCAACCCGATCATATGTTTTGCGTTTAGTGAGAATTTTCGAAGAGCTGTTCAGATAAAATGGCGAGAACTGAAAATTGAAAGGCCAAGAATTATCAGGCTTGCACATGCGCCGTCGAAAAGAGACCGTTCACGATCTAACATTGAGTTGCTCAGTGTAAGATCCTTGGGAAGTTAGGAAGGTATGCCACTCCTAAAAAAAATACTTCACTCGAGTTTCATTTCCTTTAGCCATTGTTGAAGGATCAATTGCAAGCTGAAAGGGTTATATGGTATTGATCTTCAGATTTCCTTGTAATTTCTCTAATTTTTTTCCACGTTTTTTGTTTGTTTGTTTGTTTTCTTTTGATTTTCATTAACTGCGTTTTCATGAAATCACAAACAAACACAAAAATAACGAGGCTCAGATGCGGTCATTTGAACCGACAAAGCTCAGTGATAAATGATTCCTTCCTTCCACCAAGAATTTCAACGCAGCTTTTCAAAACTGTCATGGATTTCTCATTTTATGTCTTAATAATTCTCTAAAGGTGTTTAGCGACTCCATTTCCGTGAAAACCGCCGTTCTGGAGAACATTTTTCCTTCGTAACAAAAAGAAGTTATGAAGTATGTAAATAGGCCACACATTTCTCTTCCTTTTTTTCCCTCTCTTAACAGGATCAAAGTGTTCAAAGATCTTGATGGCCAATCTTATACAAAAATTCCTTGGACTGAATGGGGATCCAATAAGCCATACGAGGCAATGTAATGCCACAGACATACCACACTATGTGTTGGTGGTTAATGATTGTTGACATGAGACGAACAAAATCTATGAGGATTATAAATAAAGTTCTGAAAATTGTATATCTAAATTACAATTCAGGATGAATCTCAATAGTCTCAATAATGTTAAATGAAATGTTAATCGACTCATTTGTGATATTTTTTCGCCCTCATGGGCTGTTTGAAGCGTCTTTTCTACGAAATTACTTTTGGCAAGAGGCCGTTGAGAGAGGGGAGCTCTCCCTTTCTTTTTCAGAGCTTTATTTATAACCCTCATAGATTTTGTTCGTCTCATATAAACAATTATTAACCATGAACTCATAATGTGGTTTACCTTTGGTAATACAGGACTTAAAATACTGACGCAATACTGACTTCAGTGTGATTTTTTTTATCTTTTTCCAATTGGATGTGTGAGATTGGTGACGAGTTTTCATCACTCTCTGATAGATTCAATTAGACAAATATTAGGAATAGTTTAAGTACCTAGTTTTCGTGGGAAAGTTTACGGTTTGAAACATCAAAGTACTTCATGGCCATTTAGTAAATAGTCAAATATCGAAATAGTTACCATTAGCTGTGTACAAATAAGACAGCTTCGTAATAAAAGTTTCATCATAGATCGGAAGGAACCACCTATTCATGGCTTAATAATTTTCAACTTGCACGCCTTCTTCTCCGTAGCCCCGCAAAGAAAAGATTATATATAGAAGGGTCATATTTAAAACATAATCGGAGGAACTCAATGGGGTGATGGTTGTTACGCCTAACGGTTAAAAATTCTGGCCATTTTACGGCTAACAGTTAATTTCTTTCCATTGCTTTTAAAAAAAAGATTTTTGCAGTTACTTTTTTTAACGACAAAAGGTTAAAATTCGTCAATTTATACGCTTAACCCTTCAACTCCTAAGATCGCTTTACTAATTCTCTTAACTTTCTACCAGATGATTCTCATGATGTTAGTTTGGAGAATTTGGTATCAGATCAATTAGTTATCCCATGATTGGTATTCTTCTTTATTCTCATCACTTTTCTGCATGATGCTGTACAGATATAGTAAGGAGAAATTCTGTCTTGGTCGCCCACGGGAGTTAAAGGGTTAACTGTTCATTGTTTTTGCCGTTTTACGACGAACCCATTGAGACCGGCTCTAATCAATTAGGAAGGGAAGGTAAGGATATAAACGAAACCTATCGCCAGAGTACTTTCTTCATAATTTCAATGTGGAAATTAGACTGGCTGATAGTTGAGAAACTGCCTTATATCGATTTATCTGAAAGTGGATATTCATCTGAAACGCAAATTCAGGTGCAGAAGCAACACTTGGGTTTCTCGGTCGCAGAAATGATAGAACTTCTCAGACCAAGGATTGCTAGCCTTGATTTTTAAATATTCGAAATTTAGAAAAGAAGCCAAATTAAAAAGTGATGGATTTAAAAAGAAAGTTACAGATGAGGAAAACCTTAGCATATCATGTCTTCTGTACAAGAAGTACTTTACCGCAGGGAATTTTTTTAGTGCGCATTTGTGGATTGATTGAGATTTTGAAAATCCATTTCATGATTGCCAGGACTGCCCAATAGTGTGTTTGACAGTTTGGGATTCTTTTGTTTGTTTTCTAAGAATCCTTGGCCGTTTTACATTATTTACACAATGCACCTGACAAACTACTCTTTGTTCAGTCTTTGTTTACTAAGTCTGCAGGTGTAACAAACTCTAAGAAAATGGTCTCTTTTTTCCAAATCGCTACTGTATTGTGATAGAAAAGAATAAAAGCATCAAAGTATTCATTCAAAACTGATTTTAACAACCCCATCGATGCGATGGCGGTTGTAACTCAGATTCACAGCCGCACGATGTGAACTCGAATGTATATCATCTGCAATTCATTATTCAGATACAGTGGCGGGAACCGACGCCAACATCAAACAAAACTATGGCAATCTAAACAAACAAGCCTTGATGAAAAAAATCCCACGTTTCTCTTTCTGAGCGATAACAAAAACAAACACAAAATAAAGGCTATTATGAACATGCCGTAAACACTTCCCACTCCGCCATCGAAACCTTTTCTGCGATTACGAGAGCCGCTTTTCACAACCCACAACTCTTCAAGAAAATAAACATAGACTTTAACTTATTTGGCGTTAAAAATTACAGTTTAATTTAAAAGACGCCTTTTTTTTCCGCACTTTTTTCAGGAGCGTGTCTTTAGTTGAGCACGATTACTCTTTGAACTGGACGTTGAGTGCAAAGAGAACTTTCCTTCGAATGATGATAAAGTGCAAGCGATCATCTATGGACGAAAGAGGAAATATCGTCCTCCTAGGCAGTGAGTTGAAGGAATTGTAAGGCTCGGTTTCAGATCCTCTCCTTGTTGCCATCAAAAACATTTTCGTATTTCATATCTGCGGTGGATTGTAAAGACGTCGACAGACCCAACGGTTCTTCTTTAGAAAGTCATTTGTTATATTTACATTTTGTGGCAGAATAGGAACAAAAGGCAAGTTATGTATAATGTAGCCAGCAATTTGATGAATTGTGTTCGTCAATTTTACTTCAGCTAAACATGATTGTGCTTAAGACTAATATTTTGACGGTCATAAGTCCAATTCAAAAAACTAGTTATTGACCAATGAAACAAATACATCATAAAGATTTACCATGAGAATCTAGTTAAAGAAACGCTTTGTTTTTTTATTTTATTTTATTCCTTTTTTTACGAGTCACCTATGATCAGTTCGTTTGATTAAAACTGTGTAAAACTGAAAATATACCAATCTAAATTAAGCATTTCTTTTTTTGAAATTTTTCTGTTAGACGTGGTCTGGCGGGAAACGGCCGAATATAATTTTTAACCACAAACCCTGATCATGTACGAAAATATTAGCGACAATTTCACGCAGTTGGCCCACGGAAAAGTGATGACTGTGTGCTTCGAGTCTGACCAGCCGGTGATAAAAGCTAGCCGTGTGCTGGCCTACACAATCATCCTACTATTCTCGCTATGTGGAAACTCCCTGGTTATTGGTGTCCTGTGGCAAGACCGAAAGATGCGCAAACCAGTCAATTATCTTATAGCCAATATGGCTGCCGCAGACTTGGCTATAACTGTTGTATACATGCCCAGGATGATATCAGCGGTGATACGAAGCTATGATTGGCTAGCTGGAGGCACCATAGGCCTCGTCTTGTGCAAAACCGTTCCCACAACTCACCTGGTATCGGTGAAAGTAACAATCCTAACCCTAGTATTTCTCAGCGTGGAGAGGTTTTTTGCAGTTTTGCCGTTTGCAAATAACAGGTTAACTGTGCGCAGAGTCAAGGTGATTCTCATTGCAGTTTGGTTGATGTCTTTTATTGTTCACCTGCCAAATGTCATTGCGCTGAAACTGGTGCCTGGTCAGGGGGGAGCACTGATTTGCCGAGCATATCTAAACAAATTGTTTGTAAGCTCAAAAGGCAGGAAAATTTATGACAACGTCTTGGCGGCCATTTTTTATGCCCTTCCTTTGTTTCTGATAGTCCTTCTTTACTCGCTGGCTGTGATTAAGCTCAGAAGAAGGAGCGTCGCAAACAGGTATGCAGCCGCAAATGCACGCAAAGCTTCCAAAGATAAGGTGAACGCAAACGTTTTTAAAATGTTGTTTGCTGTCACACTCGCATTTATATCATGTTGGCTCAGTTATTTCGTCATGCGCAAAGCCATCATCGGAATTTCAATATCGTGCAATGTTCAGTTTGTCAGGTACTTCTTAGCTCATTCCAACAGTGCTGTGACGCCATGTTTATACATCATTTTCAGCCAAAAGTACCGCAGTAGTTTCAAAAGCATCTTAAAGAAACTTAAATGCCGTGCTCCGAGTCGACTACGTGGCGGAGCAACACTGTCCGTGATCTCTCAGTCGGCAACAAGTTTTAGTTCGTTAGGTGTTTTCCCACGAGGAGTCCATCTCGTAAGTCTCAGAGCCAACAATGAGAATAGGACGACAGTCTAGTCTTGAGTGCTAGGAATGAGCTGAACTCTGAAACGAGGAAGCTTCTGGCTCGCTTCAAATACTGGAAAACGTTACGTATCAAATCACTTGGAAAGGGAGATTACAGAGCACCTTTAAATAATTTTCAGTGAGAAAATTCAAGGTGACTGAGTTTAGGAGCTTGATAATTTACTGAAAAGAGAGTGATCAGGAAACTGAAAAAAAGCGATTTGGAAATACTGGTTTCTATGTATACCAGACGCATTCGAATCGCAAAACATATTTGGTAGAAACTTATCGGGTGTAGAGTTAAAATCACATGTCATATGACCGGTACCACATAAGCCTTTACCCTTAGATATAGAAAAGGGGCTTTATTCGAGTAGTGGAAGGAGTCTTATCGAAAACCCACTGAGAACCAAAATATTGAATCATAAATTTTATTCTGAATTGTCTCCCGGCCTGAATTAAAAGTGTACTCAGTATGCAAATGTATGGATGATAAACCTTCCGTAATCAGAATGAACTAATATAGGCTTTCAAATATAAGAGTGAGGTACAAGGGAAGGAGACTCATCAGAGGGGTCATTTGTGTGTTTACTGAACGTGTATCAGTTGTAGTTGCAATTAGTACGAGTCACATAACGACAGTCCATAAAGACATGTTTATTAGCTAGTCAGTGTTACAGACATTGATACAAAGACAGACAGACAGACAGACAGACAGACAGGGAGAGGGACAGCCCCACCCACCCACTAACAGGCTGGCCAACCAATTGATCAGCCAACACACTGATTGACTGATTAACTGACCAACTGTCAAAGGACTGAGTGAATGACTGATAGACAGACAGAGAGATGGATAGGCAGACAGACAGACAAGGAGAGGGACAGCCCCACCAACCCACTAATAGGCTAACAGAATGACTGGCCAACCCTACTGACCAGCCAACACAGTGATTGACTAGTTATCTGACCAACTGCCAAAGCACTGCATAAGTGACCGATAGACAGACAGAGAAATGGTGGACAGACAAACAGACAGACAGGGAGAAGGATAGTCCCTCTAACAGGCTAACTGAATGACTAGCCAACCTACCAACCAGCCAATACACTGAATGACTGATTAACTGACAACTGCCAAAGTACTGAGTGTCAGACTGAGAGATGGTAGACTGACATCAAGACCAAAATAAAACCTCAAATTGAAAATCTCTTTAGGAGACAGCCATGAGACACAAAGTGGAGGAATCTACTTGTGCTGACATGTATGTACACAGATTCAAACTGCTAACAAGACCATAAATATTTATTTAAATATTTCATAAAAATGAAAAATACAACCAGTAATATTACTCATTACAAAATGTTACCTTAAACTATATACAACTACAAGTAATCAGGTAAACAATGCAATGTAATTGTTATTACTTTTTAAGTATTTAAGTTTGGTCTGTTCTTCAAAAGTTTAGTAAGTTAAAAATACAAATTTTAGTCTGTTTCTCCGAAACTCACAAATAAAAAGTCTTTTTCTAACACAAATGTACCTCAGTTTAATGATCACATATCAGTTAATAAATTATATCTTAAAACATTAAACCATTTTCACAGGTGTCTTGTTACATGAAATTCTGTTGACTCTTGAGAAACCTAGTTTAAATTCTGCACAGGTATACTTGTATACTTGTATATCTGGTGTCCTGAAAATCTTTATTTTATAACCCACAGCCTTTGCAAAGCTGTTTCTACTACTACAAACAGCCTTACACGCACTTTATGTATGTGCAAATCCTAAGCAATGCATGCACAGTACATGCCAACTGAGTGCCACTACACACACCTATGTGTAATAAATGCAAGCATGTACTGATTCTTGCAATAACTACATGAACCACAGCTAAAACCAAACTAATCATGGCCCTGTTTGATTACGTGTCCCCCAAAGCCCATCATTCAGCTTTGACCTTCTCTCCTCTCTTTACGTTTTTGATATCTTTTATTGCCTGCCTCAAAACGTCTTGCCTCCTCCTCAGTGTGAAGTTCCAAAAAGGGAATAGCTTGGGGTCTTCTTTTTTCATCAAGGGACACAAATGTGAAGTATGCACTGCAAGCTCTTATGCTGTCATCTGTGTGTCACAAGAACATATAAGTTAAACAAATAGGACATTACAGCAGTTTTCAATAAGATCCAAACTCTTAAGTTAAGGAACAACACAGGTCATTGAAAATCCATGAAATTGTCAATCATGCTATAAATTTCTCAGTAAACACAGACAATTTTTAAGGAGTCAAATTGTCATGCACTGTAATGTGATTGAAGGATTTTTTAATTTTTTTCTGCTTTAAGATGCCAGTTGTGAAAATTTCTGCTTTTGTCCCACCCCCATAAATATGAACAGAACAGAATGGCACAACTTTGGGAATGGGACCAAACCTAGAAGGGGAGGCAGGAGATGATGTGTTTAATCCACATTAAATGCATATATTGTTCAATAGATCAGAAGTGAGTGAGCGAGTGAGTGAATTTTAGGTCCACACTTAAACTCTGAATCTTATATTATGACTGATGTCATCCCATGAGGTAAAAATACTGACTGACTGACTGACTTATATCAACCTTTATGTTGAATGCCTTTTATGATAATAATGGTTTTATTTTTACAATAATCAATTACAAAGTACCCCATATGAGGATTACTAGCAGAAAGTTGATTAGAAGAGCAGGAAACTGTTACTAAATACTGTACCTGTATGATAGTCCTTGGCATATACAACAACCTCAATCTCCATTGACTTGGCACTAGTAAACGTTGCTCGGCCAGTAATATGTATAATATGACCAAGCTTGACAGGGGCATGGAAGTCAATGGCATCTGGAATGACAAACACAGTAATTGAAAAAGTAGAGAATGAGTGACTATTAGGAAATTTGAGATTATTGACATTGTTAGGTCCAGTGCGCATGCAAGCTCTCTTAAGTTGCTATTATCAAACTCTTTGGGCAGACTAAGAAAAAATGTAAAATTCAAGTCTAAAGAAAGAATTGTTTACTTTATTCTCAACTACAGTATGACCAAGTCTAATAACCATTTGATTACTGATGGAGTCCAATTTCTCACTATGACTGGAGCAAAATTGGGGAACACAAAGTCCTCTCACCAATTCATCAAAACTGGGATAAAACTTAACCCTTTAACTCTCATGAGTGACCAAGACAGAATTTCTCCTGACAATATCAATACAATATCAACCAGATAAGTGATGAGAATAAAGAAATATATAAATTTGCAAATAATTAGTTGATCCAATACTAAATTCTCTGAACTAACATTGTATGAATTATATAGTTGACAGTAAGGAGAATGACAAATTTGATCTGGGAGTTAAAGGGTTACAAGAAAACTACCCATAGCAAAAGTGTATTCCTAAATAAAGAACAGTTGCCTTTTTCCCATGAGAAAAGGAACAAAATAGTCAAGAAAACAGGTAGTTTGATCATCAGGAAGAAAGATGTCCTGAGAAGGACTGTTGTAAATTGTGGTGAGTGACATTTTGACTACCTTAGCAGAAGTTATCAACAAAGTCACAAATGATGCAGGTGATATTTCCAGAGGTAACAAATAGGATAAATTGTTATATAAAAATGTGCATGTGGAGACAATATACATGTACTTTGGAATCCACTTTCATGAAATCTCAAACTACCGTAAATTAGAGCACATGACTATCAATGCTCTAAATTGTTCAGTTAAGATTTCAGATGTAAATGATATTTTCTCTAAGAAAAGTAAACCCACCGATGGATGCAGTGACCACATTAGTTTTACAATGTCTAAATGCCACAATTCCTGCCACCTCATCCATCATTTTCATGGTCACTCCTCCAAGAACAAATCCAGCTTTTGTACACTCTGATGGCTGTACTGAATGGATCAATGATGATTCTGAATTCAACACACTATAACGTGACACATTCTTTCCAGCTGGGTGAACTAATGGGGAAACCACATTGTTGCTTGGGGGATTCTGCAAAGATAAAATGTACTTTAAGGTATACAGGCAGGAAAAAATGTAACATCCAAAAAAGAACTTTATCCTTAAATTGTGTAAAAATGTGGGTTTGGTTACACAGTCCAACTAAAGCTTGCTATGGGCCAATAATAAACCACAACAAAACTGCTAACATAATCGTTTATTTTTATTTTTAAATATATTTTTTTCTTCACCTTGAAAGACAAATTCACTAATACTTAAATACTGAACACAGGAATACAAAATGGAGTGTCATGGAACAGGTGATGGTAAAGACAAACTTATCGGCTTAAGGGTGTTATCTTCATTCAACACCAAATTATCTCAATGTATTTTATAGAATATATCTTGCAGCTTGAAAGGAAATTAGATATTAGGTCCTAAGTATAAAGGTTAAATGGAAGACCCATCACTTTACCGCCTTACAAGTACCTCTTGGAAATGTTCCTCCTTATCAAGCCTGGCTCTCTTCTGTAGTTCGTATCGCTCTTTGCCTTTTTCCTCCTCATCTTTGCTGGAGTACTCCAACGAGGGAACCTCAGGAATAATTCGAACATCTGACCCCATTACGATTGGAACATACCAAAGAGAGGCGCGATTGGTCAATCTACGACTTCCGGTTAGAACATTTTCTGCCCAGACACTGGCTTTAACTTCTAATGATCGCTTCGATGCGTAGCCCAACTGAACGTGAACTTGTGCAACTTCACCGATGAACATCGGTTGTATAAAGTCAGTTCTTTCCACACGTGCCAAAGCAGCCAGAACGGGCTCGTCTTTGGTTCGATTCCTGTTGCAATGCCTTGTTGCTATTATGAACCCTCCTTCCTCGATCAACTTCAGAATCGTGCCCCCATGAACATTGCCTGCTAAGTTGGCATCATCAGGATGCATAAGGCGACAAACTTCTATTGATCCACGAGAAATGGAATCTTCAACTTCTTTTGATGACTCAGCTCCGGCCACTTTCGCCGCCATATTGGATTTATCCTCGGTCAGCGGCTGAATTGTTTGTTCACGCGTGTTCGAACAAACGGAAGTCAAAATGGCGGCTGAAGAAGAAGATGACGATATCTGGGACAGTTGGGAAGATATGGCAGATTCTGGGGTAAATAATCTGCAGATAATGTTTATTTCCCTCACTTTTGTAATTCATATAAATTTCTACCCAGTCAAAACTCCCATTTTTTGAGGGTTTTTTTCTCGTAAATTGTATCAATGAACTGTAAGGTAGTTTTCACATCTGCCAGTAATTAACCCCTGGATTCCAGGAATGACATCGTGTTCCAACCGCTGTCGATCTAGTAATGATAATACTACTTTTGGAGAAACAGGTTTTTACCTATAATTTAATTTGCCAATGAATTTATTGGTCGAGTTTACAACTGATTTCATTTGTAGGAATTAGAAAGACGAATGGAAGAACGGGAGAAACAGATACGAGAAAAGGACCAGAAACCTTCAATTACATCTATAAAGTAAGACGAGTCACAATACAAAGCTAAATAAAAAAAAGTATATAACATAAAGGAAAGTCTCAAGTGAGTATTTTTGTGGTTAAATTGAAGGACATTGAAGCAATTTCCATATACTGTACTGTAAAGATAAAAATAAATTCAGTAGTATTTTATTTCCAACTTTCCCTATAAATTAAACCATAAGTGTTCGCGGGGAAAAACGTTTCAAAAAGCCTCTTCATCATAAAACCATGTCTGTATGGTATCCAGTGCCAGACTGCTGCCTTGTGAATGCTTTACATGTATTGAGTTAGGAAGATTACTCCTACATTTTTTTTAAAATTATTTCCTTCATTTCAACAATCACAACCTTTGAATAATTACAAAAAAATAAAGGAAATGGAGAAGGGCATAATATAGCAAGCTAATTAGATGTCCTTTTACACTAAATTACAATTTTTCATAGTCAGTAAAACAAGAGGAGTACATATGTAAGAGAGAGAATCAGGATCACACCTTTAACAACAAATATAATAATAGCACATGGTAAAAAGGAAGATATTTATTAATACTGAGAAGAGTAAAACATAAGAATTGCTTTTTCAAAGATTTTCCTAGTGGGTTTCTCCCATATTGACATAGGAATATCATTCTAACTGCACATCTTCAATAATTTTTTTTTTTATTTTTATTTTATCTCGAATTATTATGATTTTTTTTTTAACATACCTCAAGACTTGTAGGGCCAGTTATTTACATGAAGTCTAACCCAAACTGCAGTTTTACAGAAGCTGTGGACCTCAGGTTTTCTCTTTGATGACTAATTAAATCAATGCCCTTCCACTGTTAGCGTCTGGTCCTCTTGATACTGTTCATAATTATGGATGATCAGTTAAAAAGTTCAGCTGAATTGAAGATAATTTAGATCACAGTTTTGTTAAACATTGGTTAAACTTTGTTTGTGTAATCAGACGTTTATGTGGGGACTTGTTTTGGGCATAAGTGAAATGAAACTGATAGTAAATCATAGAAACAATTCTACTTGCTCATCATTTCTTTTAGAAAGCAAGAAACTAAGACAGGTTCATCCATTCTGATGCAAGAAGATACAAACCGAACTCTGTACAAGCCACAGGTAATTAAAATTGTAGTTGATAAAGCATGCATTTAATATGATATACTGTGTACTATAGTCCTGTATACTTTCAACTAATAAGCTAGCTCTCCTTACTGATGACTACATTATTTTTGTGGCTAGTGCCTCCCATAGGAGGCCATTAGTCACATATGTACATGTGCATTGTCAAGATGAGTGAGCAAGTAACTGGGAATTTTGTAGAGAGACTTCTAGCCACTAGTGAATTATGTTTTCAGCTCTTCCCATGACACAAAAGAGGGCAGCAGGAGATAATAAACATCTCACAATAATTTTAGAATTGCACGTAATTTACAGCAAAAGTTTTCCTTGTACAAATATTGTAATAGGTATGATTGCACATCATGGAACTAAAAAGAAAATTATTTTCTTTGAAGAGAGAATATTTTGCCATTTAAATCAGCAAACTAAGAGGAGATTGATCTTTTCAGTTTTTGCCCTCACACTACAAAAGGCAATGAACATATTAAAATTATTTCACAGTGGCATCCAACAAGGCATTGTTTAAATCAAAACTTTTCCATGGCATGCAGAAATATCTCAATAGATCCAATCTGAACATTCAAACAGCTTGAATCTGCAACTTATTCTGAAAAGAGCCACTAAGTTGCAAAGGGAGCCTCTGCAAAACACAATACCATGAGTTGTTCAACAAAATGATGGAATGGAGGAACAGTGGATCAGTGGATCAACAGTGGATCAGTGGATCCACAGAATGGTAGAATATCTTTAATAAGACAAGGAATGACGGAATATCCTAAAATGCAGAATGCCTTTTTGTACAAAAGAAAAGTCTGAAGAAATGGAATTGCAATGGAAATAATAAAATTATTTAAATCAAACAGCGGAATTCAAAGAGGCATAGGTGATCTTGTTGAAAGAGGACTGAGGACCCATAGGGCTTTAGAGCTGGCCCTTTTAAGTTAAATATTGTAATATCATGATTGTTATCATTTTTATTATTGTTAATATTATTTGTTTCCATATAATTATTAGGTTAATGTCGATTAGACAATATATTATTGAATTGTCTTTCTCTTGTGGAACAGGGTACTCATAAATATTTAGGATGCAGCAGGTTTTCTGTTGTGCATGTGAGACAAATATTCTGCAACGCCACCTTCTAGTGTCATTGTACAACCCCAGGAACAATCAGTACTATAGATAATTATTATCCTTGAAATTGTTTGTCAAGTACTCTGTCAAGTATAACCATCAGCAAAATGAAAACAAAGAAAGCAAATTAGCTGAGTAAATTAAGTAAAACTGCAGAGCCTCTCTCTACAAAATTCCCAGTAGCCTTCCTCTTTACAATTTAGGTGACACCAGTGTATTGAGGTGATTTTATCCTTGTGTAAATTGCATTTAGCCTCACTCTTACTTGTATAACAATAAAATGGGGAATAAACAGGGGTTTTCAGGCCCAAGATACTACCTATTGGATGATAGTATAGTATGTACAGTATAGTACTGTGCATTATGTTGGTAAGATTTGAACCTGCAAGTTGTATGTGGTTTAGTGTTTTCAAGTTGCCAGATTCTGAACTTCATGTACTGTTTCTTTTAATTTTTATATTGTAGTTGAGAATATTAAAACGACCAGATTCTGGTGGAACAAATAATTTGAAAAATCAGGAATCCTCCAAGGAGAAGCCTGCTCATAAAACATTAGCAGAGAGACAAGCACAATATGCAGAGGCTAGGTAAGGAAATTTTTCAAAATGAGACAAGCCTGGAACAGGTGTAAATTGTTCTAGATATATACAGTTTTTTTAGTAACCTTTTAATCCATAAAAGTAAACAATATATAGCAGTTGTATCATAAACCTGGTTAACCCTTTAATTCCCTTGAGGAATTTTATTTTTGCAATACTAATGCAATATCAAGCAGACAAGTGATGAGAATAAAAAAACATATAATTATCAATTAGGGGATTTCTAATTGATCCAATTTCTAAATCTCCAAACCAACATTATAAGAATTGTATGGCAAACAGTAAGGAGAATTACAAATGAGATCTGAGGGGGGGGGGGTGAAAGGTTAAAAGGTACATAGTGTAGATGTAGTTGTCTAACAAATAATATTATGCTGAATATTGTTGAATGATCTCTGCAACAATGGCAAGGGGATTATTCAACAATATTCACTGAGCCTGAGGCAAATAATTGTTTTATTATATTTGTTTAGGTGCTTTCCTTTTAATCCTGAAACTATTCTGTTTAAACTGTTTCGATTAAGAGCCAGTTTACAGTAGAATTTAACAGGTTCACTTAATTCATACATGTATCTTTGTTTTGGAAAGTGATACTCCAATCTTAGTAGCATCTTTTGTGCTCTTTGAAATTGAATTTTTTGTTATTTCATTCATCATTTCCTTAATAACACTAACAAAATGTGAGGCATGCAGCCACTTTGAAATTTAGCGCTCTTGCTAAGATCACCCCACATTAGGTGATAATAGCAAGATATGATGGAATCCTTGACCAATCATAGGGTGTGTATCTCCATAATCACCAGAGCAATCATACTAATAAGTAAATAATAATAATGGATTTTTTCTTGTTAATTTTATTATTCTTTATTGTTTCATTTTATTAGGGCACGAATATTGGGATCTGCAACAGATGAAAACAATGATTCAGAGTAAGTTACACTAGTCCTGTAGATCATCTTACAATGATTTTATTCACATATGTACATGTGTACACCAGGGGTGAAGTTAGGTCATCCATGCTCTGATTTACTTAATACAAAATATTGTTGGCTGATCATTACGTGATGCATTAAGATTCCTCTGATCCTTTCTTTTTCACGACCTGAGTTAGTATGTTGTTTGCTAGAAGAAAGATCTTTGCCTAAAGAGTGTGGTCCAGGCATCCCAATTCCCCTTAGCGACATGCCTGCATATAATGCAAGGTTAATGTACATTTTCCATAGTCATTTGTTTCAAATGCTGCTCTTGTCATAGGATTGTATCTGTAGTTTTCTCTCCCTGCAGAAAACACAAATGTCCTCAATTATTGTTCTGCAATTAACAAAAATGTACATGTTACTTTAACTTTCAATTATACAGAAGTGATGTCAGACCACAATTACTACAAGTGGAGCAGAAACTGCCAGAGAATGTCATACGTTTACCAAGGTAGAGTAGATTGTTTTTTATGCAATATTGTAAACTTTAAAAATGTAGTGTATTTGGGAAAGATTGGTACAGAACATACAATTGGACGTATCCTTATGACTATTCTTTGTTGTTGGTTTCATGGTGTAGTCCCTTCCATTGGCGCGATTTCTTGAGAAGTTATTGCACTCACAACTTGACACATAAGCTAAAACCCTGTGTTTTGGTTTTTCACTCATGTGACCTAATGAAGTCTAGCCATGGGATTTTGTTTCCTCGTGTGTGGTCATTCATCACACAGACACTGTGCATCACCACCACCAATGGTTGCAGAGGGCCATGAGTGTATTATCA
The DNA here is from genome assembly GCF_036669915.1 of Pocillopora verrucosa. Classification (NCBI taxonomy): domain Eukaryota; kingdom Metazoa; phylum Cnidaria; class Anthozoa; order Scleractinia; family Pocilloporidae; genus Pocillopora; species Pocillopora verrucosa. Next base: position 13,562,390 of record NC_089320.1, on the reverse strand, counting down.
TTATAATTATTATTATTATTATTATTATTATTATTATTATTGTTTTTATTATTATTGTTATTATTATTATTGTTGTTACTATTATTATTAATATTATTATAATATCATCGTTATTATTATTATCATTATTATTATTATCATTATTATTATTATCATTATTATTTACTATTACCACCACCAACACAATAACAACAGTAAACCTAGATGGAAAACAACGTTGGCTACCATTCTAATTTATTAAAAAAATAAATCCAAAGTACGCTCGACTTGCTTGGAAGCAAAGTACTCTTGGGTGAAAACTTTAAAACGTGTAAGCTTTTTATGTCTTAAAAGGCATTATCTTTTTTCTTAAAAGGCATTATATATTCACCAATTGCCACAGAAATACTGTTGTGCATCTGTGTTGTAACATAAATCACATGGTCAGAGTTAGGAGGTTGTCTTCATTTAATGCTACATGTAACTCATAAATTTGTGCCCCACACCTAACATCCCCATAGGTCCATCTAATTCCGCGATCGTATCGAGTGCAATCTACGTTTAATGACATCTATGATAATGACTAAACCAGCGTTCCATATGACAAATATGTAAAGGTGTTAGATTCTAGTTTGCAGAAAAATGTGCGCTTTAAGGAAAAAAATACAAACAAATAAAAACAATTTAACAAACGAGGCCCATAACCTCACGAAAGCAAAAACAAAAACAGACTGTGACTATGGACAGGCTTCCTAAAACCCAAAATGTGGGTTGGTTCTAATCCCAAATCTAAATCAAAAGGTCATAGAGCCATGGTTAAACAAGTGGTTTTTTTTCCGATTTTTATTAATCGTTTCTTGCGATTATCGTTAACACAATTAGTTCGTGGGAATTAGACGCGTTTGACGCGCGTGTGATGCTACAGTATATGTGAGCGGTACTGTGCTTCCTTGCTTTTTCCGGCGAAGGCATGAGCACGCAACCGTGAAGAAAACCAAAGCATGATAACAAAACACGATAGCGATCGACTTATCCTGTTAACTGCAGGTAACATTTTTCGTGGCGTCTGTTATTGGTGCATATCGATAGCTTTAACTTTCTCACTCAATAAAACATTTGAAGGGGTCTTAATCTACCGTGAGAAGATGTAAATGTCTTACCACGTGCACTTGTATTTTTTAGGGGTCCAGCTGACAATGGTTCTAAAGGGTTTGAATTCGCAAGGTGAAATTAAATACACGATACACAAACTGATCAGTTGAAACAAAGTATTTTTCTTTAACTTCATCGAAAGCAAGGATCATAAATCGGGTATGGAGCGGAAGCATTGGCCTAGGGATATGTAGCACTCATCTGTCACTGGAAGGAGTTCCTGGGAACATTTTTATGCATGTAGTGGCTTGTCATGGGAGTGTGTTTTGTAATTATCAATGTCAGGCTGTCGAGTAGCCATCTGTGGTCTTCTGCACCTGCTTCAAAAACACAGAGAAAGTCGTATCAGCTTCACCTGGCGAAACAAATAAACCCTTACCCGACTGGACTTTACTTCTGCGGCATTTCTAGGAATGCTTCAACAACCCAAGACTGAGTAGTATTTCATTCAATTAAGTACTACCCAGTTCTCTTCAGCAACGTTGGTACAACAACGTGAAATATCAAGAATTTACTCGTCGAAACCAATTCAAATTTCCACCGACTGGACTTTTATCCGGTAATTTTGATTTGGAAAGCTGTCTTACCGGAATGGTAGAATTCGTTTACGAGTCGAGTGTACACTTCACGTTCATACAGAATTCCATTCTGAGTTTATTTTGGTTTGGAGACCAATCAGACTTCAAATCTCAGTGGCTGCACTGTGGGAATGTGATCGGCCAAACTTGGTCAAGACTTCATTCACTGGACAAAGACTCGGTGTGTGTGTAAACTTAAGAGTTAGAGCAACAATGTACCGAATTTAGAGTCAATCTAACTTCGGAAGGCAATTTTAAAGCGAAGGCATCGCTTTTTGTATTATTTTAACAACAGGTTACTAGATAGCTGCTAAAAAGGTTTAAGCTCAAAGACCTGGATGGAAAGGATCCCTAGATAAAGGACTGAAACTGTAGTATTCCCTGTTAGTGCCATTAACTTTTTTTGCCTAAAAACATCTTACTTAGCCATGAGTAACCGAATCACCGCTTTCAGTCTAAATATGACGAGAGCTTTTTGATTTTTTCCGTCTATCATTCGACAAACTTAGTATCAGTTAACCAAGCCTCTGTGTCAGTTTACTTACGTGCACAGTAAGTCACTTCTTTTTCAGAGAAGATGACGTGCGCTTTGCACAAGGCTCGAAACACGCGACCCGCGTGATCTCCATTTGATCATATGATAGTATGGGCCACCCCAGTCTAGTCTCCGTTTGACACGCGATGGTATGAGCTACTCTAGTTTAAACACTGTTTGATCGCGTGATGGCTTGGTTCATTCCAGTTTGATTTCCCTTTGATCGTGTGGTAGTTCTGTCGAAGACAATTTCGAAAGACGGAAAGCACGCAGTCATTCACACAAAACGTGCATGCAGAACAAGGACCAGTTGACTAGAAAATCGATATCTTAGACCCTGTAGCCAGAATCTGGGCGTTTGATTCAATTATGAAAGTAATGGTCAGTTCTATTATTTTTCGGTCTTTTCGCTTCCTTTCAGGCCATTTTCTTTTCTCTTTTCTTCTCCAGGACTACCTTATTTAAGAGGAATAAGTATCAGTATTGGGATGAAAAGAATTGAAAAGCGTGGCCTTAATTTAAAATTTTATTGGCTTATGCCAGGAGGGTATTTGCCTCCAAAAAAACTTAAGCGTGAGAATGGATTTGCCGTACTTTAATTTGTCTTTAAAATAGAATCATCGGCATCAGAACTTATGTAAGAACGTGGAAATAGACCTGATAATAAAAAGGAAACTATTAATCCTTTACACCCTAACATCAATATGTATACTCTCCATACTGCTCTGTATGCATTTTCAAAAGTGCTGACAACGAGAATGTGTTTAACAATCCAGAGCTTCTTTAATGGGTTATCACTCCCTTTAATCTCGTGACCTTAATGCCGTAGGCTACTAACAGCCAACACCAACTAAGTTGGTGGGCTACTAACAGGAAAGCATAATAAACAGGACCTATAGTGCATAATTTGTTGTAGAAGGAGGCCGTTATCCGTTTTAAAAATGCGTGTGAATAACTCTTCGTAAGGTTTATAGTATAGTTTTATCTTAACCGCGCATACAAGCGTTCGATGATCCTAAGTGAGCAAATGAAGTAAAAATTTTTATCCCTTTCCCAGATCGATTCAGTTTGACGAAAGAAAACAAGGCCAGCGGAAAAGCCAGCACAAGAGTTTCATTTTTTAATCTTTGTTACTTTGCATGGAAGAAGAACGAACTCGTTTTCTAGAGTCCACAGGTAGTGACATTAAAAAGCTAATCTCGAATTCTACCCCTGAAACTAAAAACATTAGTACAAAATTTTAGTCAACGTGCGATACGAAATTTAATGGATGGGTTATAAAATAAATAAGCAACATCTGATTTGCTGGTATATCGGCTGATAATGCCCCTGGCTGAGAGATTGTCCTAAAAAAATTTCATATTTTGCCTCGAGGCTTCGCTTATCGACCAAATATTCATTTTCCGGACAATATTTCAGCTGCCTCGTCTAAAGGGGTTTATTTTCTGCATATTCTTCACTGGTTTAGCCGGGGCATATTCCATCATCATGTGATACGTTTCGAGCAATTGTGGGCAACCAAAAACATTTGATGGATCATAACTTCCGAGACAGAGTAGAAAGCGTCAAAAGCATTGATTTAAAATATCCGCGCAATTGATTTTCTTTCGAATAAATTCAAAAATTCGCCAACTGTTGCACGACGTTTTCACATCCGTTGTTTCCTTCACTAGATTCGCTTAATTAGTGCGCATTTATCGCCTTCATCACATAAAGGCCATCATCATAAAAAACATCAAGAACACAGATAAGATCTACATCTCGCCGGCTCTCAAAAAGGTTAAAGAAGATGTTATATTCAAAATAAGGCTTCCTTTTCTTAATTTTCCAATTCTTCCTTATGAAGGTCTCCCTTTGCCCTTTAAAGAGTCTGACTAATATTTGATTTGAACTAACATACATTGGTATCTCCAGAATTGCGAAAAGATGCTGACCAATATATTATGTCAACTGAGGCAGTGGATGAAAATTAAAATCCGCGGCGAAAACTCTCGATCTTCAATCACGCATGTGCAGTTCAGAGTTGACTTAGGCTCCCACGGGATGTTCTCAGTCAAAAGTGTTAGACGTGAAGGTGTCATTCTTTTTTTTTTTTTTCTTTTTTTTTTCCCATTCCTTCTTTTCGTTCCTTGATACATTAATTTATCATCAACAACTTAACACGAATCACTTTCTGCCATTTGATCGTCTGTCGCAGAATTAATGACAGACATGTTCACCTGTTGTAAACATTGCGTGTTATGAATATGACCAGAATTTACATTAACAGCGTGAATTTTTTGAAGCGAAAGGGAAAGAAAAATTGGCTGTTCGTGCTTTTTACTTAAAATGGTTCTCACCATGTAGTTTATCCAATTCTTTGTGGGATGATGCTTAGTTACTTTTTTCACCAACAATAAGAAAGATCAAAACATTTACAAAATAACAATGAAAAACCATCTTCTCCACGTCCAAATAAAATCGAATACCTTACTTTCTTGTATAATAACCATATTGAATGTCCAAAGCTAGAGACACTGCTGGCTACAAAAAGGAAAGTCCACTTTTTTCTAGAAAGCGTCGAAAGTATTCGGTCTAATATTGCATTGTTTTACTTCATCGCTCCCTAAGAATGGTCTAGAAAACTTGCGCCAACGTCTTAATGGGCAGAGACAAGCTGAAAGCAATCCACGTTTGGTCACCTGTTTTACTTTGAAGGATCAGTGGCTCCTGCCGATAAATTCCTTGGTTCTGTTTGGTTTTGTGCCCATGTGATGATTAATTTAATTGAGAACGTGACACGGGTGAATAACAATACCGAAATCTTAAAGTTTATCATGTTGAACATCACCGGTGAGTCAAACGCTCCTCCAGCTGTCCGAGAATTCTAAAAGATATGATTAATAGGAGGCCATCCCTTTTTTGATTTACAGCTGTAGTCAACACCTTTCGTTTTGGAAAACCAATTGAACGAAGATTTCCTCAAAAATTGGTGGGAACCAACATACTTTCATTTCACCCAAGCACATTAGAAGCCAGCTTAGGATAAACATTCGTCTCATCAACTGCAATATAAGAAGAAAAGCAAAAGTTGCAGCAACAACGATAACACTCCAAATAAAATGGCCGATCTACCATCACGCAGTGTAGCTTTGACCATCGTGGAGTCCGGCTTTATGACTGCACTGAACATTTTTTCGCTGGGAGGTAACATCATGGTGTGTATAGCCGTTTACAGGAATACAAGACTACGTTCTACCACTAACATTTACATCATCGCGTTGGCTATCAGCGATCTTTTGAGCGCCATTTTCGTCATGCCGTTTGCAGCCGGAGTGCTCATTTCAGGAAGATGGCCCTTTGGTAAAGTACTTTGCCAGATAAACGCCTTTTTCAGCCTATTTGTTGTCTACGTTTCACCCGTGACGATGGGTTTAACAGCAGTTAACAGATACATGAGAATATGCAAGTCAGATATGGAGTATAAACGGTTCTTCTCCCCAATAAAATCCCGCCTCGTGCTGGCCTTTGTATGGGGTTTAATTGCTAGTTACATCCTGTTTTCTCGCTTGGCTGGTCTACAAGGCTTTCAATTTGTGCCGGATTATGCTTCGTGCTTGAACCAACATCTGGCTGCATCTAGCAAAATACTTCATTATTTTGTGGTCGTTGGCTTGTTTTTCCTTCTTCCCCTGGCGGTGACGATTTTCAGTTACCGAAAAGTCTCCAGAAAAATCCGGGAACACAACATCAATTTAGCGATGACCCATCAAAGTCAAAGACGGGATGCCCATTTCAGCGCACATGAAATCCGAATAAGCAAGTCATTATTCGTCGTAGTATTTGCCTTCATGTTATGCTGGGTTCCTGCTTGGTTGATTACCATCTTGGTACGCTTTGTGGGAAAAGTACCTCGCAATGTTCAACTGCTGTGCGCTTTCTTCGTAAATTTGTCAAACGCCATTAATCCTTTCATTTACGCCGGAATGAATCCGTTGTTTAGGTTAGAGTTCAAAAGAATACTCCACTGTGCATACTGCAATAAAATTCGCAATGAATCGGGCTCGAACACCGATAACAATCAACAGGGATCGACTCAAAGAACCGTCGCCCTTGCTGAAAGCACCACACAGCACCACACCTTATAAATTTCTAGGCGCCGGTTTCGTCCTGGACGTTAACATGAACCATCAACGAAAATAAAAATCAAAACAAAAAGTATGTAATTGTTAGGTGAGGAATTCGATTTTAAGGAACGAAGTATCATGGGCGTGAAAGTATACAATTATGCCACAAGCCTTGTAAAAATACACTGATTAATACTTTCGAGGGTAACAGATGTCATCATTGTGAAGTTTTGTATTAACGTATATCTCTCTTTTAAAAGCATCACAGTTACTTGTATCCTTAAAGTTATTGCTGGTCAGCAATTGCTGAGCTGTTGTAAATTTGTGCAGAAATAACTGTCAGTTAATGATCTTCATATCTCAACTTTAAATTTACGAACTGGGGTCGAAAGCAAACCTCTGAGATTCGTTTCACGTTTCTCACCGCAATCAGAACCGAAAAGTCCTAAATCAAACAAAGACATTAGAAACGTGACGTCTTTGGTAACTTGAGATCATCGTACATATATTTCGTGAGATTAAAAATTTTAGTGATAGCGTTCTTGGCGTAAGGAATACTTATTACAGGATGACAACCCTTTGATGATATAATTTCGCAAATGCACACACTCTTTTAACTAATTGTTGAGTACTTCTCACCATTAGCAATGCGTGTTACAGCGGTCAATAGTAAAGTGCGATACCCCATCTCAAATTCTTCAGCCAAATCTCCAATACACTACATTTCAGCACTGTTGACTCCTACTCTACACGCTCGCCTAAGTTCTTTCTTCTTAACAGTGATCGTTATTTGTTTTATTTAATCAAACCAAGCTTATATGAGTAACTTGAATCCTAGCTTTAAAGACTTCGGTGTTATAATCATCAGTACGGATTCCGCTTGGACTCATTTTGGTGGAAGGAGGAAAAGATAGAAAAAAATTCACCAACTTGTTCTTAAGAGATAAATGAACCTTTTTAGAGGACACGATAGAGATAGGGAGACACTACAGAAAGGACAAAGTTGTAATCTTTTACAGAAAAAAAAATAGCTTCAAGACTTAGCTGTAAAAATATTTACAAATGACAGTAGGGCAGTGGCCCAAAGACAATAAACAAACGATTTACAGCACCTTTATTGTTCCCAAAATAGAATCCTTAGCACTGTTGGGGATAATACGAGGTCTCACATATGAACCAGCTATCTAAAAGACATTGTTGAGAGACATGGGATTGACCCTATGTGTCAAAAGCAATGGGTTACAACACGGAAGCGTAAAAAATGGAACTGCAATTCCTTATATGTAGTGCTTATAGTCGTTATATGTCGCAAAATGATCATCATTAGCTGTTTTAGAAATATTTTAATGAAATGTTTTTAATGTGTGATTTTTAACAAACTTGCGAGGTCAAATAGAAAGGAAGATGTCCCTCCATTTTTAACTCGCACATTCCTTGTATTCATTGTAGGGATTCTGATGAGACACAAGTTAATTAGGCTTCATTATTTTTCACGGTAAGTGTCTCTGAGAAGTAGGTGTAAAATTGGTCATAAAACCAACGCGATCTACAACGCACAAAAGATGTCATCAATTAGCTTTTTGAAGGTTGAAATTGGAGGAGATTCTGAGAATGATTAATAATGAAGGGAATGGCTATCATTAAGGGATAAAGGTTGATATTTCTAGCGATTGAACGTAATTATAATCATTAGTGCTTAGGTCAAATTCTCATTGATGAGAATGTAATGCACATCAGAGAATGTACCCTTGTCGATTTATCACCATTACACAAAGGTGTTCCTCGGAAACGTCTCAAACTTTCTTAATTGGTGCTTTCTGTTTCTGCATCAATCTCTTTCTTTATTGTATTTCATGAATAGCACACTCTTAATGTCATCATTCTGATGAAGCTCTCTTTACAACTTATAAAAGAACTGATTTCTGTCTCTACGGTGAGACAAATTTTCTCCCAACTGTTTGAGAAAGTCAAGGTATTCTTAAGATTAAGGCAGTTTCTTGTCTTATTTACCAAACCACTTATACTAGTAATCTTTTGTTTTGAGAAAGTTAGCGCGCGGATATTTCATTCAGTCCCATAAACTTACGAATGGATTTGCCGTACTTTAATTTGTCTTTAAAATAGAATCATCGGCATCAGAACTTATGTAAGAAGATGGAAATAGACCTGATAATAAAAAGGAAACTATTAATCCTTTACACCCTAACATCAAAATGTATACTCCCCATACTGCTCTGTATGCATTTTCAAAAGTGCTGACAACGAGAATGTGTTTAACAATCCAGAGCTTCTTTAATGGGTTATCATTCCCTTTAATCTCTGACCTTAATGCCGTTTATGAAGTTGGTGGGCTACTAACAGGAAAGCATAATAAACAGGAGTTACAATGCATAATTTGTTGTGGAAGAAGGCCGTTATCCGTTTTAAAAATGCGTTTGAATACCTCTTCGTAAGGTTTATAGTATAGTTATATCCTAACCGCGCATACAAGCGTTCGATGATCCAAAGTGAGCAAATTAAGTAAAAATTTTCATCCCTTTCCCATATCGAAAATAAAGAAAGAGATTCAGTTTGACGAAAGAAAACAAAGCCAGCGGAAAAAGCCAGCACAAGAGTTTCAATTTTTATTCTTTGTTACTTTACATGGAAGAAAAACGAGCTCATTTTCTAGAGTCCACAGGTAGTGACATTAAAAAGCTAATCTCGAATTCTACCCCTGAAACTAAAAAACATTTAAACAAATTTTTAGTCAACCTTCGATACGAAATTTAACAGATAGGTTATTAAATAAATAAGCAACATCTGAGTTGCTGGTATATCGGCTGATAATGCCCCCGGCTGAGAGATTGTCCTAAAAATTTCATATTTTCCCTCGAGGCTTCGCTTCTCGCCCAAATATTCATTTTCCGGACAATATTTCAGCCGCCTCGTCTAAAGGGGTTTATTTCCGGCATATTCTTCACTGGTTTAGCCGGGGCATATTCCATCAGCATGCGGGCAAGCTAAAATATTTGATGGATCATAACTTCCGAGACAGAGTAGAAAGCGTCAAAAGCATTGATTTAAAATATCTGCGCAATTGCTTTTCTTTCGAATAAATTCCAAAATTCTCAACTGCTGCACGACGTTTTTACATCCGTTGTTTCCTTCACTGGATTCGCTTAATTAGTGCGCATTTATCGCCTTCATCACATAAAGGCCATCATCAAGAACACAGATAAGATCTACATCTCGCCGGTTGTCAAAAAGGTTAAAGAAGATGTTATATTCAAAATGAGACTTCCTTTTCATAATTTTCCAATTTGTCCTTATGAAGGTCTCCCCTTGCCCTTCAAAGAGTCTGACTAATATTTGATTTAAACTAACATACATTGGTATCTACAAAATTAAGAAAAGATGCTGACCAATATGTTATGTCAACTGAGGCAGTAGATGAAAATTAAAATCCGCGGAGAAAACTCTCGATCTTCTATCACGCATGCGGAGTACGGAGTTGACTTTGGCTCCCACGGGATGTTCTAAGTCAAAAGTGTTAAAAGTGGAGGTGTCATTCTTTTTTTTTCTTTTTTTTCCATTCTCTCTTTTTGTTCCTTGATACAACAATTTATCATCAACAACTTAACACGAATCACTTTCTGTCATTTGATCGTCTGTCACAGAATTAAAGACAAACATGTTTACATGTTGTAAACACTGAGTGTTATGAATATGACCAGAATTTACATTAACAGCGTGACTTTTTTGAAGCGGAAGGTAAAAAAATTGGCTGTTTGTGTTTTTTTCTTAAAATAGTTATCACCGTGTGTTTTATCCAATTTTTCGTGGGATGATGCTTAATTACTTTTTCACTAAATATAAGAAGATCAAAATTTTTACAAAATGACGATGAAAAATCATCTTCTCGACGTGCAAATAAAATCGAGTACCTTTCTCTCTTATACAATAACCATATTGAATTTCCTAAGCTAGAGATATTGCTGGCTACAAAAAGGATAGTGTACTTTTTCTAGAAAGCGTCGAAAGTATTCGGTCTAATATTGCATTGTTTTACTTCATCGCTCCTTATGAATGGTGTAGAAAACTTGCGCCAACGTCTTAATGGACAGAGACAAGCTAAAAACAATCCACGGTTGGTCACCTGTTTTACTTTGAAGGATCAGTGGCGCCTGTCAATAAATTCATTGGTTCTGTTTGGTTTTTACGCCCACGAGATGATTAATTTACTTGAGAATGTGGCACCTGAAAATAACAAAACCGAGATCTTATGCTTGGCAGGAAGTTAGTCATATTGAGCATCACCGGTGAGTCAAACGCTCCTCCAACTGCCCACGAAGCTTAAAAGGTATAATTAACATAAGGCCTTCCATTTTTGCTTTACAGCTACAATCAACACCTTTCATTTTTGGAAACCATTTGAACGAAGATTACCTCAGAAAATTGGTGGGAACCAATATACTTTCATTTGACACAAGCCCATTAGAAACCAGCTTAGGACAAGCATTCGTCTCATCAACTGAAATAATAGAAGAAAAGCAAAAGTTGCGGCAATAACGATAACACTCCAAATAAAATGGCTGATCTACCATCACGCAGTGTAGCTTTGACCATCGTGGAGTCCGGCTTTATGATTGCGCTGAATATTATGTCTCTGGGAGGCAACATCATGGTGTGTATAGCCGTGTATAGGAATACAAGACTGCGTTCTACCACTAACATTTACATCATTGCTTTGGCTATCAGCGATCTTTTGAGCGCCATTTTCGTCATGCCGTTTGCAACCGGAGTGCTCATTTCAGGAAAATGGCCCTTTGGTAAAGTACTTTGCCAGGTAAATGCCTTTTTCAGCCTATTTGCTGTGTACGTTTCACCTGTGACGATGGGTTTGACAGCAGTTAACAGATACATGAGAATATGCAAGTCAGATATGGAGTATAAACGGTTCTTCTCCCCAATAAAATCCCGCCTCGTGCTGGCCTTTGGATGGAGCTTAATTGCTTGTTACATACTAGTTCCTCGCTTGGCTGGTGTACAACGTTTTCAATTTGTGCCAGAGTATGCCGCGTGCTTGAGTCAACAGCTGGCTGCATCTAACAAAATAGCTCATTTTTTTGTGATCGTTGGCTTGTTTTTCCTTCTTCCCCTGGCGGTGACGATTTTCAGCTACAGAAAAGTCTCCAAAAAAATCCAGGAACACAACATTAATTTAGCGATGACCCATCAAAGTCAAAGACGGGATGCCCATTTCAGCGCACATGAAATCCGAATAAGCAAGTCATTATTCGTCGTAGTATTTGCCTTCACGTTATGCTGGGTTCCTGCTTGGTTGATTACCATCCTGGCACACTTTGTGGGAAAAGTACGTCGCAATATTCAACTGTTGTGTGCTTTCTTTGTAAATTTGTCAAACGCCATTAATCCTTTCATTTACGCCGGAATGAATCCGTTGTTTAGGTTAGAGTTCACAAGAATACTCCATTGTGCATACTACAAAAAAATTCGCAATGAATCGGGCTCGAACGCCGATTACAATCAACAGGGATCGAGTCAAAGAACCGTCGCCCTTGTTGAAAGCACCACACAGCACCACACCTTGCAAATTACTAGGCGCCAGTTTCGTCCTTGACGTTAACACATGAAAAATCGACGAAAATAAAAATCAAAAACAAAAAGTACGTAATTGTTAGGCAAGGAAGTCGATTTTAAAGAACGAAGTATCATGAGCGTGAAACTATACAATCATGCCACAGGCCGTATAAAAGTACACTGATTATTACTTTCGAGGGTAATAAATATCATCATTGTGAAGTTTCGTAATAACGTATACCTACCTTTTAAAAGCATCACAGTTACTTGTATCCTTAAAGCTATAGCTGGTCAACAATTGCTGAGCTGTTGTAAATTTGTGCAGAAATAACAGTTGATGATCTTCATATCTCAACTTTAAATTTACGATCTAAAGTCAAAAGCAAACCTCTGAGACAGCCACCTGCTCATGTTTCTCACCGCAATCAGAACCAAAAAGTTCTAAATCGAATGACGTCCTTTGGTAACTTGAGAGCATTGTACATATATTCCGTGAGAATAACAATTTTAATAAAAGCGTTCTTGGCGTCAGGAGTGCTTATTGCAGGAAAACAACCCTTAGGTGATATAATTTCCCAGATGCACACACCTTTTAACTACTTGTTGTGTACGTCTCATCATTAGCAATGCGTGTTACAGCAGTCAATAGTAAAGTGTGAGACCCTATCTCAAATTTCTCAGCCAAATTCCAATACACTACATTTCAGCACTGTACACTCCTTGGTAATGACCACTCTACACGCTCGCTTGAGTTCTTTCTTCTTAAAAGTGATTGCTATTTGTTTTAGTTAATCAAACCGAGCTTATATGAGTACCTTGAATCCTAGATTTAAAGACTTCGGTGTTATAATCCTCAGTATGGATTCTGCTTAGACTCGTTTTGGTGGAAGGAGGAAAAGATTGAAAAAAATTCGCTAACTTGTTCTTAAAAGATAAATGAACCTTTTACTTTTATGCGGACACGATAGAGATAGAGGGAAACTGCAGACAGGACGTTTTGCTTCAAAACTTGGCTTTAAAAATATTTACAAATGACAGTAAGGCAGTTGCCCAAAGACAATATTCAAACGATTTACAGCACCTTTATTGTTCTCAAAATAGAATCATTAGCACTGTTGGAGATAATACGAGGTCTCACATATAAACCAGCTATCTAAGAGACATTGTTGAGAGACATGGGATTAAACCTATGTGTCAAAAGCAATGGGTTACAACACGGAAGCGTAAAAAATGGATCTGCAATTCCTTATATCTCGCAAAATAATCATCATTAGCTGTTCTAGAATTATTTTAATGAAATCTCCTTAATGTGGGATTTATAACAAACCTGCGAGGTCAAATAGAAAGGAAGATGTCCCTCCATTTTTAACTCGCACATTCCTTGTATTCATTGTAGGGATTCTGATGAGACACAAGCAAATTGGGCTTCATTATCTTGCACGGTAAGTGTCTCTGAGAAGTAGGTGTAAAATTGGTCATAAAACCAACGCGATCTACAACGCACAAAAGATGTCATCAATTAGCTTTTTCAGGTCGGAAATGGAGGAGATTCTGAGAATGATTAATAATGAAGGGAATGGCTATCATTAAGGGATAGAGGTTGATATTTCTAACACTTGAACGTAATTATAATCATTAGTGCTTAAGTCAAATTCTCATTGATTAGAATGTCATGCACATCAGAGAATGTAAGCGTGTCGATTTATCACCATTACACAAAAGTATTCCTCGGAAACGTCTCAAACTTTCTTAATTGGTGCTTTCTGTTTCTGCATCAATTTCTTTCTTTATTGTATTTCGTGAATAGCACACTCTTACTGTCATCATTCTGAGGAAGCTCCCTTTACAACTTATAAAAGAACTGATTTCTGTCCCTACGGTGAGTCAAATTTTCTCCCAACTGTTTGAGAAAGTCAAGGTATTCTTAAGATTAAGGCAGCTTCTTGTCTTATTTACCAAACCATTTATACTAGTAATCTTTTGTATTGAGAAAGTTAGCGCGCGGATATTTCATTCAGTCCCATCGACGTACGAGTGATTTGGAACATTTGGTTGAAACTACCGTAGCATACATTGTATTCTTCACAAGCTCATCAGGAACTGGCGAAGGAGAAAATACGCCACACATATCAACATCAGTTGAAGGAACTTCGGCAACATATTTAAATATCGGAATAAAATGGCAGATCTTCAATCACGAAATGAAGCTTTGATCATCATGGAGTCCGGCTTTATGATCGCACTGAATATTCTGTCTCTGGGAGGCAATATCATGGTGTGTATAGCCGTGTACAGGAATACAAGACTCCGCACTACCACTAATATTTATATCACCGCATTGGCTATCAGCGATCTTTTGAGCGCCATTTTCGTCATGCCGTTTGCAGCCGGAGTGCTCATTTCAGGAAGATGGCCCTTTGGTAAAGTACTTTGCCAGGTAAATGCCTTTTTCAGCCTATTTGCTGTGTACGTTTCACCTGTGACGATGGGTTTGACAGCAGCTAACAGATACATGAGAATATGCAAGTCAGATATGGAGTATAAACGGTTCTTCTCCCCAATAAAATCCCGTCTTGTGCTGGCCTTTGGATGGAGCTTAATTGCTGGTTACATCCTGGTTCCTCGCTTGGCTGGTCTACAAGGCTTTCAATTTGTGCCAGAGTATGCTTCGTGCTTGAGCCAACATCTGGCTGCATCTAGCAAGATAGCTCATTATTTTGTGGTCGTTGGCTTGTTTTTCCTTCTTCCCCTGGCGGTGACGATTTTCAGTTACCGAAGAGTCTCCAGAAAGATCCAGGAACACAACATCAATTTAGCGATGACCCATCAAAGTCAAAGACGGGATGCCCATTTCAGCGCACATGAAATCCGAATAAGCAAGTCTTTATTCGTCGTAGTATTTACCTTCATGTTATGCTGGGTTCCTGCTTGGTTGATTACCATCCTGGCACGCTTTGTGGGAAAAGTACCTCGCAATGTTCAACTGTTGTGCGCTTTCTTCGTAAATTTGTCAAACGCCATTAATCCTTTCATTTACGCCGGAATGAATCCGTTGTTTAGGTTAGAGTTCAAAAGAATACTCCTCTGTGCATACTACAATAAAATTCGCAATGAATCGGGCTCGAACGCCGATTACAATCAACAGGGATCGACTCAAAGAACCGTCGCCTTTGCTCAAAACACCACACAGCACCACACCTTGTAAATTACTTGGCGCCATTTCCGTCTTGGGCGTGATAATGAACTAAATAAAATCAAAACAAGAAGTACGCAATCGTTAGGTGAGGAATTCGATTTTAAAGAACGAAATATCATAGGCGTGAAAGTATACAATCATGCCACAGGCCGTGTAAAATTACAGTGGTTAATACTTTCGAGGATAACAGATGTCATCATTGTGAAGTTTCGTATTAACGTATACCTCTCTGTTAAAAGCATCACAGTTACTTGTATCCTTAAGGCTATTGCTTGTCAGCAATTGCTGAGCTGTTGTAAATTTGTACAGAAATAACAGTTAATGACCTTCATATCTCAACTCTAAATTTACGAACTGAGGTCGAAAGCAAACCTCTGAGACAGCCACCTGCTCACGTTTCTCACCGCAATCAGAACCGAAAAGTTCTAAATCGAATTACGATATTAGATACGTGACGGCGTTTGGTAACTTGAGATCATTGTACACATATTTCGTGAGAATAACAATTTTAGTAATAGCGTTCTTGGCGTCAGGAATGCTTATTACAGGAATACAATACTTTATACTTTATTTCAGAATAACATACTAAAACGTAGTTATTAAGAAAAAGGAAACCCAGAGGTTAGCCCTATATCAAGGGTCTCCTAAAGAATAAAAAAATACATAAAATTATTTAAGGTCACTATACAAAAACAAGTACTAAAAATATAAAAAAGTCAAGTGAAAAACAGATAAGTATCATAAATAAATATAAAATGGCCATTCAATAAACATTCATATAATTCTTCAATCTTAATTTAAACTTACTAACGTTAGGGCAGTCACGAAAATTAAATACATTAATAGGAAGATCGTTCCAATGTTTGATAATTCTGACAAAGAAAGAATTTTTATAACCATTCAATTTTGCGAGTTTGGTTTGTAACTTATATGGATGGTTAGATCTCGACTTAGTGTTCCTGCACAGTTCAAAATAATCGCTGAAATTTAATCCATTCAGATTGAATACGATTTTATAACATTCCACCAGGGAAAGAAAATCTCTCCTTTGTTCTAAAGAGTTCCATTTAAGAATTTTACACCTCTCCTCGTACGCCATCTCTTGTCTTCTTTGGTTTAAAGCGATTCTCGAAGCTCTTTTTTGTATCTTCTCAATTTCATGGATGTCTTTGGCTAGGTGTGGTGACCACACCGGGCAAGCGTACTCCAAGATTGGACGAACCAAGGTTTTGTACAAATTTGAGAAAATATTTTTATTTTTGCCGCCTACTGTGCGCTTAAGTAGGCCAAGAACCCTATTTGCTTTGTGAACTATTTGTTCAACATGTTTTGACCATTTCAGATCACTCGCCATAATAACTCCAAGATCTTTATAATTAGATACTCTAATACAAAGACAACCCTTTGGTGATATAATTTCCCAAATGCACACACTTTTTAACTAATTGTTGTGTACGTCTCACATTAGCAATGCGTGTTACAGCCGTCAATAGTAAAGTGCGAAACCCCATCTCAAATTCTTCAGCCAAATTTCCAATACACTACATTTCAGCACTGTAGACTCGTACTCTACACGCTCGCTTAAGTTCTTTCTTCTTAACAGTGATCGTTATTTGTTTTGATTAATCAAATTAAGCTTATATGAGTACCTTGAATCCTAGCTTTGAAGACTTCGGTATTATAATCCTCAGTATGGATTCTGCTTAGACTCGTTTTGGTGGAAGGAGGAAAAGATTGAAAAAAAATCGCTAACTTGTTCTTTAGAGATAGATGAACCTTTTACTTTTATGCAGACACGATAGCGATAGAGGGAAACTGCAGACAGGACGAAGTTGTAATCTTTTACAGAAAAAAATTGCTTCAAAACTTGGCTTTAGAAATATTTACAAATGACAGTAAGGCAGTTGCCCAAAGACAATAAACAAACGATTTACAGCACCTTTATTGTTCTCAAAATAGAATCATTAGCACTGTTGGAGATAATACTTATTGGAGATAATGTCCTTATGCGGACACGATAGAGATAGAGGGAAACTGCAGACAGGACGTTTTGCTTCAAAACTTGGCTTTAAAAATATTTACAAATGACAGTAAGGCAGTTGCCCAAAGACAATATTCAAACGATTTACAGCACCTTTATTGTTCTCAAAATAGAATCATTAGCACTGTTGGAGATAATACGAGGTCTCACATATAAACCAGCTATCTAAGAGACATTGTTGAGAGACATGGGATTAAACCTATGTGTCAAAAGCAATGGGTTACAACACGGAAGCGTAAAAAATGGATCTGCAATTCCTTATATCTCGCAAAATAATCATCATTAGCTGTTCTAGAATTATTTTAATAAAATCTCCTTAATGTGGGATTTATAACAAACCTGCGAGGTCAAATAGAAAGGAAGATGTCCCTCCATTTTTAAATCGCTCATTCCGTGTATTCATTGTAGGGATTCTGATGAGACACAAGCAAATTGGGCTTCATTATCTTGCACGGTAAGTGTCTCTGAGAAGTAGGTGTAAAATTGGTCATAAAACCAACGCGATCTACAACGCACAAAAGATGTCATCAATTAGCTTTTTGAAGGTCGGAAATGGAGGAGATTCTGAGAATGATTAATAATGAAGGGAATGGCTATCATTAAGGGATAGAGGTTGATATTTCTAACGCTTGAACGTAATTATAATCATTAGTGCTTAAGTCAAATTCTCATTGATGAGAATGTAATGCACATCAGAGAATGTACACGTGTCGATTTATCACCATTACACAAAAGTGTTCCTCGGAAACGTCTCAAACTTTCTTAATTGGTGCTTTCTGTTTCTGCATCAATTTCTTTCTTTATTGTATTTCGTGAATAGCACACTCTTACTGTCATCATTCTGAGGAAGCTCTCTTTACAACTTATAAAAGAACTGATTTCTGTCCCTACGGTGAGTCAAATTTTCTCCCAACTGTTTGAGAAAGTCAAGGTATTCTCAAGATTAAGGCAGTTTCTTGTCTTATTTACCAAACCATTTATACTAGTAATCTTTTGTTTTGAGAAAGTTAGCGCGCGGATATTTCATTCAGTCCCATCGACTTACGAGTTATTTGGAACATTTGGTTGAAACTACCGTAGTATACCTTGTATTCTTCACAAGCTCATCAGGAACTGGCGAAGGAGAAAAATACGCCACGTAAATCAGCATCAGCTGAAGAAACGTCGGCAACATATTTAATCAATCACGAAACGAAGCTTTGATCATCATGGAGTCCGGTCAAAGACGAAATGCCAACGTCAGCGCACATGAAATTCAGATAAGCAAGTCATTATTCGTCGTAGTATTTGCATTCATGATATGCTGGGTTCCCGCTTGGGTCATTACCATCATGACACGTTTTGTGGGAAAAGTACCTTGCAATGTTCAACTGTTGTGCGCTTTCTTCGTGAATTTGTCCAACACCGTTAATCCTTTCATTTACGCTGGTATGAATTCGTTGTTTGTTTAGGCGAGAGTTTAATGTTATCCTTCACTGTTTATTTTTTTTCGACAGAATTCGCAATGAATCAGGCTCGAAAGGCGAAGACCATCAAAAGGGATTTAGTCAAGGAGCCATTCCCCTTGCTTAAAGCACCACACAGAGCTCACTGTGTAAATTGTAACGCGTTAGGCTAACACTGCTAGAAAAGGGAAGCCAGTGTTAGCCCACATTCAATCCAAAATAGCGGGTCGTTATTCGTTGTAATATTTGGGTTGAGCTCTTGCCTGGATCATTACCATCTTGGCAAGTCTTGCGGAAGAAATGCCGTGATGCATTGTTCTTGAATTTGTCAAACAACATTCATCCTTTCATTTATACAAGGATGAGTCCGTTTTTCAGGAGAGAGTTTTAAAGAATTCTTCGCTGTGAAATTTTTAACAATATTCGCAGTGAATCAGTTACGAACGGTGACAACAATCAGCAAGGATCGTTTGATCGCGAGTCAAAGAGTCTTTCCACTCTCGTTCAAAGAGACTAATCAGAGCCACTAAGTGCAAATTACCGGGGAATTATTAATGAAAATTAATGCTCAACGAAAAGAAAGGGAAAAGATAGACACTTAGGATACCTCTTTTACTGAAGAAGGAACAACAGGAGATATAGGCAACAGAAGTCAGCAAACTGAAACAATGCCAAGGTGTTTTGACAAGACTGAACTAAACTGACAAATAAGCCCTTTACAACCTAACATCAGTATGCATACTCTCTATACTGTTCTCTGTTCATTTCCTAAGGTACTGACAAGGAGAATTTGTTTACAAATCGAGAGTGTTGGTGATCATTCCCTGTATTCTCATGACCTCAAAGTTTGACTCAGGGGTGATATTTTAAGGAGAAATTAGATGCTCAGTGTCACTCTTAAAGGCTAGCGCCGCGGATTAAGGATCATTTTGCTCGTGGTAACAGAAAACAGAACAGAAATGATTAAAATTCACAAGGAATCCTACCAGGACCTAATTACGGAAATCTTTCTCGGGAACTGCAAGAGATTACTTAATACTCATATTTATTAAAGGAGGCGTAGGATAGGAAAAAGATTGGACATTCGTCACACCGCCTCACTTTTATAGACTAGAGACAGAAAGCTCTTCTGGTGATTCGTGCAGATCGTGCAACGGAAGACAAAGGAACTTCACTTCATAAGTGGATAGATAGCTATAGGTTATATGAAGTACGGATGCTTGACCCTTTCTCCGCCAGGATCTCATTGGTAATTCTTTTTGGCGTCTGTCCCACAATTATTATGATGTTAGTTCGGAGAATTTAGCATTGGATCAACTAACAATCCTCTAATTGATAGCTTTCTTTATTCTCGTCACTTGCCTGCTTGATATTGTATTGATATTGTGAGGAGAAATTCCGTCTTGGTCACTCGTGAGTGTTAAAGGGTCAAAAATGGATTTGCAATTACATTGGTTGTACTGATGACAAAATTGTAAGACATTTTTGTCTTTTGAACACTTGAAACTGGTGGTATAATACTATCTAGTCACGGTGTCATTTGGTGGCAAGGACTTTGGATGAAAAAAAATTTCGCCTTTCAGTTTAAAAAAGAGTGTACATGAGTGGAAACAAGTTCATAAAAATGACTCGATTTTGAAGAAAAAAATTTTTGAGGAATGAGGTTGAAAATGATTTCTCGGCTTCGTGAGTTAAAGTTGATATTGATTTCATTTGAGTCATTTGAATTTTTCATGTATTGGGATACGTCTATTAATTAATTTTATTCTTATAAGGCTATATCTCCGCCGGCGATACCCTTTGAGCGTGCGGCATTTACGTCTTGAAAATAATTACTAATGACATGGATTTAACGTTCAGGATTTAGAGTATAATGTCTAAAATTACTCTGAGGCTGCAAAATTTACAAACATTTCCAGTTTTATCATTACATCTTTGCAGTCTTTCTTTCCTTCCTTCTTTAAACAGCGTAACAGAGGCGAATAACTATTCAACAAACAACTCGTTGCATCAAATCAAAAAACTTATTTTGGCATTTCACTACAAAAGGACATAATCAAAAAACATATTTTTATCTCAAAGTGAAGGCTTAATATTGCATCTGCTCACAATGACGACACGAGCCTCGCTATATTAATCTGTCCGGATTAGGTATCTTTTCATTCATCCATTATCGAGTTCGATGAGAAATTTTGGTTATCCTGATGTTAATGGATAGATATTATTAATTTGACCTGCTTTCCCTCCGTCCAAGATGACGCGTGTTAAGTGTGTACTTGTGTTTGAAATGTGCAAAATTATCCCACTCAAAGAAGGATGTTTGTATTAATTGTCTGATAGCCAACCAATATTAGTCAAAGCAAGTCCTTGGGACACAGAAGGTATACAATGTTTCTTATAGTAATGGTTATAATGGCTATTTCCACTTACCTGACAATTCAAAGAGGAAAAAAATTCGGAAACCCTTTTCGATAGTCACTCGAAGGCGAGTACGTACAACCACATCCAGCTTGATGAAGAAGAACCCAGGTAAGGTAATTACAGATATGAAAGGCTCGAGCAACATGACTGTACCGACTTTAACGGGTAATTTAGTATTAACCGAGTTGATAACATAAATTTGCCACCCTAAAGAGTTTCAAAGCTGACGTTTCGAGTGTTTTCCCTTCGTCAGAGCGTTTCTTCAGAAACTTACCCCCTTTATTCATTTGTGCCAATTATATTTCTTCTTTAGAAACTCACTCTGTGATAATAATTCCGGATACAGTATTCACGTTCATCTTTATGTTAACATTTAATTTTCATAAGGTAAGAAATGTTAATTTCTTAACATCAAGCGCGCTAACGTACTCGACATTATCATAAAAGTAGGGGTTGAATTACCGATAACAAGACCTTTTCCATGTTTTGTTACATAAAAAATTGCTCACGAAGGATATATTCAATAAGAGTACAGTGAGTTCGCAACAGAAACTGATGAATGAATAAACAGATGGCGCCTTCCATTTTAACGTAATTGATCTTGTGGTTAAGAATACGGGGAATCGGCAACAGAAAATTGAGAACTCAACAAACAGATCCTATCTTCGAATTAAGGCAATATATTGTGGTTAAATTTCCTCCCCTTTTAAAAATTTCCTATACTTTTGCTTTTATGGTTGATAATGTTTGAGAGCCAAATTTTCAGAAAGGGAAATAATTAGAGACAGAGTGAGTTAAGCCACAGCATACACGAGAAATTTTCCGGGAGCTGTTTCCTGTGATAGTTTCTGTTGCTTGGCATATGATTTATTTATTGAAATTAGACCCTGAGGGGTAAATCATTTACTAATTTTGTTCTTTCAAGTGTTTTTGTTCGCTATCATTCACGTTTCATGAGCTAAACCACGGTCTGCGGTCATCTGCCGCAGAATTGCAGTCATATTTACCTTTTAGTGTTAGCGTAAGAGGTATCTGTGCTAGGGCGAACTTCACCCAAAAGGCGTCTACGACAACCGCAATAGCCAAAAATTTTCAAAATTTTCCTGATTTTTTTTCCTCTTTAATGACTAAAAAAGATAAAGTTCAATTTATTCGCCAACTTCTTCTTACTAACAATGCAAAGATCATCCCCTGGACGTCTTGTTAAAAGCGGTTATCTTTCGCTTTACTATCTCACCATTATCTCCTTTTTAACTCCTCAAACCAGAAGTGCAACGGTGACCACAAAAATGAGCAATTTTCGAGAGAGCGTCGGAGGTATCCAGTTATTATACAAGATTTGCTTCACTGCATTCTGATTGGTCAAAAAGCTTTAGTCCGCATCTCAAACAATTAGATACAAACCTAAAAACAATCGAGACTTGATCACACGCGCTTCAGAACTCTTCTCCTCAAGAAGTTTGCTTCTTCTTACCTTGAGTGATCAATGGTGCTTTACAATGTGCTCCTTTGTGATAACTGAAGCTTTCGCCCAATTAAAATGCACACTATCTACAAGTATTGCAACTAACAAACGTGAGTAGGTAAATGATAAAAACTAACTCCGGCATTTGATAGGAATTTACGTATAGTAAATATAG
Organism: Pocillopora verrucosa; assembly: GCF_036669915.1. Taxonomy (NCBI): domain Eukaryota; kingdom Metazoa; phylum Cnidaria; class Anthozoa; order Scleractinia; family Pocilloporidae; genus Pocillopora; species Pocillopora verrucosa. Next base: position 13,539,714 of record NC_089320.1, on the reverse strand, counting down.
TTTTTACCATTCGATACTCATTAACGGGGGTGTTATCACTCTTTGTTTAAATATTCACTTTTTAGCGCCTGAATTTTAATTCACACCTCAAGACAGATCTTAATCGCAGAGCTAACAAGAGTATATCGCGGGATCTGAAGAATTCATTGCTGAAACAGCTGTTGCATTCCAGCTTGGTGGACACAGATTTCTCCTCCTTGGATTTCGCCCACTGAAGAAAAACTGCATTTCTTTAGAGGTAAACTTTGTCTCTCGTTAGTGCGCTTAGCTATCCTTCTTCTGTCCTGATTCCTAACTTGTTATCATCATATCAGTTTGCCTTTCACTTTTTTCATTGATGGTTTAATTCTAGCCAGCTACTTCGCTTAATATTCTGCATTTAGAAAAGGAAGCTGATCTGGTTTGTCGTCACAGCTTTTTTCTCCGCTTTCCAAGGCATAAAGCGCTACGCACGAATACACACCATGTTATGAATGGGATACCACTTTCCCACAATATTCTTTGCCATTTAGAAATCTGTGGCATGGTAGCGAAAGGCACTTATACCTAAAAAACCTTAAATCTAAAGTCCTTGCTGTAAACAAAAAGAAGGCACTCGCTCGCGCACAAAGAATTGGATAAGACCTAAAGAAACTCCATGACTTTCGCTTCCGAAATTTTTCCGCCCGAACGAAAATTTCTTCCATGGTAGAGAAAACTATTTATTCTGAGGAAATGCAAAAAAGGACGTGTCTTGAATAATAATGATATTAATAATAATAATAATAATAATAATAATAATAATAACAATAATAATAATCACTGTCTTCTCAATTTTATTCAAGTTACGAGAAAAGAATCATTTTCCAAACAGGTCAGAAGCATTCTAGAGCCATTTTTTTAAAAAGCTTTTGAGGTCATTTGATATCTGTTGCATGGTTATGAGATGAATGTTTAACGGTAACAGTCAATGCAGAAGCTATTGCTGACTTAATATATTTTTTGTGACACGCGAATTGCTGTTGTTAACAGGCAAATCTCACTGGTAAAGGTCACGTGGTAGTATGTCAAGGTCACGTGGGGTAATCATGTTACAAGCAATGTTTACATCATTTTTTCATTTGTTTTAAAGGTAGTACTACGGTTTCAGTTCTTGGTCAACAAAACAAAATTTGCTCTTGCGAAATTATTTTTTTACAATTTTTTACTTTTGTACTGCGACAAACTTTATTTTCTCAAAATGGCTTTTTGTGCCAAATATAGAATCATGTTAGGCAGCGATATAATATCAAAGTTAAATTTCATCCGGTTGAGTTCCATATTACTCATACCAGTTTGTCTCGGAAACAACACGTAGCTGAGAACTCCAAATTGAAGGGAAAATACAGTGATGTCAGATGGGATATTTAGTTTGATCTTTTATGACGGAAGTGGCCACTTCTACAATATAAATATATTTTACTTTATTTCAATGGAACAAGAGTGAAAGATCAAAAAGTCTCATGTGTGTCCACCAAAAAGTGGTATGTACCATACACAGTAGCGATACATACACTACATGTCTCTCAGAGCAATTTTTTTTTTTTTTATCTCTTTCATGTTTGCTTTCTACATTTATATGATTTCGAAACACTGAAAAAAAGGACACTAAGCTCCCAGCTGGAAAGAAATCCGGATGTGTTAAATGTGATTGGAGAAGGAAGTCAAGTTTAAAAATTATCTGTTGAACGCTTGCCTTATACGGTGGAAATACGATCAATTCTCTCGGTTTTTAGCCAAAACCTTATAAACTCAAAAATCAAGGGCCTTCCACTTCCACGCTTTTTATGATACTAAGAGAGTCTTTGACACAGCAATATTGAGTGCTCCTAAATATTTAAATTACCCTTTCTGGTCTAACTATGTACCTTTTCTTCTGAAAGCACAAATCATTTACTTTCCGCGCAAACAACGCGCAACAGGAATTGAATAACGTAACATTTTCGCCGGCTGCAACCCTCTAGTCTTTTGGACACGCAAACCTTGATAATGATAGATTAATCCCAGCCATTTCTCTGTGTGAAAATCTCTTTGAATTGAAAATGCCTAAGGGAATCTGCTTCCTCAGCACGAACTGTTTAGGGAGTATTTGTCAGCTTCTGTGAAAGCAAATAGCCGATTTATTCAAATAATCCAGGACGGACATTTCCGGAAAATCGGTTGTACATATAACTAGGAAAATCGCACGAAACCAGGTCGGATTCAAATGAGCCAGTCTTCAGTACTACCGACGTAGCTAATTTTTGTCTGAATCTTCTCCTTTGCACTTCTGATGATCTTTTTCCATGATTGGATGAACGAGTTATGCCTGCCCCTTTGGTCTTCCCTCCATCGTCCAACCACCTGCTTTGCCCGTCATTTACGTGGTGAGTTCACAGGATATTCAGCATGATGCTCTTAACTAGCCACTTTGCATGTGACTGCATTCATCCGCATCACGTTTTCATTTGTTTTTTTACATGAGCGAAGTTCATTGTCTTGTTTATGAAATCAAGCGGAAGGTAAAACGAATCGAACCTCAAAATTCAGAACATTCATTTCATTGCTGATAATTTTCACAAGTGCAGCTTCTACTGAGTCTGAGCCGAGTCTACTGAAAGATAATTTCCATCTTTGAAGTATAACAGATCTAGCAGTTCTGAAGTTGTTTTGAACACCTCTCTTTCCTTGAGGATTTTCTGCGTTTGGTGGGAACTACTCTGTCGAATTCAGAACACCAATAAGGGTTTCTAGCTCAACATTCTATGGACATTCAGCCGTGTTTCTTTGTGGGCACTTTTACTGAAACTTTTTTTTTCACGAGAAACTCTGTCATTCAGCTGTAATACCATAAGTTAAATTGTTTTCAGATAGTCTGGGTTTAATACATGTCTAGGCGAGCAACCACAAAAACACCACGCTATGAACATGAACAGCATAAAGTCAGCTATATGCTGATATTGATAATTTTAAGGCAACTTTACGATGCTCCAAAGGGTTTTTTGACCGCACGGGATCTGGGTGCGAACATAGCACGAGCTTTAAAAGTATCAACATGCAAAACAAACATGGCGACTCGATACCATAGCATGATTGTTATCTGAAAAGGTATGTTAATTTATCAGACCAAATTTGAGATAGAGGAAGATAACCCAAACTTCGGCTTGTAAATGATCGGCTGGATAATTTTTATTGTGAAAGTTTTGAGAGATTTCACCGAAGCAAATTGAAGAAATTCAAAGGCAAAGCCAAACTATCGCTGGCGAGCGCCTCCCTTCTTGGAGCCTTAGCATAATAATGAAAATCATTTTGATGATGTTTACTACAGTAAACGATAGTCTAAACCTTTTAGTTACCTTGAAGATCGAAAACATGAACATTTCCGAGAAAAACAGCACGCTGGCACGCGCACCAACATTGAGAAAAAACCCCATGGAGCCTCCTTAAGTTCAGTTTAACGGTGCGTGAAACTTTATTTTGGCACGAACCGCACAGTATGATAACTTTTAGCAACCGCATGAATATTTTTTCGTGCCTTCTAACTTCATGTGACTTGACTGCGCGTCAAGTGCTGCGCAAACTCCTCTCAGATCGTTCTTTATTGACTGAAATATCTCTCGCGTTGATTGGCTAGAGTTTTTCAATGTATTTATTTACCCTAGCCTCAGGGTCATAGAACCCATCTGTCTCTATATTAAGCTTGAATTCAGAGTTCATGGAAGGCTCTCTTGAGATGGCTGGTTCGTCAGTGGAGATCTCACTACTAACAACTGATATTCAGAAGGAAAACACTATCGAATAAGGTACCTAAGGACAATAGCTAATCAATTTTACATCGAACTGATAAGGGCGTCAGAGCGTATGGCTTTCTAGCAAATACTTTTCGAGCGCGCTCTCGCGTGTTATGTTTTCAGTCAGATTAAGTTCAAAACATAGTTTCTTAACGTCGATTATGTTGAATGCCAACCACTTACATTCTAAAATACCCTTTGCCTGATGCGGAGCTTTTGCATGAACATACGTAAAGAAGCAGTGAAGTGTTTGTTTTTTATAAAATTTTTATCCCGTGGAAATTTCGCAATTCAACGCCAAGTAAAAACGCGAAAACTGTTCGAGGGGTTCACTTAGGGGGAAGGATAAGACCCTAAGCTGACTTTTTGGAAATATTTCTTAATTTAATTATATTTTAGAAGTGGCTGGAACAAGCTGAACTCTGGAAGAGGTCCATACACGTGTGTCTCAAAACGTTGTTTAACATAAATTTTTGTTTATTTTTTATGCCTACAAAATGGCAAATTGTCTCACATTGGAAAACAACACATGCTGTTATCAACCGTTGATCCTGAGTTCGCGATAACAAGAGATTCAATTTCCGAAAACCCCAACGTGATGTTTTGGCGAGTGTTTTATAATTTTATGCTAAAATCCAAGCCACCAGTCATGTGAATGCCCCCCAGCCAAAATAATTGTCACGTTATATGATAGACATTTGAATAATGAATAAGGAGGGGAAGCAGCATAATCAAGGGCTCTGGACAGTATGAGAAATAAAGCACCGAGTAATTTCTTTAACACAATCGCACACAATTTCTTTAACACAATCGCAAATCTAAATCGATAATGAATATCATTGACAGGAGCCATCTTTAAAACTGGCTATTTTCACTTCCACACATTATTGTTCATTTTTTATGCCTGCAAAATGGCAAGTTGTGTCTCACCTTGGAAAGCAACACATGCTGTTATCGACTGTATATTCTGAGTTTTACCATAACATCAGAATCAATTTCCGAAAAAACCCGAAGTGATGTTGTTGCGATCGAGTGTTTACAATTGCACGATAAAATCTAAGCCGGTCATATGAAAGCCCCTAGCCAAAATAATTGCCAGGTCATATGATAAAGCTTTGAAAAATGCATAACTACTGAAGCCTTATGGCAGTAAAAAAAAAAAACAAACAACCAAATTATTTCCCGAATAGATAGTTTATCGCAACAGCAGCATAATCAAGGGCTCTCGACAGCGTGAGAAACAAAGCATTGAGCAATTACTTTCGCGCAAATCGCCTTATTTATCGTCTATAATAAATACTCTTAACAGGAGCCGTAATTACAACTGGCTATTCTCACTTCCACAAAACTACCCACCTACAGTGTTAACTACCTGTTTAAATTCCCTTAACACAGAATTCGAATTTATTTACATTTAGTCTATTGCGTTTTGAGTACATCGTCGTTAAATATTTCAGACGCACTTGCTAAAGCTTAGCGCGCCGTATCACAGATCGTGACTTCGCGAGGGCCTGGGTCGAGTCCTGTCGGGTTTATTGTGCTGTGCTCTTCGGCGAGATACTTAGCCATCACGTGACCTCTTTCGACGCAGGAGTGTAACTATATTCTAGCAGACTCTCAAAGAAACCAGCGAAGAAATGTTGGGGGAACCTTTATTTGTCTATTCATTTACTTCCTTTCATACATACTGAGATTTACGCTGTGAAGCTCTATCGTTCGTGTCTCTGACTGGACGAACGATGTATTTTCACAGTCGTTCGCGTTAATCTTTGTCGGTCAGTAAGACGAAAATGTCAGTATGTATGAGGTAAAAAAATCATACCATGGAAAGTGCTTGAAAGATTTTTATCCACAAATTGAGATACAGAGAGCACGGTTTTTAACATGAGTTAACGTTAATTTAATCTGAAGGAAATAACTGCTTAATAGACTTGAACTATATTATCATTATATTGGTAGTTTTGGATTTGTGTTCTATAACCAGTAATTCCATAAATGAACATGACAAGACCTCGATTGACTTCCTGCTTTTCTCTTTACACTATAAAATTTCTCACTTTTGTAACATACATCGATCTTGGGTACAACTTTCTCGTTTTTGACCCTTGCAATAACAATAGAAAATTTTCATCGAAATTCTTTTCAAACTCTTGCATGTGATAAATACTATTCTCTAACACTGCCTCAAAATTTCAGATTTAATGTACCTTGCATCCACAAAGGATGTCAGATAATTTGCTCCACGCAAACGGTGAACTTCTTTGCATATTCTAATTCTGCTGATTTCTCGCTGTCATCGCGTTCATAAATTGAGAGCCGTACAAATTGATAACCAGAAAATAACAGAAATAGCAGGTGGAATGGATGTGTAATCCATAAAAATGTTATCTCCTCGCTCACGAAGATCGAGAAACCAATTGCTTCGTCCATGAAGCAATCAAAAGCGGCCGATCGCGATGAGCGATTAGGAAAAGATTCTAAACTTCCACATCGTAATCATATCTCATCCATACTCAGATTACAAGCATCCAAATATTGACATTTGGCAAAAATTGGTCTCGTTTGAGGTATAACAATGAACTTTTCAATTACGAAAACTAGTCATGTTTTTCAATTATCTTTTGCCATAATTTCCCCTCGTCTAACCAATCACTCTCTATCTAAATTATCAAACACTTCATACGTGCAGGTTCTACAGAAGAAAGGTGTAACTTTGGGAATTTTAAGTCACCCTTGTAAAGTTTGCACATGTTAATTTTTTTTTTTTTTTGCGATCCGTTGTAAGGTTTAATCCCTCCAAACCTTCCAGGGATTCAGAATTCTAAGAAAACTATTTACAGGGATGATCTCAAATTTCAAAAAATTATGAGCTTCTCGACAGTTAATGAAATTTCACAATATCATTTTGCTCTATGCCAGCAATATCTGGTTTCGTCACTTTTCTAGTCTTCCCTCTTCTTTTTTTGCATAAGCTTAAGTAAAAGTAAAAAGAGAGAGCAATGATTCAATTGGAAAGGAACCTGTTTTAATTTCTGCTAAGAAATTGCTTAAAACAGCATTAGATTTTATAGAAATGTTTCCAGAGTCTTCCAGGTTATCGACTGAACGACTGAATACTAGTAATTTATTGAAGTTGTTATCTGACAGTTGTTAATAGCTCTAAGCGGGGTCCAAAATTAAACAACATCTAAAAACAATTTTTAATTTGTGGTAACAAATTGCTTGGAATAGTATTTAACTTCTTTGAAATGTTTCTGTGGTTGTGGAATGAACGAATGACTATCAGCAATTTACTGACGTTGCTAGTAGACAATTGTTTATAGTTCCAGCCGGGTGTCCAAAATTGAAGAACACGAAACAAACATGAATTTTTTATATCCCCTATTTTTTTAAATATTCTAATCACATACAACCAGCACTGAGTTTTTATCTTTTCCGTATTTTTTTTTTTTTCATCTTTTTTTGATAACACTTTTTGAGAAACATTTACATGTAAGATCTACAGTTGAATGAAATATACACAGGGTATAGAAAGCCCTAGAATAAAAAAAAATTATGAAACTTCCTTTCAAATTATTATCAGGAACCCTGCCAAAGTCCATTAATTAATCTCGAGACTAGCAGTATCCAAAAACAAACATTTTCTAACCGACGGTAAATATACATTAGACAGCGAGCAGAACATTTTTGCGTTGCTATATGCCAATCTGATAATAATGCAAGGTTAGAATGATATTTTCAATCGGTTTGATTTCTATCACTGATCGAAACAAAATTCTTATGTGGCTGTAGATGTTACAGTATTTGTTTGATTTTAAAATCACGTACTTACCCATCGCTATTCACTCAGTAATCATCACGGATTAGATAAGAACAAAAATGCAGCGTAAGGGGCAGTTTATTTAGTTTCTAGTGTTTATATTTTGCTTTACAGATTGAGAAAATGAACTTCTCTTCAACCATCGACTCCTTCAACAATGGCACTAACGTTACAAGCACATCGTCTATCGCATGTTACGTCCACGACGAGTCCTCCGCCAAGTTCGGTCGGGTAATCGCCTACAGTGTAATTATATTGGCATCGTTGTTTGGAAACATCTTCATTATTACTGTGGTTTCCAAATATGGAAGGAAGCGAAAGACCATCAACTTGTCCGTGGTGAATATGGTGATTGCAAATCTTGTCATTACCACCGTATACATGCCGAGACTGATCCCAATGTATTTAATTGGTTCTGTTTGGCTCGTCGAGGGAGACTTTGGTTACGTTCTATGCAAAACTGTTCCATTCCTTCACACAGTAGCAATTATCGCCTCAGTTTTGACTCTGCTGACTTCGAGTTTGGACACCTTCTGCGCCGTAGCATTTCCTTTGAGAAATCCCTTCACAAAGAAAGTAGCAAAATTTGCGATCTTTCTTACATGGGCTTTAGCTGCTATCGTCCGAGTGCCATACTTCATAGCCCTGCGTACCAAGATTTCGAAAGGAAGACGCACTTGCAGTTCCAGTCTTACAGAAGCGTTTAACAATAAAGACGCCCGAAATATATATTACACGTTCCTTTTCATAACGTTTTATGCTATTCCATGGTTGCTGATATTCGTCTTGTATCTAGCCGTTGCTATCAAGCTCAAAACAGGTAAAACTCCCCGGCAGGAGAGGACCACAGAGATTCGCTTAGAAAGATTACGGGTTAGAGCTATACGCAACATAGCAAAAATGATGGTGCTTATTACTCTTGTGTTCTTAGTTTGCTGGATAACATACTTCACAGCCCAAATCACCTACAGGAAGGTTCCATGTAGCTTCAGATTTTGGCGCATGTTCTTAGCGCACAGCAATTGTGCTATAAGCCCCATATTGTTTGCTGTTTACAATACAACAGTGCGGCGAGGAATTAAAGATATTGTAAAGAAACTGAGGTCACCGACAAAGGATCTTCAGGAAAATGATGCTTTTCTCAATAATCTTTTTCGAAAGAAGGGTGGAATGCGTGGAAAAGTTTATACATCGTCCCCAATCCAAGATAAACGAGGAAAATCACCGAACTTTTCTCTTGACGAGAGTAAAATCTTGAGTGTTTTGCTTGAGATGAATCGAAGAGACTATACGCGAAGAAAAATTGATTCAACATGTAGAAAAAATCAAGGACGATCCGAAATCGGAATTGTGAATCATGGAAATCAAGACAATAACAGGCTCACGAACGGATTTCTTAGTTTTAACGCATTAAAATAGATGTTTGGTGATACTAAATCGATAATGTATAACGAACTATCGAGAGAGAGGAACGTGTTCAGTATTCAAATCCTAACAAGATAATAGTGAAATCTGTTATTACATGTGTCCTTAAAGAAGATAATAATAAATAACATAAAAAGCTGGTAACTTGACAAAAGAACTCTACTCTTCAAGAACTATCAAAATATAATGACCCAAACTGAGAGCATTAATTTTTCATTGCGTGGAGAATTCAGTAGGAAAAGCTTGTTGTAAAACCTCAATTGATCATGAGATACTTGACAAGAGTAGTCTACCAAAAATGTCAAAACCTCAATCACACACATTTTTCTCTGGTGAAAATGAAATCGTTTGCTAGTTCATTTTTGTTGATGGCTCCAATCCAATGGAGAAGCAATCAAAATTCAGGACTAAAACATTAATTTTGATCCAAAACGTCCTTTTCGCTTAGAATAAAAGAATTAATCGTTTCACTGAGAAAACCTACTTAACTTACTTCCGAGTCAAATGCAGTTTATTTAAAAAAGGAAGTGAAAACATTTGTTTATCTAATGTGATGGAAGAATAATTTTAAAATCATAGTACAAAGCAAACTCGCATGGCATTAACAAAGTTTTGTATCCATGCGAGTGGAAACTTGTTTCTTTTGGAAAAATTGTGGACAGGATAGGGTAATTAAATTGGCCACCGTTAAGATTTTTGAAACCTCAGCTTTAAAATTCTTAACGGTGGCCAATTTACGTTATCAACTCAGTTGATGATACTTAATTAGCCAGTTATACTCTCCCACCGACGTAGCACCACAGTTTCTGTGGCGTAGGTAAAATAAGGACTGGACCATTGGACCCTTGGATCATTGGACTATTTTTGGACTATTTTTTGGACCAATTTTCGGACAATTTTTCTAACCATTTTTTGGACCCTTTTTCGCACCATTTTTTGGACCATTTTATCGGGGGGATAAGGTTTTGATTTCCAACAATTTCTCGGTATATTGACAAAAGTAAACTAGTTTTTTGGTATTGTGTGGCTAACATTAAAAATAGTTATTCACCTCATTGCCGGTGAATAATTTTTAATTACTTTTTTATCCTTCGGATGCTATGGATGAGAAAGTCAACTTTTTAAAAAACGTTATCATTTATCGGGTTGCTAATAAAATTGTAGAAGATAACTGTCATTGACTCTTTAATACGCGCAACAGGACCGGACGACACTGATGGATTTTGAAAAGATAACGTGTTCATATCGCTTGGGTTGAGTGTTTATCTGGACAATGTGGGCTTTGTGGTCTTTTCGAAGCACTTCATACGTTGCGCTGGAGCGTTATTGTTTGCTTGATGATGCTTTCTTAAAATGAACAATATCCATCTATGTCATGACAGTAATTCAATTGTTACTGAGAAATTAGTTTAAAGGGAGGGAAACTTCATATCAAACTTTGTGTTTAATTTTTAGTAGACAATGGCACTGGATTACCTTCCTTTTATGGGCATTTTAATTGTTTACAGCTTAGAGGCTCTATTGTTTCTAGAACAAAGGTTTGAAAGAACCGACGCTTTGCCAATTTCCGAGCGCGAGATTCAAAATATTCGTTGACTACCAGATGTTGACAATATCACAATTCTCGGGGTGGGGTAAGGGGAATGTCGCTCAGAACAAAGACAATTTTTACCGGGAGTACGGAAGGGAAACTTTGTTACATGAAGCGCGGGCTGTAGAAGTTATTTCTTTTCTTCGCGCAAACCGGCGAATGTCAACGTTCAGAAGCACGCTTAAAGAGCTAGGGTTTGTATTTTTTTAAATACAAATGGAAAAGCGCAATACAACTACAAGCAAAACCTAGTCATCGGAAAATAAACTCAAAAGTGAAGCGAAGTAATAAGCCTTTTTTCTGGTCTGTTTGATGCTTCGCAATAGGGCCAGCTGATAAACCCGCTGCGGGGAAAGTAGCCTACCTGCAGCGAAGAACTGCCGCTACTATCAATTATGTTCGAAATATCAGTAACCTGTTGGGAGGGTTAAATTCTTATGATAAAATTATTGAATTTCTTACAAGTGTAAGAAAACAAAAGCGTCTTTGGTGTTATTTAAAAACACAATTGTTGCGCTATTACTAATGTTACTCCCCCAATTCAAACTAATCGATTTTAACTCTTCGCAAACATATTGCAGATTATAATTAGTCAATCTAAGAAATTGTAACAGGGTTCTTGGGGAATTCAGTTACGAAACACTTTCAGTGCGTTAGTTCCACTAGACTATTCATAACTTGCAAAGCTTTCGTGGTCAGTTGTGTATTGTTTTCTCGTCTTTGTCTCTTAATCGTCAAAGGTTAAGTTACCGGCCTATAACATGTTTTGAGCGCAGCTAAGCGTCTTTGAAATTCGTGCTCAGTTGACACCATTGTTTTCTTGTTTTCATGCTAATGGAGTAAATGGTTATAGCAGGTAATTTAGTGTTAACAACTGGGTTGAAAACGTAAATTAGCCACCGTAAAAAGTAAAAAAGCTGACGTTTCGAGCGTTAGCCCTTCGTCAGAGCGATAATTTACGTTTTCAACCCAGTTGTTAACGCTAATTTACGTTTTCAACCCAGTTGTTAACACTAAATTACCTGCTATACTCTCCCACCGACGCAGCACCACAGTTTCTTTAGAAACTTACCCCTTTAAATGGTTATAGAGACGCGTTCCCTTGACAACGATCATTTCGCTATTGTCACTTGACAACAATCATTTCGCTCGTGTCATCAATAGAGATCGTCGAAAATGTTTTCCAAGTTTAAGATAGAGAAGGCGCCAAACGCCCTCTACAGACGTGAACCGAGCCATTTGAGGTAGAGCAGTCTGCCATCTCTTTGCCACTCCTTGAGGCGTACGACCAGCGTATTCGCCATCTGCGCGCTGAGAATGAGCAGCTAAGAGCTGAAAAAGTGGAACATGTTAAGATCATTAATGGCCAGGCGAAGGAATTGGCAAAGAGAAGAGCTGAAGTTTTCCAGCTTCGTCAGGAACTTCAGTTTCTAAGACACGAAGTTTCCCAAAAAAAGAACACCGTCAAATTTAACATCAGCCGCAAAAGCTATTGGGACGTGGACAGGGCTGCGCGGTCTTTGAAGAGGAAAAAAATCGGAGACTACCTCCGAAATGCTGCAAAGATTTTACCAGCAGAATTTAAAGCAATCGAGGTACGTATCATTGCGAAATTTCCTTGATAATTACTCAGTATTATATTCACCTGTCGCTGTTTATTCCTTTCACGCTATCAGCAAAGAATCTTTGTGAAATAAGTGAAATAAAATTTTTATGCAGGCGATATAAGGTGAAGACAAAGCAGTATGGTTACTATTATTTTGCCAGAGTTTAGTGCAATTATCGTCTTCTGATTTAAAAAAAAAACACGGTTAATTTAAACCTCAAATAAATTTTTCTTTGCTTTCGATTCGCTTTGCCGCTAATAGTTTTCATGAAGAAGCTGATATGATGCCATCGCTGTACAAGCATGAAGTGTGCCCACGGTATATCGATAACTTTCAGCGGGCTTTCAGATGAAACAGTAGAGGAAAAAATGGCTGAAAACATGGCGGCATTGCACGTAGTCGCAGTTGTGCTGTCGTGCACATGTTACTAACATTTAAACCTCATCGCCGCATCTCTTTTTTTTTGGCCGACCTCAGAGAATCATTCATATCGCATTGGCATTTGCTGAGCAAACCTTATCATCAAAAGTTGAGGTGAGGGTGGGGATGGTGATGAAAAGCATCCAAAAGCTTAGCAGTGTTTTTGACAGTTTCCCACCCATGCTTGTTGGCAAAATCATGGCCACATATTCGACCTACGATGATTTCCGGGTATCATAAGTGACACTATGCACCAGTACTATTTAAGTTTATTTTGATTTGTAGTGTTCAATTTGTAATGTGACTGTGGCAAGCATAATAATTTACAGAATAATTAATATTTTTGGGTTTTAAATAAATGCAGGCCAAACAAGCTGGTGGTGCCTGGAGGAGTGTTCATGATGTTTTGCAGTATTTAATCGCAATACCAGAAGTTAAGGATGCCATAAAAAAGATGGATCAAAAATTAAACTTAGATTTGCAGCTGATGGGAGGAGGACAAGCAAAAGGATTGGCACAGTAATGGCTGTGTTCAACATTCTGTGTGAAAATAAAGCAACATATGAATACCAGTATACTCTGGCATTGTACAATGGTAAGTGCAGAGATGCTAACAACTAATGACCTTAAAGGTGTTTACTGGTTAATTCATGTTTAATAATTTGTTTATTAACAGGTATTGTTGCTCTGACTGGAAGTTTTTGGCCCTTGTTTATGGACTAAATGGAGCTAGCTCGAAATACTTTTGTATTTGGTGTTATTGCTGCAAGGACCAAATTAACAACCTTGATAGTAAGTAGGGAGAATTTCTTCTTGAAATTTTGTATTTTAAATTCATCTTCATCATCACAGAGCCAACAACAAGCAAGTCAATAATAGAAATATATTATATTATGTGATCTTTTTCCAGTTGATGACTGGCCAATTGAGAGAAAGCTATCAGAGTGCACTTGGTTGTGCCAGCACTCCACCACGGCTGCAAGGAAAGGCTGCACAATGCCTCCACTTCTTAACATCCCTTTTGAGTTTGTTGTGGTGGATACATTACATTTATTTTTAAATTTTCAATTTCCTTGACTAATTATTTTGTAATTGTGTTTACAAGATGTGGAAAATAGTTGGGTTGAAATATAATACAAAGACTTGCTAGTAGATAGTCAAATAAAAACTTTTTACATATCAATAAAATTTATGGATGTGTTTCATGTTAACATGTTGCAACAACTCCACCTTCCAGTAAATTAAATTATTTGCAAACATGAGAAAATACCAACTAAAATTGTTCAACCTATTTAATACAGCCAATAACAACATCAACTCAACTTTTAAACTAAATCGAAAACTTAGTTCATGTTTGTAATTGATTTCTGTGATGTAAAAATGAAATCCAGGTATTATCTCAAGTTTTCTACAAATGCCTTCATGGTCGAATCTTAAGCCTCTCTTCGTCATCAAGTTTTAATTATGATAATCTAGATCTAGTTTGTCTTCCTTTAAAGCAAACTTTGGCAGGACAAGAAACATGTTAGATACATTTCGTATTTCATTAGCCAGAGTTGCCAAGATCATGAACAGTTGGCTTAAAGACACCTCCATTATATGCAGTTACAGCAGAGGTTGCCAAATTAAATAACAGAAAAATCTCAAAAAGACGCCGTGTATTTCCAGCCAGAGGACGATCGTGAAACAAACTTTGAAGATAGCCAAAAAAGAAAAAGTTAAAATTTAAGAAATTACAGGTTTAAACACGAGTTGAAAATTAATTTTCTTTTTAATTTTCTACGCTAAATAGAAGAGGTTGTCACGTTAGGGAAACACAGTGAGGCAAGCAGTCACACCTAGCAACTTCAAGAGAAGATATAAGAGAAGCCCATACGATTCTAGCGTATTGTTTAAATGACTTACTGTTCTTATGTGTATACTCTTCTGTATTCCTCTTCAGTGAATTGCAATTGCAGACGCCGGCTTAAACAAATTCGCGACAGCTTGCTTTTTCGCCTTTGCAGTAATCCGGGCTGCTAAGCCTGCGCCCACTTGCCCCGGGTGATTGTGAAAGAAATGAATGTAGAACTATACCTTTGGTCAAACAGTGCACTGCCAATCAGTGTTTCCACCTCGACGTCTTTTAATGCTATAAGCGTAACCACGGCTGTCCACCAGCTTATTTCGGCCCCGCTTTATGGAATCTTCCACTATCTCAAACTCGATCTCGAAGATGGCTGGTCCAGAACCTGTTGCTGAAGGCTCCATTAGCGACGACTTATCAAATGCATGAGGCTCAGGAAACGTAGCAGGAAAAGCATCGTAGAACTCGAACTTGGTGGGGTCGAACTTGAAAAGTGTGGGGGCGAACACGGGATAAGGTATGGGTGAACTAGATAGGGGCGAAAGTGGCGGATATCTCTTCAATCGAACGGTGATGAATTTACACGCAAAGTAGTTTACCGTCGTTTCTTTCAATTTTGGCCCATTTTCCCCAAACTTAAATTATCAGTCACGCTCAATAGATTATAATTTCAACTGATGCTGACATCATACACTTCATATGAAGAAGAAAACATTCCCTATCTTCGAAAATTTGCACAAAACATCAGGAACAACAACGAAGGCCCTCAGCTGCGTTAAGATACCGCTGACCCGCATGCGTGTCGATCGCTTTGAAAGTTGTGAGAACATCGTCCCCAGGCTCCAGACCTCGTCAATTTCTGCCCCCTCCCGACTCCCTGGACTGGTCCCTAAATCCCCTTGAAGAAACTCTTCTACGGCCAGTGCTGAGGAGTTTTATAGCAGTTTTTATTTTAATGTAGGGCTGGAAAATAAACTAATAAGAGCTCCACTTTTAGGCTTGGCTAAATCTATATATTATGGTTAAATGTCACGGAACCCACATGGACTTGACTCTTTGTGTCTTCTTGCTACTGCTTTCCTGAAATACGCCTTCATCATGCGATCAGAGTCTACAACATCTCTTGGCAGCAATCTCACAAAGGAATGCACGTAATTGTGCTCATTTTCTTATCAACACGAAAACCATTCACCTTGATCCTCAGTGTATTCCAAAAGTATAAAAGTCAGTATTCCTTGAGCTTTTCCTTTAATGTCCGAATGGCATCCTCGACGATGTCGCGAGTGTAACCGGAACCAGGAGGTGAACCAAGGGGGTTTCTCCTTATCTGCTATTTTCTGTAAGTCTGATCGTACGATGTAAATGTGACGTACTCAGACAGTGGAAAAAATGTCGCCCTAAATTTGTTGAAACGGTAGTATAACACATTAGTTCTCCTAAATGTTTTCACTGTTACACGGAAGAATTTTGCACATATAATGGACAACTAAATTATCATACTACTAAATTAGATTTTCTCTAACACACTTTGCAATTACTTACATGGAAGAATAAATGACTTAGGAGAAATAAATGGATAAGTTAATAAATTGGAAGTTAGTGAAAAGTTTATATCTATCATGAAAAGGGACACCTTTACATCACGAATATTATGACAAAGGAAGACGACAAACAAGCAGCCACTCTGACTTTTATTGCTTTATCCTTTGGGACAGGTGTGTTCAAGTTTTGTAGCTCCATCTGAGCTAATTTCTTAACATCTATGTCACGTGAACGTATGTGATAATCCAGTGCATTAGTAGAAATACTTTACACATGAAGAAAACAAACTTCTTGTCATCGAACTCAGGCTCTCTCACATACAAAGGAGTTCTTAACAGATTCTAATGCGTAAGTTACCTTTTATGGAGACTGGCAATTATTCTACTTGAAAGAATTATTCTCATTAAATTGAAACTGAAAAAATCTCCTGTAAAATAGCACCAAAAGCTAATTTTTGGAATGCAAATATGAAAAGACAATTTGCCAGCTTGATAGGCAAAGACGTACTAAATCAGATATACAAGAATAAATTGGAAAAACAAGTTAGATATTAAAATTGACCAACTTTACAGATAAGTTCAATTACACTATGCGACTTGGTCTTGTATTGAAACCAACCTTTCTAACCGTAACCAGTTAAGTTGACGCGATTGAGGTCTTCTAATAGATGACTGAACCGACCGTTTTCAGTTAACATAACGGAATCCCAGGAAATAGTCATTAATAGAAAACAAAGTAACTCACCGTCACTCGGTCTTGGATAAGCGGCAATATCTCGCCATGTATTGGGGCTTTCGCCGGTCTTTTACTCCCACAACAAAGGTAGATCAGACGAAATTGAAGCTCAATGAAACAAAGTCACAATAATTCTCGATTGGTGTCCTTATACTACAAATGTTTGGGGGGCTTTCGACCAAAAAGTCAAAGTTCGCTTCGCATAAGTCGATCACTACAAGGAGCGTGACGCTAGTTTACCTGCTCCCCAGCAAAGCGTTGCTATGTGGTATCCGAGCACGTGATCAAGTCCTGCAAAGAACCTATTGTGCGAGTGTAATTATTGCATCAAAAGGCAAAGAGTAACCATGCATCTTTTCGTCCTTATTTTCGCTTTTGGCATCGCCTTCACCCCCGGCTATGGTCATCCCAGCTACGGTCATCCCGACACACTCAAAGGCCTTCACTTTATCGGTGTCGGGTATGATATAATGAGGGGAAATCCAGACTGTGATCTTTCAAAAGGCGGAATTGACCCAGAGCTGAAAACTACCAGAAAAATTCTAAAACTGACGTGGAATGACGGAAAGCTCTCAGTTGATAAGAAGTACAAGGTGCCAGATCAGATTGCCTTTGCTGATCGTAACTCCCGTGTAGAAGAAATCGTGCAAAAAGTCTTTTTTGGACCTAGATCCTACCAAGACAAACTCAAGACTGTTGTAAAAGTCGACGGTGAGTAGAAAAGATTAAGAGATTATGCATTATTGCTTAAGGTTATGTCCAGTTTGCAACGAAGATCGACTTTTGAAAGGAGGTTAACAAGCCTCGAAAATGCATTTGGTGGGGGTACTTTGGCAAAATCGCGTAAAAATGAGCATAAATTTCACTAGTCATCGCGAAAATAATGATGAGAAGTATGTGAGGCTGTATTTCAATTTGGCATAATCGCGTAAAAATGAGCATAATTTTCACCAGTCACAATGCAAATAATGATATGAAATGTGAGGCTATATTTCAATTAGGCACAATCCCATTTTAATAAGCATTAATTTTCAGTAGTCACAACCCAAATTACGTTTTTAACATGTCTCAGCGTGCCTTTCAATTTTTCCATTGCGTGACACTGTCAGCGGATCGGGAAGTTGATGATATAACAGGGACTTTCCCGAGGAAATGAGTAATCTAAGTAATTGCTATTGTTCTTAGGTCACGGATTACCAGCAAAGTTTGTCAGTAAAGTTTATTGAAACATGTTAACATCATCATACACTTGATTGGAATGATTTAATCCACCATCAACGTACTTCTTGTAATAGGTCTTGATGGTTGCATTATTGTCAGAGATCGTCTTATCGACAAAATTTACATGAACAGTATGAGTGCATTCGTCTGATTGAGGATCTTTGAGATTTGTGATACTCTTTGACCTTATGTTCAGATCAGCATTCACTGATCTCGAACCATCAATTCGCAAAAAAATCGTTTGTTTTTGCATCAACATACCGTTTGTTGGAACCGTTTGTTTGATTGACTGGGTCACCATTAAATGCTCTCAAATATATATTTATATATATATATATAGTGGGAGAAAAAACACAAATAAACTACAAGTTCATCCCTACAAGCCTGTTTCGTGGTTGCCCACTCATAAAACAAACATAATGTTAAAACATTTTTATGTTTAAAACAAACACGCGTTCATCCGACAGATTTTAATGGAGAGTATACCTCACTTGGTTTAAATATATACAGTAGTTAGTTAATTATCAAGTCTATTGTAATCTGGTGTCGATGTTCACTAGGGAGTATTTGTTCCCAGTGCGGGATTTGGAAATTAATTCAGTTCTTTTGTTAAGGTTGCTTGCTTTGTCGACTTTAATAATGTAGAGTTCTTCAGTTAGGCAGAAGCATCGTTTGGATGTAGGCGCTTTCTGATAGACCAGATTATTTTGTTGCTTTCATTGTTGTCCTTGAGTTTCCAGATGTGTTTTACTAGTTCGGTGCGGTTAGCGTATTTTCTGTTACGGAATGATAGTTTATGTTGCGTATATCGTTGTTTGAATGTTCCTTCAGTTAGTCCGATGTAGTTCTTTTTTGTGTTGTCTTTGTCTGTGGTCACGTTGGCTTTGTAGATTACACTGGTGATGAGGCAGTTGTTGTCTAGTGGGCATTGGTCTTTTTTTCTACAGTTGCATCTGTTTTTGTTGGTAAGGATTTTCTAGCTGTGGTTGTTGATGATGCTGCCCATGTTCGGCATGCAGCTGTAACTGACTTTCACGTTGTTCTTATTAAAGACGCGTGCAGATTGTGGTTTGGTGGGAAGTTTTTCTTGATTAGGTTGAGGAAGGTTTTAGCTACGTTGGTTTGGAAATTTTTCCTGTTTGGGGGGTTAAACCAGATGGTGTTTCGTTTTCTAATTCTTTTCGTGGGTGTGGTTGTGTTTTTCTCTTAGTAGTGAAGGTTTGCGTTGAATCCACTTGATCTGAGGGCTTTGTCGTAAAGAGGATTGGCTTTGTCGAATGTTTCTTTGATAGATGATGAGGCTGATAATCTGCGATTGATGGCTGTGGGTACTTGTTTGATGACAGTGGGTGGGTGGTTAGATTTTGAGTTGATGTAAAGCGCCTTGTCGTTAGGTTTTCTGTATGGTTGGAAGAGACCACTCGTCAAGTTGAGCGTGATATCGAGGTAGTCGACTGATTTTAAGTTGCTTTGGATTGTTTTTTTCAGTCTGTGTTCTTGCAAGCGCCTTGTTATTTCTTTCCGTGTTCTTTCTGCTTGAGGTCCTGTTGTGTTCTTGAAAATGGCGAGTCCGTCGTCCCTTTAGAGTCCGATGTTGTTTGTTCCGTATTTGTTTGCCAGGTCGCTCAAGATGAAAAGTCTGACTAGTTCGCATACTTCTGTGCCGTCAAAGATTCCCATTGAGTTGTAGATATGGACAAACAGCAATATGACGACAAAGCTTTGTCCCTGCTCAGTGACAAAAGTACGTAATTAGTCTTTAACTCTGATCCTACTAGTAAAACTTAAAGAAAGCTAAACAAAATGTTGCTTGATATGAAAAGAGCTGATGAGATTAGTGACTATACATACAAAATTCTATACAATAATGATGGCTTATGCCCACGTTTTTATGGCTTACCTTAAATTCATAAACTGGGAATTCCATTGAGACCTATCGTCTCTTTTGTTAATTCTCCAACTTATGCAATTTCTGGTTATCTTGCAAGAATTTGTTGCCTGTTGTTGGGAACATTTATTCCACTGTCAAAAATTTCATAAGAGATAAAACTCTTAATGCCTGTGAAGAATTGGTATTTTTCGACGTTTTTTCACTCTTCCCTAAAATCTTAGTTGATCCTGCCGTTAAAGTTGCGGGGGAGAAACTCAGAGAAGACCCTTCCCTAGGACAAAGAATTTCTTCGCCTGTGGAGGATATTATTCATATGCTGTCTTTTTGCCTCAAAAACCCACAATTTGTATACAAGGGCACCTACTATCAATAGGTTTTTGGTACGGCTATGGGTTCACCCGTCTCTGTTGTTAGTGTCAATATGGTTATGGAAGACGTGGAACAAAGGGCCTTAGCCACTTCACCGGTTAAACCCTTTTTCTAAAGACGATATGTCGTTGATGCTATTTCCGCGGTATCCGGAAATGAAGCGGAACGCTTCCTATCGCATTTGAATTCAGTGGAGCCGTCTATCCAATTATCCAATTCACTCTTAAGCTTCAAAAGGATAAACATTTGCCCTTTCTTGACCTAAATTTGTGCAGAGTGGAAAAGGGGAATTTAGAGACGAGTGTGTGTCGTAAACCTACCCACACCGACAAATACCTCGCTTTCGACTCTCACCACACCCAATTTTACCACAAAAATTATGTAGCTAAAACTTTACTCAGGAGGGCTGAATATCTATCATCTTCACTTAATTCGAAGGCTGAGGAAATAAATGTGTCCCCGATATCCTAAAGGTAAATGGCCATACCGAAACTTTTCTCCGTAACTGCCAAAAACCAGTTACAACTAGTAACGCTCCTGATGAGAAGGAACCTGCGACTGGTTTTGTTGCTATTGCTTACATTCAGGGTGTTACGGAACCCATCAAGAGAATTTTGAATGGCAACAACAATAAAGTTGCTCAAAGACCTTTTCAAACTTTAGGGCATATTTTTGCCAAACTTAAGGATCCTGTCACGAAAGAACAATGAACGCTATTTATTATATTCCATGCAGTGACTTTGATCACGAGTATATCGGACAAATCAAACTTCAGTTTGGTACATCTTTGAAAGAGCATCAGGAAGCGGTGTTATTTTGCAATAAAGAAAGTTCAACGTTTTCGGAGCACACGTGCATAACCAACTGTATAGTGGGATAAGTCTAAAATTATCACCACTGATCGTCGTTACCGCCAGCGCCTTTGTGACTGGTTGATCATGAAATTATGCTCATTTTCACGCGATTGTGCCAAATTGAAATACAGCCTCACATACTTCTTATCATAATTTGCGTTATGACTGGTGCAAATTATACTCAATTTTATGCCATTGTGCCGAAGCAACCCCCACCAAATGCATTTTTCGAGGCTTGTTCACCTTTTAAAGAGAAAAATTTTGATTTGATTTGCGAGTCTTGTTTACTTTTTTTATGAGATTTTTATGTGATATTATTGGAGGGATTGCGACACTTGTTCACTTTTTGATTGTGCAAAACTACCCCTAAAATGTATTTTTTGTGTTGCGACTCGTGTTACTTTTGCTTTTGAAAAAATGGTGGGAGTTTTTAGCATGACAGCACTAGCAGTTATATGTGTATGTATTATTTTCCACACTCAATTATTCCTAATCCAAGAGACCTTGTTCCTATAGAGAGGGGTTTGGTTACCACAACGACAATTCGAACTGAGACTATAGCCTGGTAACTCAGTCAGTTCTCATCACGGAAAATTTCACCCACCTGTTTGTGTAATTCTAATAAAACATTTTCTATATTTTTGTATATTCTCTCGGTAGGTGGTGTGAACTATGTATTATGGAAATTTGCATTCAGCCTCAATACAAGTAAGAAAAGACATTATTGATTAGTCTTGTCAACTGCTAACCTGGTTATCGATCACCCTTTCTCTCCTTTCATGTGCGAGGTTCCATGGAAATCTTAAGTTGAAAATGACAGATGAAAATGAAAAACAAAAAAAAATTTAAAAATAAGAAGGTTGTATATATAAGAAGGGAAATCACACCTGATGCTGGTTCATAGAATCATCAACTGCGCGCTCTCCTTTGTGTTTAATTCACAAGTCACAATTTAATTTTTGCTCATAACCATTACAATTTCCTCAAATATGATTGATGCTTCACCTACTTTATTTTTCACTTATTATTCTGCAGAATTGTAATCGGACAATGTAATCTGACAGTTGGCTATAATTGAACAGTCATACTTTAAGTCCACTCAGTTAAATCCACCAATCACAGAATTGATAAAGTAACCATAGTAACATTCAACCACTTCCCAACAAAATTGGGGAGTTTCCAAAGCTGTTGGAATTTTGACTCTAAACAATGTTTCTTTTGGAGATGTTTTCGCCATTGTCAATTTTGACTCACTTCCACGGTTTCTTGTTTTATTTCTTTGGAAATTGAAGTGGTTATGATTAAATGGTAACAGCTGGGCTTTTCGTAGTCCGATTCTGTCTATAATCATACTCGAAATTTAAAAATCGGACTTCCCCTGTATAGTCGTCCAACTTTATCAATCGCTCGAATAATTACGGACAGAATTGGACTCAACTCAGTCCTATTGCCATTAAACTAGTCGCGCATCGTGTAAAAACTGAGGTGAAAATGAATCATCATGGACGCCTGGCCGGATGAATAATGGCTGGCTGGAAGGCTGGATGAATGATGGATGGCTGGATTTCTTGATAGCTGGAAGGCTGGAAGGCTGGATATCTGGATGGCTGGAAGCTTGAAGGCTGGAAGACTGGATATCTTGACGGCTGGAAGCTGAAAGGCTGAATGGGTGGAACGTTGGAAGGGTAGATGGCTGGATGGCTGGCTGGCTAAATGATGGCTAGCTGGATAGTTGGCTGGCTGAATGATGGCTAGCTGAATGCCTGGAAGGCTGGATGGATGGCGAGATAGCCAAATAGGTGGGAGTCTGGAAGGATGGCTACATGGCTGGATGACTGGATCGCTGACTGACTGATTGACTGTTGATTGACTGATATGTTGATTGTTCAGAATTCTATGATGGACTGATTAATTGATTCGTTTTATTCTTCTTTTGCCCTGAATTATTGCAGTGTATCAGAAGGTTTCTTACCAAACATTACATGCAGAAAATGTCTTTTACGAGGAGAAAACTGTACATAATCTTGGAAAAGCACGATACCAAATGGACCTTGTTAAATCGGAACGTTTCCCCATCACCAATGAATTTGCTGCTGCTGTCTGTAACTTACCACAAATATATGACCGGATGGCTTACCACAGATTTATAAAGGATTGGGGGACGGTTGGTTTCTGAATTAACTTTGTTACCTCATTAACTTTTAATTTGAAAGGATTTGGCCAGGTTTCATTTGGCCAGGTTTTTACCATGGCCAGTGTGTCAATGAAGAATACGTGTTTGAAAATTTTTGAGTTATCTATATCTATATATTGTCCCCTGAAATTGCAAAATATCTGAGTTTCCCTTTCTTTTTTGAACCTCTTGAAGATGTATAATTACATTGATTTAAGTTGTGTAGGTGTCTTAAATTAACCTCACAATTTTTTGGCACATTCTTTGCATGCACGTTATCCTTTTGTTTGGCTGAAAGGATAAATCCGTCTACAATAACAAAAATGTAACAATTAGAAAAGCAGTTTTCAATGTTCTGCAGCTGACTAAAGATAATGTTTGCGCTAAGTGATCTGTTTTTTTTTATTTCATGTGTTTTTGCCTTTTTAATTTAAGTATTATAATTTTCATTTTTTTCCACTTATAAAGGGGTTAAGTTTCCAAAGAGAGTAACACCAGCTTTGAAACTCTTTACGGAGGCCAATTCACAATATCAACTCACTTGATAATACCAAATTACCTTCATTTCTCGCTGTTTGGTACTAACCTTCTAAGCGGCACTCCCCCCTTCCCCAATGGGGGATTCGTAAGAATCTTTGGTTTCTGTTAGCGAACAGGCTTGCCGTTCCACACTACACATTCAAACAGGAAACTGATTGGTTGCAATAATGTGGATGTGTTGAGGTACATTTATATTTCTGAATTTTTGGTTGAAATATACTCAAGATAAACTCATCTCAATTTTTCATAAACTTTCAAACAAAGTTATGTGTATAGAAAGTTATTGATTATTTGTTGGATACCAAGAATACATTTTCCTTAATACATGTCAAGTTGACCTTGTTTACATGATGTACCGATGCACCAGAACCCAGTTCTCTTGGTTATCAAATGTGGGTTGTTTAACAGCCATACGTGAAAACCCAATTTTTTCATAAAGGTGCTTCTAATAGAGATGATAATTTTGATGATATTGATAATAATAGGTTCAAGGTTTCCATCAAGACACTTTTAATTACATTATAGCGTGTTTCGTCCTAGAATTTAAATGAAGTAAACAGTACAGTAGTAAGGTAACTGAGTCAATGAGATACTTTTCAATTTATCTATTGGAACCCGCCTGTAGAATAATTTAAACTAAACTACATTCTGGAGAGCGAATGTATCTTTTTGTATGAATTTTATTATTTTCCTTACAGCATATTGTCAGCGAGGTGGAACTTGGAACCAAGAAGATTGAACGCTACAAGAGTTCGTATGCTGATTTCTTCAAGTATGCGATGAAACATGTGAGTTTCTGCGCTCACTGAAATTTCTACTAAGCAACAGTATGAAATAGATTTTGTTGCTCGGCGTTCAACTGTTCTTGTTTAATTGCCCTTAAGGCAAAGTCGCACTTCATTTGGTTCCAACTCCTTGGTGAGTGCCAACTTACCATTATGCTCCAAAGAGCCATTCCGATAACGAGAATAAATTAGCCAATAACCTGCAGGTTTTGGTCTATAGAAGCTCCTTGGAACATTTGACGTTGAGCTGTGCACCGATAACTCAACGGAAATTTGAAACATGAGTTACTACTCACTTCTTTGATTCCATGATGCCTTTTGACGACAATTTGTATTAGCTGCGTAAAACAAATACATATGGTGTGAACAATTACCGATAAATCGTTACAGACTGTAACGAAATCGAAAGAAAAACATGAAAACCTACTACGTCGACTATGTTGTGTGTCTTTGCTCTGACTTTTTTGTTTCTTTCCCATAGGTGAAAACTGCGGTGTCTATGTCTGTGTCTAGCGAGTACCGTAGCTCTCTCTCCGTTGACTCTAAAAGGTTCACGGCGTCCATGACAACTGGCATTTCATTTGGAAGTGACAAAGTTATGTTTCAGTGTGGTACAAGTAACAACCCTGAGCCCATTGGAATGAGGTTGATTTCTATTGACCAGGCATTTGACGACAGCTTCTTCAAGGCACTTAGTAAGAAATACAAATGTCAGAATTTGGCACAACGGAGATTGAACGTGATAAAGATTTTGGAAGAATACCCAGTCTTAGAAGGAGCTAAAACATATCCTCAAGGTATCATCACATATAGATTCCTATTTTAAAGCTATGTGTGCGCCACTATTTGTACAACTTGAAACATTTATGTTAATTTGTTTTGGTTGGCACAATTGCCGCTTAAAGTCTTCTTCAGCGCTACCAATCAGTAACAGCTATCTTGGTATATTCTTGAATGATATTCGTTAAGATCCTCATTAACCCTCTTCATCATCTTCTGATGATGGGGATCTAATTTTTCCTGGCTAATGACCATGTTAATGAAATAAATTTGGTCTTGAGCTTGCAAAATTCCAAAAGAATCTTGGTGTAACCACTTATTTTATTGAGATAGTTAGGTTTGAAATCTGAAAAGTGCTGACGTGGTACTTTTGAAAGATTTTCGAACAAATAGTCATATTGTGATATGAAAAGCTTTCAACTGATTGACTAATATTGACGAAACAATTGACGTTTCTTAACTTTACTGTTTATTTTTGGACCATAAAAGAATCGTTGAACTGACTTCCTAGTTTTTTTTTTGTTAACATTTTTCTTTGTTGACTTAAATTTCATGTTCAAAAGACTTTTTCTCTCTTTTTTCCAAATATATCTTTAAGAAGGCACGCATTTTTTCAGCTTCGGTGAAGAAACATAGTCTCGGGTAGCAACGTCATTAAGAGCGTATTCCTTCGTCTAAAATAACGTGCAACTCTGTAACTATGTTAAAGAGTTGTCGCATTAAAGGTTTCTTGGAATTTTTTTAGATCCTATAATCCGCATTCCTCTTACTTGGCCACTGGGAAAATACGGACTTCCTATGGCAAAATCAGGATGTCCAAATGGAGGTTTTTGGCACACGGGCTGGCGATACCACGACACCGAAGACAAAGACCCAAACAATCATTGGTCAAACCCCTACGATTTGTCGGGACGTGTTGGCAAAAGTTACATGAATCAAGAGTTCTGTATAAAGACAAAGTCTCGAACATCCAGGTATAATATGCCATGGCCTGAAGGAAAATATTGTATCTTTAAAAAAGAAGATTGCCCTGCAGGTTAGTTTAAAAAGTCCTTTTTTAATGAAAATGTTAATAAATTTTGGACTTTTCTAATTGTTTTATGGTGAGCATGGCGAAGCTTCTTTTCTCACAAGCCGTATAAATTATGTAACATGCTTATCTTTAATTCGGTCAACAAAAATTTCGATATCCGCTATCCGTGATTGATTACTTTTTCCGCCAAGATCCATGCCTTAAATCCTCTGGTACGACTCTTTCCAAAAACATAACCGTCTGCGGCCGTTACATGTATTTTCATACCTTAAATGCAGATCTTGAATCAATCAAGCACAAGGCCTACCCCTATGAAGGAAAAATATTGATTTCAACCAGAATTTTTTGCCTTTGAAGTCTTATTCTTGCACCTTATTCGATGGTTTAATATATAATACACGTGGATATTTTGCGAGTTGGGGCAAAGAAAGAACAGCAATAAATAAAATTTCCACGTATTTTATCTGTTAAACCATCGAATAAGGATTTATTATTCCGCTATTATTTCATTTTCTAGTCCTCTAGTTTTACAAATGCTTCTTACGACCTTAGCTCAACAACGTATCGATCGCATAGAAACAACAAATCGGAAACCATTTTCACAAGTATTTTTATTGTCAACAAAAATATCTTTTAAGTTTAAAAGTTAAGTCGTTGCTTAAAAAAGGCAAGCCGAAAAACCCGAAAGAAATCAAAGGTTGAAGCGTTCAGTGCGGTCATTTTTTGGCTCCGTTTTCTGCCCGTGTTTTTTTCCCTGTTCTACGATGTAAAACCGTCGCATACTTTTAGCACTCCGTTGCCCTGATGTGTTCAAATGACGTAATCGTGAAATGATAAATTATAGAAGTCGTAACTCACATCTTCCCTCAAATAAATGATTCAATTCAAGCGTAATGCTGCGCTAAATTTTTGCTGCACAGATTTCGAGGAGGCATACATTCGTTGGGATGATGAAGATGACGATAACAGAAATGAAAGAGGTGGCACGCTTCCGGAAGGTCATTACAACTATAATACTCGCATCGAATACTGTTGCCGTACGGATGGAGATGCCACAGAAGCCATTCGCCTTCCAACTGGCTCACCGTTTGCGCTGATAAAGGCTAACACCCACATCTGTCAGGAAGTGGTCGGAATGAGACACAGATCAGCGTATTTTTATTGGGACACCGAAGATCACAAACCGAATGCCGCCATACACGGACCGATCAACGCTGAGTTGGATTCACACCGTAATATAAAAGTTCACTACTGTTATTACACTTAACCCAGTATCAGTGCCCCACACGCAGCCACAGACGTAACTGATGCCTCAAGAAGATTTCGCCTTGTTTTTAGACATTAGAAGTGAAAGAGAAAAATAAAGGGAAAGTAAATTGTAAACTAGCGTCAGAAGGCGCTTTTGAGATCAGAAATTAAAGCTAACATGGTGCTGGGTCAATTGATTTGATGCCTCAATATTCTTGGTAATACTGCAGCTTTTGGAGCACTGGTTTAATCCAAAGGTACCAGACTTCCTGGCCGCATATTATGTAACGGGTGTTTGTTTGTATTTTTGGTTTTTCTTTGTTTGTTTCCCTGGTTTATCTTTGGCATGCCGACCATATTCCGCTCTTTGTAATCCAGTATATTTTTTCCTTCATGTCAATGACAGCATTCCTATGATGCCGTAAGAAATGATAAGAGCGAGACTCAAGTTCGTACAATCTTGACGTTGATTTAGGATGACAAGACCGTTTTCATGTTTCTTTACATAAATGACGCACCGCTTAAAATCGGACGCAGTTGTATTCATGTACGCTTTCCTAAATGGTGTGTTGAGGTCACGAACCCTACGACCAATGGTGTTATAATTAGATCTTGATTTTTAAAAGTTTGGACTTCAGGCTGGCCTTTTTTTCTTTTTTTTAAATTTATTTTACAACATTTTACCACTTCAAGGTCACAGTCCCTTACCCATTTTTCTTGACTCTTTCGGGGGCTAGAACAATTTTTTTGTATTAGAATTTAATGCGCTAATTTAGTCGGCTTGGTGGCTGCAATCTGTTTTTGCACCGAAAACCCCTGATCCTTTCCATCTGGCGTTTTCAATTTCAAAGACTTCATAGCTCTCCTTATGGCCGTGGTTACTCCATAAAATTCAAGGAAAGAGGCGGATAAGCAGTATTTCTCTCTAAACTCTCCATAAGTTATGACCTTAAAATCATCGTTAACAAAATCTTTGATATTTTGTACACCAGCTTCTGCCCAATGCTTGTAGAAAAAAAAAGGCCTATCAGCAATTCTGACTAATGAGTTATTCCATATTATACTACTACTACAAAAGTCGTGTTTGGAGAGGAAAGAGTCTCTAAAATTAAAGTCCACCCAGATGTCGATAAATTTTCGGAGGAAGTCCTCCTTGATATCATGTTTCGTAGCGTCTTTTTTTCCAAGTTCCCAAGAAAAACTAATTTTCCTCCCCATTTTGAAAGAAAGAAATCCTCAAAATTTTTCCATTTGGATTTACAATCATCAGAACGATCCACGCGATCTTTAAAGACTTACTGAATGCTATGATAACCAAAATTTTTTGACCACCATCGCCTTAGTCAGCAATCATTTTAGACCGTTTGATTTTGTCCCTTTTTCCATCCCAAAGAAATTTGAAAAGCAAACCATTTATTTCTTTAAACAATTTAAAACATGTACGTAATGAGGGCAACATGTAGATCAATTGGGATGCAGCCAACATCTTTATAATTGTAATCTTTCCAGGAAGCGTTAATCTCTTGTTTTGCCAATTGTTAAGAACATTTTCATCTTTGTGAACCTTATCTACATAGTTCATTTTCATTTCTTCATTTTGGTCCGTACAAAACCAAACACCTAAGGCCTTGACTTTACCATCCGCCTATTTCAAGTTTTTTTGTGGGCACATAATTTGATTTGACCCTTTCTTTGATCCTATCAAGAGAACTTTAGTTTTTCCACAGTTAGCTCGCAGGCCAGACAGTTGGCCGAAACTGTCTAAAAAAGCAAAATACCTCTCAAGTGACGCTTGTGAACCATCCAATATCATCGTGGTGTCGTCCGCACACTGACTTAATTTACACTCGACATTTCCTACAGAGATTCATTTTATCTCATTGTCTCCACGAATAGCTGTAGCTAACAACTCGACACAGAGAACAAATAGGTAAGGCGAGAGCGGGCAGCCCTGCCTTACACCTCTACCTAAGCTAAAGAAACTCCCCGACCATCCATTATTTATTTTGCAGCTTTGGACATTGGAGTAAAATAAATTAGCCAGTTAATTAAAGAGGAACCAAAACCAAAATGCTCCAGCGTTAGTATCAAATACTTTTTCGAAGTCGATGAGCAGGAGTAATCCAGGAATATCTTTCAAGTGGGTATAGGAAATAACATTATTGACCAAACAAATACTTTATGGAATAGAACGGCCTTTCAGAAAACCGGTCTGATCGTGATCTATAAGATCCGACAACACAAACTTGAGACGAGAAGCGATCGCTTTGATGCAATTTTGTAATCGTAGATAAGTAGGGTTATGGGCCTCCGATTCTTCAATTCGTTTAATGCTTTGTCTTTTTTCGGGATCAAAGAAATGATACCCCTCCTCTAAGTTATGGCTAGTTTTCCTTTTTGATAGCTTTTATTGAAGGAACTTATAAGAAAAGGTGATACATCTCTCAGGGTCGGCCAGGGGGGGTAGTGGAATACCAATATACCCGAAAAAAAATCGACAAAATACCCCAAAATACCCCAAATTCCTCCAAATATACCCAAAAATAATCGAAGCTTTGAATACTTTATACCTGAAATTCAAAGAAAGTGATATACTGAATACCCATATTTAAGCTGCAATATACCGTATACCCGATTTAAAACGCCCCTGAATACCGAATACCCAAAAACCCTGGCCGACCCTGATCTCTCCAGAAAGCTTTATAAAATTCGGCAGGGAGACCGGACTCCATTGACTTGACAGCTTCTAGACATTCTTTTTCAGTTAAGAGACCCTCACATTTTTTTCTAATCCATTTTGTTAAGTTTGTGGTGTTTATAGTGAAAAAAGTTTTTCCAAATGTTCTGTTATTTTGGTACTTTGTTTGTGTAAAGATCTCTATAAAAAGAGTTACACTCTCTCAGAATATCTGAGTCATTTGTAAGATATCGGTCAGTTTAAGATTATCTCGAGTATTTTGAATCACTTTCGGAATTTCGGTGTGTCGTTAATTTCCCACCCTTTTTGTCCTTCGTGGCATCCCTAACAAGATTAAAATCTCCCCCAAGAATAATTTCCTCACAACTAAATATTATCATTTGTTCACGTACATTTTGAAAGAAAATAGGTCGTCTTTGTTGGGAGCATAAATATTACAGATGGTAAAGATTAACTAACCGACTTCTACATCAATAATAATGTACCTTCCTTCCTTATAACATATCTGCTTGGTACCGTAAATTGCACAACAGAAACTGAAGTAATTCTATGAGGAAAAGCCGCATTAAATCCTCGTGTCTCACTGAAATATCTCATTCGAATTTAGTTTTTGTGGAGGAAGGACCAGATTTACACACGCCATTGTAGCAAGCAAGTAAATCTTCGTACATGAATTAATCGTCGACGAGAGTGAATAATATTTCCATAAGATTATTGACTGTTTTGTTTTTTTAAAAGTGTACATGCGCTTTTTTTTTTCTTACGCGCTCTCTGATTTACAGGTGTCAGATTGTGACAGATACTTGTAAAAATGATGTTTCAAAGTTTGTTTGGAAGCCTTTTAAATCACCTTTATCATTACGCAAATGAAAATGTTTCTGTGAAGCCTCTCTCTTTAATTTTCATCACCTCTATTTTAACTACCATTTACTCGCTCAAAATTATTCAGTTTATATGGAGGATCTTGCTGTAATTACAGCCCTAAATCATTCGGGTTCATTCAGATTAAGAGTTGATCCAATATCAAATTCTCCAAACTAACATCACAAGAACTGTATGACAGACAGTAAGGAGAATTACTAATGAGATCTTGGGAGTTAAAGGGTTAATAACGAGGAACCTTCCTTCATTCCTTTTAGGACTCCAGACCAATTATTTTGCAAAGCTTTGTCAAAGCATTGTAAAAATTTACTTGTCGTTACTTATCAACTAGATATGTCCTTTGTCTTTATTGATTGTTAAGATATGCTTCACAGGTAGGAATTCCATCGAAGAACCCATTTTCGTCACAACTTGAATTTCTAGGGGCTGCTTCCGTACCACTATAGCGAGAGATCGACAAGTTAATTCCGCTTGGTCAAAGTCCACAACGCCATCCCAGGGTCGAAGAGTGATTCTTTCAAGAATATCGCGTGACTGGCGTGGTACTTAAGGACAACTTGCAATTGAATGTCTCAAGAAAGCGTGACTGCAAAACCTTAGCCTCGTTCTGTTTTTAAATAAAAAAAAGAAAAATGAAGCGATGATCAAAAGTCTTCGAAGAAGAAAGAAACGCCACTGAAATCCATTACTGCCGGAGCCAACATAAATTCATTAACGAAATAAAGTGATTCGACACAGGGTTGATCCATTGTGTCAATAAAATGTTAAAAATCCACCAGTAAAAATTTTTATTCTTTGCATTGCTCACTTCCTCGCAATTCTTCTTCACTTCCTCGTAAAGTAGACATTGTAGCCATTCTCACCACCTACCCCTTTTCGTTGCAAATCGGCTCGTTCTGTTTTAGCTTACAAAATTTAACCCTAGCAACTATTATGCGTATGTTCACTCGCTTAGATTTTGTTTTGTCTGTGATTTATTACCATATAACAAAATCTTTCAAGCGTATGTTCTTTCACTTAAATTTTATTATGTCTATGATATATTACCATATCAACAAATTTTTTGAGCACACGTTCAATGGCTTAAATTTTATCCTGCTAGTTTTTAAATTTTTACAAACAAAACATTGCTATATATACACCTCCTTAGATGCATAAAGTATTTCGTTATATATAGCTATTGATTAGCATTAAATGCTCTTTTAACTACGCCATTATCATTCTACCACGCCATTATCATTCTAGCACGATGGATTTTATGCTGTAAAGTTTATTGTTCTACTTAATTGACTTCCTTAGAGCTTATGCCCTGTTGATAACCAGGAGTCACAGTACATATTGTGAAAGTTTTCTTATAGGGTTTAGAGATATGCAGAGACATATCAATTAGCCTTTTTCATGGCTACCACGGCTAATGACCACTCTTCAAGTACACAAATCAATATACTCACCTCTTAGGTGACGGTAATTCAGCATACTCGGTATCAATAAAGACTTCGCAAAGGGCTGCAAATAACTGGTATGAAGCTAAACTTTCGTCTGGTGATAAGGCGGTACGGAAAGGAATAATCTATGATCAAAAATAAATTGTAATAAACGCCTCTCTTAGACTCGCCAAAACTGAAAACATGATTCAACTAATTTGCCACGTGGCACTCTACGCCGTTTTTGTTTATCGGAAGTGATATCATTTCTTTGTTCATTTAAACACGAAAATTCTGCAAGTGTTCTCAGAGCGCCGTGGACCCTTACTTATTTTGTCTCGTCACATATTTACTGCATCAAAAGGCAAAGAGTAACCATGCATCTTTTCGTCCTTATTGTCGCTTTCGGCATCGCTTTCACCCATGGCTACGGTTATCCCAAAACGGCTAAAGGCCTTAATTTTATCGGTGTTGGGTATGACATCCTGAGAGGAAATCCGGACGGTGATCTGTCAAAAGGCGGAATTGACCCAGAACTGAAAATTACCAGAAAAATACTGAAGTTGACGTGGAGCGACGGAAAACTTTCTGTTAATAAGAAGTACAAGGTGCCAGATCAGGTTGTTTTTGCTGATCGCGACTCTAGTGCAAAAGAAACCGTGCAAGAAGTTTTTTCTGGAACCAAATCCTACCAAGGCAAACTCAAGACTGGGGTAAAAGTCGACGGTGAGTAGATGAGATTAAGAGAGTATGTGTTATTGCTTAAGATTATATCCAGTTTGTAAGGAAGATCGACTTTCAAAAGGAACTTTATGTGTGTATATATATAAATCTTGATTATAGTCTATCCTTGCGGTATAGTGCTAGATGCGTTCGTAGAGCGTGGTATATCTGAAGGTTGGACAAATCAATAAGACATAACTTTTCTGTGACTGAGTTTCACGCTTGCGCGAACATCAGACAGATTTTGCGATTCCACACTCAACTATTCCTAATCCAAGAGTCCCTGTTCCAATAGAGAGGGACAATAATTCGAACTAAGACTATAGCCTGGTTACTAAGTCAGTTCACATCACGGAAAATTTTATTCACCTGTGAGTAATTCCGTTGAAACATTTCATATATCTTTGTATATTCTCTCGGTAGGTGGCGTGAACTATGTATTATGGAATCTTGCATTCAGCCTCAGTACAAGTAAGAACAAAAATTATTGATTAGTTTTGCTTACAGCTAACCTGGTTATCACCCTTTCTCTTCTTTCATGAGCGAGGTTTCGTGGAAATCTTAAGGCAAAAATGAAAAATGTAAATGAAAAAAAGTCCAAAAAAAATTTACAGGTTACATATTTCAAAAGGGAAATCACACCTGATACCGGTTCATAAAA
The DNA here is from genome assembly GCF_036669915.1 of Pocillopora verrucosa. Taxonomy (NCBI): domain Eukaryota; kingdom Metazoa; phylum Cnidaria; class Anthozoa; order Scleractinia; family Pocilloporidae; genus Pocillopora; species Pocillopora verrucosa. The sequence goes on along the minus strand of NC_089320.1, from coordinate 13,505,658 downwards.
TCACCAATTGCACGCTATCCTTTCTGCAAAATTCTCAAGTCACATTTCAATTTTGGCCTCATAACCATTACAATTTCCACAAATCTGATTGATGCAATAGCTACTTAATTTTTTACAAATTATTCTGTAGAGTTGTAATCGAACAGTGTAATCGGACAGTGGAACATAACTGGACTGTTAAAGCAGTCAATGATATGAAGTCCACTCAATCAAATCCAGAACTGATCAAAGTAACCATAATAACATTCAACCACTTCCCAACAAAATTGGGGAATTTCCAAAAATGGAGGAATTTTTACCTTAAAAGACAAAGTCTCTATCGGAGATGTTTTTTTCAAGGTCAGTTTTGACTCATTTCCATGGTTTTCTCTGGAAACTTTTAATGATTATGATTTAATGGTTACAGCTGGGCTTTGTGTCTTCCAATTCTGTGTGTAATCATACTCTTAATTAACAAATCAGACTCCCACTGTACAGTCATCCAACTTTATTATCACACGTATAATTATGGACAGAATTGGACTCCACTCAGTCCTATTATCATTAAACTAATCACACATCATGTGAAAACCAGGGTGGAAAGGAACCATCATAAACACCATGACAAAAATTAAGAGTTCTTGTTAGGAGGAGTTCCTCTTGGATGGCACGCTTACCAACAAATAAACAGAGTGGCTGACTGACCAACTGCCTGATTGGATGACAGATTGACTGATAGCGTGACTGACTAACTGACTGACAACTGTCTAACTAACTTATTGAATGGTTGGCTGGCTAAGTGGTTGGCTGAATGATAGCTAGCTAGTTGGCTTGAAGGCTGGATAGTTGACTGATTGATTGCTGGCTGGCTTGGTGGTTGGCTGAATGATGGCTGACTGGATGGCTGGAAGGCAGGATAGATGGATGACTGCTATGTTGATTGTTGAGAATTCTATGATGGACTGATTGATTGTTTGATTCATTCATTCATTCATTTTTTTCTTCTTTTGCCCTTAATTATTGCAGTGTATCAGAAGGTTTCTTACCAGACATTTCGTGCAAAAAACATATTTTACCAAGAGAAAGCTGTACATAATCTTGGAAAAGCATGATACCAACTGAATCTTGTTAAATGGAAACATTTCACCATCACCAATGAATTTGCTGCTTCTGTCTGTAACTTACCACAATCATACAACCGGATGGCTTATCACAGATTCATAAAGAATTGGGGAACGGTGGGTTTCTAAATTAATTTAATTGTTACCTCATTAACTTTTAATTTGAATGGGTTTAGCCTGGTTTTGTTTGGCTATGTTTTAACCCAGTGCGTCAATGAACTATATGTGTTAACTTGCATAATTTTTGAGGAATCTATGTATGGTGTATCCTCAAATTGCAAAATATATGAGTTGTCCTTTCTTTTTTGAACTTCTTGACAATGTATAATTACATTAATTTGATTTAAGTTGTATAGTGGTCTCTAACTAGCCTCAGAGCTTTTTGCCACATCTTTGCATTTGACTAGAGTTGATGTTTACAATACATTGATCAGATTTTTTACTTAATTTCATATTTTTTTGTCTTTTTGTTTTACATATTATAAAACTATCCTTTTTTTCTGCTAATAATGGGGCTTAGTTTCTAAAGAAACTATGGTACTGTGTCGGTGGGAGAGTATCATCAGCTTTGAAACTTTTTACAAAGGCTAATTTACCAAATTACATTAATTTTTTTTAAGCCCCACTCCCCCCTCCTCCCTTATGGGGGATTTGTAGGAATCTTTGGTTTTGTTAGTAAATAGTCTTACCATTTCACTATACACATCCAACCAGGAAACTGATTGGTTTTAATAAAGTGGATATTCCGAGGTGCATGTATGTTTCTGAAATTTTGGTTAAATTATACTCATGATAAACTCATCTTGATAAATTTCCAAACAAAATAATGTCAATCAAAAGTTATATATAATTTTTTTGGATACCAAGAGGAAATTTTCCCTTAATACATATCAAGTTGACCTTCTCTACCCGATGAACATGCACTAGCACCCAGTCCTCTTGGATATCAAATGTGGGTTGTTTCACAGCCACGCATGAAAACTTAATTTTTCGTAATGATAGTGCTAATAGAAATGATAATTGTGATGATATTGATTATAGTTCAAGGTTCCCATTAAGACCCTTTTAATTACACTAGAGCATGTTTTGTCTCAGAATTCAAATGGAATAAACAGTACATGTAGTTTAGTTATGAATTTAGCAATGAAACATTTTGATTGTCGCAGGGAAAGCAAAGCCATAAACTATATGTAGGTAACTCAGAGACGTTAAGATAATTTTCATTTTTATCTCAAAGAACTTGCCTGTAGAATAATTTAAGCTAAACTACAGTCTGGAGAGCGTTATGTATCTTTTTGTATGAATTTTATTATTTTTCTTACAGCATATTGTCAGCGAGGTGGAACTTGGAACCAAGAAGATTGAACGCTACAAGAGTTCGTATGTCGATTTCTTCAAGTACGCCATGAAAAATGTGAGTATCAATAAGTTTCTGCGCTCATTGAAATTAATTATTACGTGTGCAACAACGTGCACAGTAAAATTCCAGGCACGTCAACTGATGTGGAATAGATTTTGTTGCTCGGCGTTCGACTGCCCTTGAGGCAAAGTCACATTTTCCTTTGGTTCCAACTCCTAAATGAGTGCTAACTTACCGTTATGATTTAAAGAGCCATTCTGATAACAATAATTAATTAGCCAACAACCTGGTTTTGGCCCATAGAAGCTCCTTGGAACATTTAAAGTTGAGCTGTGTGCCGATAACTCAACTGAAATTTGAAATCATCAAGGTTTTATTTTTTAATGGACTTATTTGATTCCATGATGCCTTTTAACGACAATTCACATTGGCTCTGTAAAAAATACCCATGGTGTGAAAATTTACCGGTGAATCGTTACAGACTACAGCGAAATCGAAATAAAAACATGAAAACCGGCTCCCGCGTGATATAAATGTTATTGAAGCACTTTTCCACATCGAGTTTTGTATGTTTTTTGCTCTGACTTTTTTTTCCCTTAGGTGAAAACCGCGGTGTCTGTGTCTGGCAGGTTCTTTGGGTTTAGTAGCTATCTCTCCGTTAACTTTAAAAGGTTCACAGCATCCATGAAAACTGGCCTTTCATTTGGAAGTGAAAAAGTTGAGTTTCGGTGTGGTACACGATACAAGCCTGAGCCCATTGGATTGAAGTTGATTTCCATTGACCGGGCATTTGACGACAGCTTCTTCAAGGCACTCAGTAAGAAATACCAATGTCAGAATTTGGCACGACGGAGGAGGAACGTGAAAAGGATTTTGAAAGAATACCCAGGCTTAGAAGGAGCTAAAACGTATCCTCGAGGTATCATCACGTATACATAGATACTAGAAACGTTCGTGTTACTTTTGTAACGTTAACAATCAGGTAATAGCTATTTTGATGTATTTTTGAATGATATTCGTAAAGATCCTCATTAACCCTCTTCGTCATCTTCTGATGATTGGGATCTAATTTTTCCTGGCCGATGCCTATGCTTATGAAATAAATCTGATCTTGAGCTTTCAAAATTCCAAAAGAATCTTGGTGTAGCCAAAAGAAACCTGGTGTAGTTTTCGAGATAGATAGGTCTGAAATCTGAAAAGTGCTGACGTAGTATTTTGAAAGATTTTCGAACACATAATCATATGGTGATATGAAAAGCTTTCAACTGCATGACTAATATTGACTGAACAATCCACTGCTCGATAATTTTGACTAAAAACATAAACTTGAGCTGGAAGGAATTTTGTAGCCAACAAGAAATTAATCGTGTTCTGAACAGGCTTAAACCTCTTTATTTTGAAAACATTGACGTTTTTTTGCTCTACTGTTTTGAGCAATTTAAGAATCATTGAACTTACTTCCTAAATTTTTCTTAAAATTTTCTTTTGTTGACTGAAAAGTCATGTTCAAAAGACTTTTTCTCTCTTTTTTCCAAATATATCATTAAGAAAGCACAAATTTTTTAGCTTCGGTGAAGAAACATTATCTTGGGTAGCAACGTCATTAATTCTTAAGTGCGTATTCCCTCGGCTAAAATAGCGTGCAACTCTGTAACTATGTTAAAGAGTTGTCGCATCATAAGGTTTCTTGGAATTTTGTTAGATCCTAAAGTCCGCATTCCTCTAACTTGGCCACTGGGCAAATATGGACTTCCTATGGCAAAATCAGGATGTCCAAACGGAGGTTTTTGGGAAACGGGCTGGCGATACCACGACACTGAAGATAAAGACCCAAGCAATTATTGGTCAAACCCCTACCATTTGGCGGGACATGTTGGCAAAAGTAACATGGAGCAAAAGTTCTGTATGAAGATAAAGCCTCGAACATCCAGATATAATATGCCATGGCCTGAAGGAAAATACTGCATCTTCAAAAAAGAAAATTGCCCCGCAGGTTAGTTCAGAAAGTCCTTTTTTTAATGAAAATATTAAAAAATTTTGGACTTTTCTTATTGTTTTATGGTGAACATGGCGAAGTTTCTTTGCTCACGAGCCGTATAAATTATGTGACATGCTTATCTTTTATAATTCGGTCAACAAAAATTTCGATATCCGTTATCCGTGATTCGTCACTTTTTCCGTCGTAATCCGTGCCTCATATCCTCCGGTACGAGTCTTTCCAAAAACACAACCATCTCCGGCCGTTACATGTATTTCCATTCCTTGAGTTTTAGATCTTAAACCAATCGATCACATGACCTACCCCTAAGAAAGAAAAAAACATTGACCTCAACCAGTATTTTTCGCTCTTTGAAGTATTTTTCCTGCACCTTATTCGACGGTTTAACAAATAATAAGCGAGGATATTTACGGATTATTTCCGTTTATTTTATAGATTGAACCATCGAGTAAGGGTTTTATTCCGCTTTTATTTCACTTTCTTGGCATCCAGTTTTACGAATGCTTCTTACGGCTTTACCTTAGCAACGTATTGATCGCGTAAGACGGAAACAATGAAAATGATACCATTTTTTATAAGTGTTTCTATTACCAACAAAAATATCTGTTACGCTTAAAAGGTCATTCGTCGCTTAAAATTTCAGTCGTTGCTGAAAAAGACATGCCGAAAAACCTGTAGAAGTCAGAGGTTGAAGCGTTCAGTGCGGCCATTTTTTTGCTCCGCTTTCCGCCCGTGTTTTTCCCCTTTTCTGCAACGTAATATCGTCGCATACTTTTCGCACTCCGTTGCCTTGTTGTGTTCAACTGAAGTAATTGTGAAATGATAAATTATAGTTGTCGTACCTCGCATCTTCCCTCAAATAAATAATTCAATTCAAGCGTAATGCTGCGCTAACTATTTGTTGCACAGATTTCGAGGAGGCATACGTTCGTTGGGATGATGAAGATGACAATAACAATAACAAAGAGGTGGCACGCTTCCGAAAGGGTATTATAACGGTAACACTCGCATCGAATATTGCTGCCGTACGGATGGAGATGCCACAGAAGCCATTCGCCTCCCAACTGGCTCACCGTTTGTGCTGATAAAGGCTAACACCCACCTCTGTCAGGAAGTGGATGGAATGACACATAGATCAGAGTACTTTGCCTGGGACACCGAGGATAAAGATCCGCAAGCCAACATTCACGGACCGATCAATGCTGAGTTGGTGCAAACCGTAATATAAAAGTTCACTACTGTTATTACACTTAACCCAGTACAAGGGCCCCACGCACAACCGCAGACCTATCTGATGCCTCAAGAAGATTTCGCCTTGCTTTTAGACATTAGAAGCGAACAAGAAAAATAAAGGGAAAGTAAATTGTTAACTAGCGTCAGTGTACGTTTGTGAGATCAGAAATTAAAGTTAACATGGTGGTGGGTCTTACTGATTTGATGCCTCAATATTCATGGTGATGCTGCAACTTTTGGAGCACGCACAGCTTAAATCGGACGCAGTTGTATTCAAGTTCGCCTTTCTCAATGGCCAAGAACCCTACGACCAATGGTGTTATAGTTAGATCTTGATTTTTAAAAGTTTTGAACTTCAGGCTGGCCTGCAAACTACGTTTTACAGGCGTATTTTCGCCTTACTCACATAAAATTATGTTGAAACCTTTAATGAAGTGTTCACCAAGGTGTCAACAGTTTGAAGTAACTTAATGTGACAAAATTGTTTAACTCCATCCCAGTGAAGGAATTACTTTGCACTGCCATTTGGGACTTTATATGGTAAAACTGCTACAGATAGCTACAGCAATCTATGACTATGGACACGCAATGATCAAGCGCTAAGCCGGAATGCGCTGGACTCCGGCTCGGTAAATCTGGGTTAGGGATCGTTTTGTCATTTTATTATTTGAGCACTTCCCTCCCGCAGTACCTCTCCCCATAAGGACTTTACCTTGAACTGGCAGGATCACCCGACCAAGCAGTGGGAGATAGAATGCGATGCAATAGCACCCCATCTAGGTGGAGAAGCATCACTTCGAGATAAAGAGACTGGAATAAGCTCTGACAGGGTGGGTTTTCTGGGTCTGGCGCTGAGCCATTTTATGCATCACTATCGAGGGGAGCAAAGTCCTTTTCAAGTTTGTCACTTACGGTGTTAACCTTCACATCCTAACATCAGTATGCATATTCTCCATACTGTTCTCTCTACATTTCCTTTCTGAGCTGCTGACATGGAGAATTTGTTTAATATTCAAGAGTTTTTTTAGTTGGTGATCATTTCCTTTATTCTCGTGACCTTAATGTTTGATGCGGGGGTGATATTGTAAGGAGAAATACGTCGCCATCCCTAACCGTTTTTATGTTTATGTCCATGCGCCAAAGTGATTTAAAATATCGGGATTTTCTCTTTGTATCGGACACAGGTGACATAAAAAAATGAAGGCAAGAAACTATTTCTGTAACACTATCAATGTTCTCAATCAGCAGAACGGTCAGTATCCAAAGGGGTCGTTACACAGAGCAATAAATTTCACCTTTTAATTTCACGTTACAACGAACAGCGAAGTCTCACAAATCAGCATGTCTTCCTTCGTCTCGCACGTGGGGAAAATGCGCCCGCGATACAACTAAGCGGTAAATTCGCGAAAATCACCTAGACAACTAGTTAATCATTGAACGGCTAAATAATTACAATTTTTTTATTCTTAACAATCAAGGTAAACAACAAAGGTTACACAGTAAGCTAATGATGGCTAATTTATTTCCAAACACCCCCTTCTCCTAACTAACGGAACAGTGATTATCAATCACCAGGGGGAGGTCAGAGGAATTAGCTACATAATACTACAGAGCATTAGGAGTTTATTATTGTATATTATTATTGTGACACAACCATAAGCCTCACTTCCGGTTCTATGATAATTGCTATCTTGATATCCCCTAACTTTACAATGCGTTCTCAGCTCAACATCTATCCAAGTAGTTGTATAAAACGAACTTGTCATAACATTCTCGATGAGGATCAGCAGAATAATCGCGACCCGACTCATTATAACGTTTTTTTCCTTTGCCCCCGAAAGCTATAATTTAAATAAACTGAGATTAAATGGGACCAAAAATTAAAAATTAATATTAATTTGGTTGCGGCAAAGTACCATATGGTCTACATTTCCCTTAAGTTGTAGAGAGCGGTTGTTCATCGCAACCGCGTTCAACCGAGAACTAAACATACTTTTTGGGGTATTTTCTTCTAGCCGATTTTCCATTTCAAAAATATTTGCAATATTCCAAAAGTTCTTCCAACACACAGCCCTCTCGACAGCACTCTTCTACAAGGTCGAAGTTCCTTTTAGTCACCTGCTGTGAAGTGAGAAATCCGTCAGCTCTTTGCTTGTCCAGGATTACTTTGCTGTCTCTTGGTTTTACTGAAGGAAAACAAAGTAGGACTTGATGGAAAATAATAGTTATATATTTTGATATCGAATTAATGAAATTGTTTCTGGGCATTTATAGATAAGGAAGTTTTAAAGTGATCGCTTATGCTGGTTACGGGATCGCTTGCTATCAACAAGCAAGATGGACTGGGTACACGCTTTGTTTTTGTTATGTGAATAATTTTCCCACCAACGACCCGGTCCGTCGTCACTGAGCATTCTCCTTTGCCCTGCTCTCCAAGAAAATTCCTGGAGTTCGTAGGCGTGAGAGTCTTATTTTGGTGAGTTTTTTTGGTGAGACTGTTCGTTACCCATGAAAACCACCAGTGTGCGATAAATAACTACCCAGTGGTAAATGATGAATGATCCATAAACACATTTTTTCAGTATCTTTCGTTACTTCACTTCATGTGAACCATTCGCAGTTTATGACACCAGTCTTTAAAGTAGCTGTAGACTTATGAAACAAAATACCGTACCATTTCTTTTCCTTCGCAATCTGCAGAACCTAACTAAAGCTGTTGTGAGTTGAACGCCGCAAATATGAAAGGAGACCTGCTTTCCGGAAATCTCGTCAATTTTACGGCAGCGATCAGGTGGTGAAAGCGGGGTACAAGGAAAGAAAGACGCCTCGATTTGTAACGACGTGGTTAGCATCCATATTATAAATACGAAGCTTATCCAGTTTATCTGCAATTGTGGAAAAAGAAGACAAAATGCTCAGTGTCCATTAATAGCTTCACCTCTTATAGTCTTAGGAGCTGGCTAAGAAGCTTGCGGACTCCGGGTAAAACAAAAGTTAGACTCCGACAAGCTTACCCAGGCCCCTCTCAAGTGAGGAGAAATAGAAAGAGGAGAAAGATCATAGCTTAATCGAAGCTCCGCGAGGAAAGAGAAATAATAACTAAAGGGAAAAGTTGCTAACTTCGATGTCGGCAAAATGACTAATTGGACAGAGGAAAATCATTCAAACCTTGTTAAGCAATTAAACGAGCGGAAAGGCTCTCACTTCGTAGTTTTACAAAGATGAACAACTCTAGAAAAACTTTTCTCATTGAAAACGATGTCGTCCCTGGTAAATTAGGTCCTTGCCTTAAGTGAGTAGACATTTGACTGATTAAAGAGCAATAAAACCTTTTAAATTTCTCACCTTGTAGCTCATCTCGCTTGGTTCGTGTCCACAAGTGTAAGCACCAGTTCTTACTATGATGTGAAATAGTTTTATAGATTACTCACTTTTATCCTCATGGAGGTATATGATCAACAAATATTCTCTCCACACATGGTCAATACATTTTGCGGGACAACAACAGACAGGCATCAGCAAAAACAAAATTCTTCCAATCAGTCAATCATTCTTAGATAATCACATGCGCTGCACAAAGAGAAACTGTTTCGATCTTTTGTGTTCTATAGCGTAAAAAAGTTATTTCTGTTAAAAATGATTCCGTTATTAATTGAGGCCGCGGAATCCTTTTTCGTCACATATTATACGCCCGTAAACACCTTCCTCGTAATGTTTTGCAAAATCTTAATCCAAGAGCAGTATAGGTATCGATGTAATATCAATATGTGATATTACTGCGATTTATTTTTAGCTCTTAATGTTTTTGCGTTGTTCTGTATGGCAAAACAAATCCTATGTCAGGCATGATGAGCCTTCCAAGTATTTTCAAGCTTTGTGAGATGTGTGCATGAAAATACGACCAAAACATGTATCTAACGGTTTTGGCGCTTGTCGATTCTAACTGATGGCGAGTTGATGTTGCTTTGCAAGATTAGAAAACTTCAAATTCCCGATCGAGAAGCCATTTTGGCACATGACCCTAAGTGATAAGCAGATCCTCAGATTTTCAAGTGTGATTAACTAGAGATCTTCTTCTCACTGGGAATAGTGCGCTAATTGCAAGTTTTCCTGTTGGAATTTAATCCAGGCTGTTCTAATCGTCTCTCATTTAACTTACCCTTGCCAATTTTCGCTTTTCATGTGTTTCTCTTAAGGTTTTCCTTGATGTTTAAAACATCATTGCGATATCACAACTAACTTTCTGTCTAGTTAGTTCGCTCTGACGAAGTCTGAAATAGCACGAGATTTAAACCTGCTTAAACTAGAGCATCGAGTTAATGATCAAACATTGCACTTACAAAGGAAACCTCACAACTTGTTTTTGATTTTTTGAAATAAATAAAAAAGTTATGAAGCGAGCGCATACAAGAAATTCCATCTTGATGCGTGAAAAAAAATATTACAAGAAAAAACGATTATTAAAAAAGTAAATTCAGTTAACGATGTTGCTCAAACTTCTAATTCAATCGATATAACTAATTGTAAAACAATTATATCGTTAATTTTCCCTCAGGCATCTTTTTTCTTTTAGTTCCCAAACCGTTTTACGACAAACGTCTCCTGCGCGCGCAATTCGCGATCTTTTTGTCGCTTTTATTAATATTCATCGCTTTCCGTGGGCCTGAGAAAATATATTGGAGTTTAGATACCGATTTTATGCCCTCTTTTATATACTGGTGCATTCATTTAAGCTGAGTCACGAATTGCGCAAAACAAAACAAGTGTGCGTAGCTAGCGGTTTCCTTAGGCGTTCGAAAGAACTGAGAATGCCATGCATTCCTTGCCACTCCTCTTTGAGCTCCGCCACATGAAGAAACTCTCACAGAACAGCCGTGTACGCAAGCCAAATGCATCAAGAAAAATATTATTACACTCTCAAATAATTTCTTGCTTTACAATATAGATGGTACTCCAAAAATTATTTTAATCCTCTAAATGTGAATTACACAGTCGAAATATTTGTCAGTATAGTTATAATCCAGCAAAACGTTATCGGCTGAGGGTGTTATTTTGATACGATGCTATTTACAAGGAAAGGGAGGGCAACTAGTGGGGGGAATTCCTAATCAGATATCGGGAGGTTTTGAACGTCAATAATCCAGTGATATGACATTTCCTGAGTCGACCTGCGGTTGAAGATTCAGGAGTCAGCAAGAAAATTCCCTTTAAACCATATCACTCAGTCTTGAAAGAAAACTTATCGAGATTTTGAGACTCTTCAAGAGATAAATTGACATTGCGAGACCAGCGTTACTTGCCGAAAATTCCACGCAATCTGTTGTTTTTAAGAAGTGTTACTAGTCAACCTTGATATTGATACGCAAATGTAAATCAGCGTGTTATTCTTTTCACAATCAATGATTACTTTTTTATCAACATAACAACGAAAAGCTGTTCCCAACATCTTGAACAACGTAACATAGACCAAGGAAAGGTAATTTACTCTCGGCGATACTGGGGCAAAGAAAGACCGGTGATAAGCAAAATTTCCGTTTATTTTATATGTTAAACCATCGAATAAGGGTTTTTTATTCCGCTTTTATTTCATTTTCTAGGCCTCCAGTTTTAAGAATGCTTCTTACGGCTTTGCCTCAACAACGTATTGAACGCGTAAGACGGAAACAATGAAAATGATACCATTTCTATAAGTGTTTTTTATTACCAACAAAAATATCTGTTACGCTTAAAAGTCCAGTCGTTGCTTAAAAGTGCAAGCCGAAAAACCTGAAAGACATCAAAGGTTGAAGCATCCAGCGCGGCCATTTTTTTGCTCCACTTTCCGCCCGTGTTTTTCCCTATTCTGCAATATAATACCGTCGCATACTTTTCGCACTCCGTTGCCCTGTTGTGTTCAACTGACGTAATTGTGAAATGATAAATTATAGTTCGCGTACCTCACATCTTCCCTCAGATAAATTATTCAATTTAAGCGTGATGCTGCGCTAAATATTTGTTGCACAGATTTCGAGGAGGCATACGTTCGTTGGGATGATGAAGATAACAATAACAATAACAAAAGAGGTGGCACGCTTCCGAAAGGTTATTACGACCATAACACTCGCATCGAATATTGCTGCCGTACGGATGGAGATGCCACAGAAGCCATTCACCTCCCAATTGGCTCACCGTTTGTGCTGATAAAGGCTAACACCCAAATCTGTCAGAAAATGGATGGAATGACACATAAACCAGAGTACTTTGCCTGGGACAGCGAGGATAAAGATCCGCAAGCCAACATTCACGGACCGATCAATGTTGAGTTGGGTTCAAACCGTAAAATAAAAGTTCACTATTGTTATTACACTTAACTTAGTACAAGGGCCCCACGCACGACCGCAGACGTAACTGATGCCTTAAGAAGATTGCGCCTTGTTTTTAGACCTTCGAAGCGAACAAGAAAAATAAAGGGAAAGTAAATTGTAAACTAGCGTCAGTGTACGTTTTTGAGATCAGGATTAAAGCTAACATGGTGGTGGGTCTTACTGATTTGATGCCTCAATATTCTTGGTAATGCTGCAACTTTTGGAGCACGCATAGATTAAATCGGACGCAGTTGTACTCATGGACGCTTTTCGCAATGGTGCGTTGCGGTCAAGAACCCTACGACCAATGGTGTTATAGCTAGATCTTGATTTTCAAAAGTTAAAACTTCAGGCAAGCGTTTTACAAGCGTATTTTCGCCTTAGTCACCAAAAATTCTGTTGAAACCTTTAATGAAGTGTTCACCGAGGTTTCAACAATTAGAAGTAACCTAATGTGACAAAATTGTTTAACTCGATCCAAGTGAAAGAATTGCTTTGCACTGCCATTTGGGACCTTATTTGGTGAAACTGCTACAGATAACTACTATGGCTATGGACACGCAATGATCAAGCGCTAAGCCGGAATGCGCTGGACTCCGGCTCGGTAAATCTGGATTAGGGGTCGTTTTGTTATTTTCTTAAGTAAGCACTTCCCTCCCGCAGTACCTCTCCCCATAAGGACTTTACCTTGAACTGGCAGGATCACCTCACCAAGAGCTGGGAGGTAAAGTGCGATGCAATAGCACCCCATCCCGGTGGAGAAATATCACTTCATGATAAAGAGACTGGAATAAGCTCTGACAGGGTGGGTTTTCTGGGTCTGGGGTTGAGCCATTTTATGCATCACTATCGAGGGGAGCAAAGTCCTTTTCAAGTTTGTCACTTACGGTGTTAACCCTTCACATCCTAACATCAGTATGCATATTCTCCATAACGTTCTTTCTACGTTTCCTTTCTGAGCTGCTAACATGAAGAATTTGTTTACTATTCAAGAGTTTTTTTAGTTGGTGATCATTTCCTTTATTCTCGTCACCTTAATGTTTGATGCGGGGTGATATTGTAAGGAGAAATACGTCGCCATCCCTAACCGTTCTCATGTTTATAGGGATTTGTCCACGCGCTAAAATGATTTAAAATATCTGGATTTTCTCTTTCTATCGGACACAGGTGACATAAAAAAATTATTATTTTTGACGACTGAGTCTGCGAATAAGGCAGAAATAAATATTTTGTTGGCACGAGATACGACAAGGCCTGGGCCTAAGGCCCGAGCATCATGGGTAATGATGCTCTGGCTATATAAAGGGGAGTATTGCACGTGATGTCCACCTAGGCCTCCGAACAAAACCGTCCACCTCTGGCTGATGACAAATTTAGTGATCTTTTTCTGGTCTTTCCTTCTCGCTGTCGCCATGTCGATCGAGAAAGAAGACATGGAAGCACTAATCAAGGCTACCAATGACAACTTTCTCGCTTCTTTCAACGGCCTCTTAGAGCAGACCGTTTCTCAGATCAAACGGTCGAACGAAGACTCGGCGGAAAGCCAGATGAAGGAGATCAAGCGCCTCAAATTCAACGAGTCGCATAAATTTAAGAAAAAAGCAAACGAGGATCAATTCAAGTTTAACCAGAAACTGAGCGAGACGCTTGACAGCGCCAAGTCCGCCGCCGAAAATTCACAGCTCGAGAAGGTCAAAACCAGCTTAGAAGAAGGTGAGACACTAATTTCTGAGCGGCAGAAACACATTCTACTGACAGACAAGTCAGATTACGGATGGGCTACGGTCGATGAATATAAAAAGCACAGTTTGGCAGATGACTCGGATGATGAGAAGCGGATATTCAAGGCTAAATCGCGCGCTCGTACTTTTGTCAACGCATTAAAAGAAGAAGAAATCTTCGGCGCCGGCAGAGTCTACCGTTTCAAGTCAACCGCGGCTTATTCCCGCACTTGTGCCTGGTTTTTCGCCTCGACCCAAACCCGGGACATGTTTTGCGTGTGGTAAATCTGGCCACTGGCGCGCATCCTGTCCCACAATGGCCCAGCAAAATACATCAATAAACTGACTAGACGACCGCCATAACTCAGGTGTAGTTCTTTCCTCAGTTAATATTGAAGCTAGTAGTTTGCCTTCGCAATCAGAATTAGGCAGTGCCATTGACTCGGATCCTAGCGTTGCCGCTTGTGCTGATTCTTTCCTGTTAGATTCCTTAAAAGATTCAGACTCTCTTGCAGTTGATTTGTCTTATCCATCTGTACGTGGAAGACTTGGAGAATTTGTGGATTTTTGCCGTACTTTGGAAGTTTCGCAATTCGTCCTGAATGTTATTATGCAGGGTTACAAAATTCCCTTCTTCCAACTTCCAACACCTTTTGCTAAGAGAAACAATACTTCTGCTCGTGAGAATAGTGATTTTGTTTCGCAAACTGTCAACAATTTACTTCGTTTGGACCTAATTGAAGAACTTGCTTGTAAGCCCCATATCATCAACCCGCGTTCAGTTTCTACCCGTATTTCGGGAAGGCAAAGGCTCATTTTGGATCTTCGACATGTCAACCAGTTTATATACAAGCAGAAGTTTAAATGCGAAGATCTGCTTAAGTTAACAGTTTAGTCGTCCATTCAGATTTACTCAAGTCTGGATTTGTTCCTAATGAGGTAAAGTCCCTTTGGGAGCCTGTCCAGGTTATCACCTGGTTGGGTGTGGTTCTCGACACTACAGATGGGACTATAAAAGCAACCGACGAACGCATTGAAAAGTTAAACGCTGGCCTTGTTGAGCTGGTGTCTTGTCAACCTCCCCAGAAAGTGCACGTGAAAAGAGTCGCTACCGTAACGGGTCAAATAACTTCCCTCTCTCCCTGTGTGGGTTATGTTGCCCGTATTATGACTAGATTTCTTTTCTCGGTCGTGAATTCGGCGCGCTCTTGGGAAAGCGAAGTTTTCTCTCAGACGACTCTCTTTCAGAAATCAGTTTCTGGAAGAACAACATGGTATTCCTCAATAGCAAGGTTTGTAGGTCGGTCCAGTCCCAGTCAAGGTCACCTTTTCAGATGCTTCCAATTCGGCTTCTGGTGCTTTCGTAAAGAACTCGAATTTAGTATTTCATCAGAACTGGTCTCCTGTAGAGCGTGCCCAAAGTTCCACATGAAGAACTCAAAGCTGTTTGCCTCGCCTTGGAAGCTTTCGCGAGTCATTTTCTGGTGTTGAGGTTATTTGGTTCCGATAACCAGAACGTCGAATCTATTCTTCAAAACGGTTGACACCGTTGACAGATTTGCTTGTTCCTATAATGCTAAGGTACCAAGATTTAACACCAGATTTTTTCAGACTGGCTGTGCTGCAGTAGATGCATTCTCCCAAGATTGGAGGCACGATAATAATTGAATTTGTCCTCCAGTGTGCCTATTAATTAGAGTGGTAAAGGAAATGGAACTGTGTAAGGCGAGAGGGAACGGTTATCCTTCCCTTGTGGAAGTCCTCTTGCTTCTGGACTGTATTTTGTAGAGACGGTGTACACTGGAACAGTTTCGTAATTGACTGAGTGTTTTCACCGAAGTTCCCAGGTCGGGAAAGCCCGAAACTCGCTTTTCGGCTTCAGAACTTTGATGTTATAGCCCTTCGAATCGATTTTCCCCGCCCCAGATCTCCCTGCGCTTACGCAGGCTCCTGTAAGAAGTTCAGTAAAGACTGTGATCGTTGTAATTAGCCCCACAGGCGTTTGTATTTACCGCGGAAGTTTTTTCTTCTGGGTGCAAATGCGATTTTGTTTCAGTCAATCCCAGCGTAATTCCTCTAAGTTATTTGTACTTAGGTTCTGGATTGTTTGACCCTTAATCAGGCCTGAAGTGACTTAAGTCATAGTATTGCTCGTCAATATCGTGTTATGACACGAGTTTGTGTCAAGAATTTATTCAGAATTGTTTGAAATTAAAGGAACCCATTCGTGGTCCATTTTACAAATTCCAGTTGTCTGTGTATTCTCTGTTGGAGTTTGATTATTCCCAGTTATTCTATTTTTGTTTATCTATTTATTTAATTATTTTTTGTAGGATTGTACTCCTCACTTTACCTTATTATACTCTCGTTTCGAAATTTTCATTCTGGATTTTGGGAATCCCGGGACGGACCCCTTGTCGACTTGCTTGAGGGACTGAAAGATCGACTGAAGACGACTGTCTTCCAAAGCAAATGGAACCGTTGTAGTAAACAACTGTGCTCTCCGCAGATGGAAGCAGTTTGCAAACGATAATTATAAGTTAAACGGGAAAGCCTTTCTCGCTAGCCCTTTTTCATGTGGCTTTGTATTTACAACATCTTATAGAGAAAACCCACTCTCCTGGCGCGGTCGATTCTGCTTTCTATGACTTAAAATGGGCCCATGACCTGGCAGGAATCCCCTCCCCAACTGATGATCCAATTGTTGAAGCTCTGAGGACGGCGTCCAAAAGAGTTCTTGGTACAAGCGTCCTTAGGCGTAAAGAACCTATTTCGGCCACTTCAATCCACGACATTATTAACAAATCAGACCTAGACAATCCTGTAGAGTTGCGTAATGTTACCATGTATGTTTTATCTTTTGCCGGTTTCTTTAGGTTTGAC
Source organism: Pocillopora verrucosa (assembly GCF_036669915.1). Lineage (NCBI taxonomy): Eukaryota > Metazoa > Cnidaria > Anthozoa > Scleractinia > Pocilloporidae > Pocillopora > Pocillopora verrucosa. Next base: position 13,489,018 of record NC_089320.1, on the reverse strand, counting down.
GATGTGCCTAGAATTAGAAGAAGTGATATTTCCTTTAAAAAAGGCTTCATGGTTATTAAGGTTTTGAAAAGCAAGAATGACCAGCTCCGTAAAGGCGACGAAGTCGTTATCTCACAATTGTCTGGTTTTGCATTCCCCGTTGAGTTGCTTAAGAGGTATTTAGCTATGTTTAAGGTACCACCTGATTCGAAAGACGTTATTTTCAAGCTCATTTCTAAAGGGAAGGGCTCTTGTAAGCTTGTTGCCCCCGATAAGCCAATTAGTTACTCTACTTTTAGAAGGCCTTTTCGCAAGGACCTGCAAAGCCTCGGAGTTGAACCGTCCAAGTTTGGTTTGCATTCTCTACGATCTGGGGGAGCTGCTATGGCAGCAAATAATGGAGTAAACGACTGGGTTTTCCAACGACATGGTCGTTGGAAATCGGTACAAGCCAACTGACACATATATAGACGATAATCTTGAACAAAGACTCGAAGTATCGCGATTTCTTGGGCTCTGATGGCGTTTTCTTGTTCTTTTTAGTGGTATAATATCACCTAGTCTCGTGCGTCTTGCCCAACTCTTTGTCAGTCTATATATGCCTCGGGTTGGTTCTCGGTAGGAAGAGGAATTTGGGGGATCACATGGTTTTCAGGGGAAGGAATGGATCAGTTGTTTCTAACAGAGTATAAAGAGGGGACTTTTGACTGTAAATGAGGGAGATCATTAGCCACAGAATACTACAGAGCATTAGGGGTTTATTATTGTGTATTATTATTGCGACACAACCAAAAGCCTCCGGTTCCTCCCTTCTCCCTCCCTCCCTCCCCCTCTCTCTCTCTCCCCCCCCCCCCCTGCCGGAGAAAATTATCGCAAGTAAATGAGAAAATTGCAGGTCATATCGCGGGAGTAAATGGATCACCGATCAGTAGATCGTCACTTCCAGTCCAATGATAATTGCTATCTTGATATCCCTTAATTTTACAATGTGTTCTCAGCTCAACATCTATCCAAGTAGTTGTATAAAACAAACTTGCCATAACATTCTCGATGAGGATCAGCAAAATTCTTGCGACCCGACTCATTATAACGTTTTTTTCCTTTGCCCCCGAAAGCTATAATTTAAACGGATTGATATGAAATAGGACCAATATCTGTGTCTATGTAACAATTAATATTAATTTGGTTGTGGCAAAGTACCATATGGTCTACATTTCCTGTAAGTTGAAGAGAGCGGTTGTTCATCGCAATCGTTTATCGCAGTCGTGTTCAACCGAGAACTAAACATACTTTTTGAGGTATTTTCTTCTGGCCGATTTTCCATTTTAAAATTATGGTTTGCAATATTCTAAAATTTCTTCCCATACACAGCCCTCTTGACAGCACTCCTCCACAACGTTGAAGCTCCTTTTAGTCACGTGATGTGAAGTGAGAAATCCATCAGCTCTTTGCTTGTCCAGGATTACTTTGCTGTCTCTTGGTTTTACTGAAAGAAAAACAAAGTAGCACTTGATGAAAAATAAAAGTTTTGTATTTTGATATGGAATTAATGAAATTGTTTCGGGGCATTTACAGGTAGGGAAGTTTTAAAATGATCGCTTATGCTGGTTACGAGATTGCTTGCTATCAATAGAGTTCGTAGGCGTGAGAGTTTTATTTTGGTGAGTTTCTTGGGACTTCAAGAATCGACGTGGGGGGCGAGAACGAATAGGAACAAGGATGGTTGACAACGAACAACGCATTTTGTCCCTCCCCACCCCCCCCCCCACCCATTAAACTCTGTCAAAAATTAGAGATGACTGTTCGTTCCGGCATGAAAACCACCAGTGTGCGATAAATAACTACCCAGAGATAGATGATGAATGATCCATTAATATATTTTTTCAGTATCTTTCGTTACTTCTTTCAGTCCTGGATGCACCTCACTTCATGTGAACCATTCGCTGTTTGTGACACCAATCTTTAAAGTAGCTGTAGACTTATGAAATAAAATACCGTACCACTTCTTTTCCTTCGCATCCATCTGCATGCCACTTCATAGGCTGTTTTGAGTTGATCGCCGCAAATATGAAAGGAGATCTGCCTTCTGGGAACCTCGTTAATTTTGCAGCTACTGGGTGGTGAAAGCGGGTTACAAGGAACGAAATACGCCTCGATTTGTAACGACGTGGTTAGCATCCATATTATCAACACGAAGCTTATCCAGTTTATCTACAATTGTGGAAAAAGAAGACAAAATGCTCAGTATATATTAATAGCTTCACCTCTTAATAAAAAAAGCCCCTGTTTGGCGCCAATCCGCTGGCTAAGGAGCTTGCGGACTCCGAGTGAAACAAAAGGTAGACTCCGACAAGCTTACCCAGGCCCCTCTTAGGTGAGGAGAAATAAGAAAGATCATAACTAAAGCGAGACTCCGCGAGGAAAGAGAAAATCATGGCTACAGGGAAAAGTTCCTAACTTCGATGTCGGCAAAATGACTAATTGGACCGACGAAAATCATTCAAACCTTGTTAAGCAATTAAAACGAATGGAAAGGCTCTCACTTCATAGTTTTACAAAGATGAACAACTCTCGAAAAACTTTTCTCGTTGAAAACGATATCGTCCCTGGTAAATTAGGTCCTTGCCTTAAGTGAGTAGACATTTGACTGATTAAAGAGCAATAAAACCTTTCAAATTTCTCACCTTGTAGTTCATCTCGCTTGGTTCGTGTCCACAAGTGTAAGCACCAGTTCTTACTATGATGTGAAATAGTCTGTAATATCGATTACTCGCTTTTATCCTCATGGTAGTGCATGATCAACATATGTTCTCTCCACACGTGGTCAATACATTTACCGGATACAACACTACTGACATACATCAGTAAAAACAAGGATCTCTCAATCAGTCAATCATTCTAAGATAATCACATGCGCTGCACAAAGAGAAACTATTTCGATCTTTTGTGTTCTATAGCGTGAAAAAGTTATTTCTGTAAAAAAAATGATTCCGTTATTAATTGAGACCGCGGAATCTTTTTTCGTCAAATATTACATGCACGTAAATACCTTCCTCGTAATGCTTTGCAAAATCTTAATCCAAGAGCGGTATAGGTATCGATATAATATCAATATGTGATATTACTGCAATTTATTTTTAGCACTTAATGTTTTTGCGTTATTCTGTTTGGCGAAACAAATCCTACGTCAGACATAATGAGCCTTTCAAGTATTTTCAAGATTTGTGAGATGTTTGCATGAAAAAACGACCAAAACATTTATCTAACGATTTTGGCTCTTGTTGATTCTAACTGATGGCGAGTTGATGTTGCTTTGCAAGATTAGAAAACTTCAAATTCCTTGAATTTCGGAAAGCATGATTGAAACTCAAAGCAGTCAAATATTTTTTATCTTACATCCGGCCCTCGGTAATGTGTTCGCCTCCCATTTCTTGGGCAAGTCACTTTGCTCAAACACCCACCGTTCTCCACCTAGGAGTAATGGTAAGTGAGTACCAGCGAACCAGCAGACCATCAAGAAGGAGAGGTACCGCTCAAACATGCTACAGATAACACGATACCTTCCCGAACGAGAAGCCATTTTGGCACATGATCTGACTTACCTCCCCAAGGTGATAAGCAGATCTTCAGATTATCAAGTGCAATTAACTCGAGATTTTCCTCTCACTGGGAATAGTGCGCTAATTGCAAGTTCTCCTGTTGGAATTTAATCCAGGCTGTTTTAATTGTCCCTCATTTAACTCACCCTTGCCAATTTTCGCTTTTCGTATGTTTCTCTTAAGGTTTTCCTTGATGTTTAAAGCATCATTGTGATATCACAACTAACTTTCTGTCTAGTTAGTTCGCTCTGACGAAGTCTGAAATAGCACGAGACTTAAACCTGCTTAATCTTGAGCATCGAGTTAATAATCAAACACTGCACTTACAAAGGAAACCTCACAACTTGTTTATGATTTTTTGAAATAAAAGTTATGAAGCGAGCGCATACAAGAAATCCCATCTTGATGCGCGAAAAAAAATAATACAAAAAAAAAACGATTATAAAAGAAGTAAATTCAGTTAACGATGTCGCTCAAACTTCTAATTCAATCAATATCATCATAATCGAAAAACAATTATCTCGTTAATTTTCCCTTAGGCATCTTTTTCCTTTTAGTTCCCAAACCGTTTTACGACAAAAGTCTCCTACGCGCGCAATTCGAGATCGTTTTGTCGCTTATATCAATATTCATCGCTTGCTGTGGGCCTGAGAAAATATATTGGAGTTTAGATACCGATTTCATGCCCTCTTTTATATACTGGTACATTCATTTAGGCTGAGTCACGAATTGCGCAAAACAAAACAAGTGTGCGTAGTGGCGGTTTCCTTAGGCGTTCGAAAGAACTGAGAACGACGAAGCCGAGGAAGCGACTCTTCAGGCGGCTATGTACTCCTTGCCACTCCTCTTTAAGCTCTGCCACACGAAACTCTCACAGAACAGCCATGTACGCAAGCCAAATGCATCAAGAAAAATACAGTTACACTCTCAAATAATTTTTCTACTTTACAATATAGATGGTACTCCAAAAATTATTTTAATCCTCTAAATGTGAATCACGCAGTCGAAATATTTCTCAATATAATCATGATCCAGCAAAACGTTATCGGCTGAGGGTTTTGTTTTGATACGATGCTAAATTCTCCTTATCTATTTATAAGGAAAGGGATGGCAACTGGTGGGAAGAATTCCTAATCAGATATCGGGAGGTTTTGAACGTCAATGATCCAGTGACATGACGTTTCCTGAGTCGCCTTGGGGTCAAAGATTCAAGAGTTGGCAAGAAAATTCCCGTTATACCACATCACTCAGTCTTGAAAGAAACTTATCGAGACTTCCAGACTCCTCAAGAGATAAATTGACATTGCGAGACCAGCGTTACTTGCCGAAAATTCCACGCAATCTGTTGTTTTTAAGAAGTGTTACTAGTCAACCTTGATATTGATACGCAAATATAAATCAGCATGTTATTCTTTTCACAATCAATGATTACTTTTTTATCAACATAACAACGAAAAGCTGTTCCCAACATCTTGAACAACGTAACAGAGAACAAGGAAAGGTAATTTACTCTCGGCGACACTGGGCAACATTGTCTGTTCGTAAATTGCTTCAAACCGGCGCGCCATTCAGTATTCTTTAATATATGATTGTGCTTCTCCATGAATAAAAGCAACATCGAAATAGAACCGAGGTAACCTCAGACTTAATATTGTCCGATTTGTTGTGGACAGCCGATGCGTGATATTTGAAGTATTTCCTGCTCTGCGCGCTGAAAGCAAGATCTTAATTGCGCGGCGGTAACTAGAAATTATGGCAAAAATGATGCGGTTCGACACTCACGCCTTCTACTGAGGGGAAACGTTTCTATTTTTGAGCAAATTAAGTTTAGTAATGAACTCCTTTGTGTACTTTTAAGGCTCGTGGAATGCGTGACGGGGAAAGTGCGTCAAGTAATGTTTACTCTGAACGTCATCACCGACCTAATTCTCGCAAACAATTTTGCCTACCAGCTATACGTCTTCACCCTAAGGCAAAAATCTTTTATTGTTATAAGATGATTTGATTCACAAGAAATTCAAGATGAGTGATTCACTTCAGTGACCATTTGATTGCCCAGCTTTCAGAAAGAATTTGGTAGATCGCAACCCTTTTATAGACACCTTTTTTGTCCAAGGAGTGCGTGACTAGCATTGAAAGACACTTAGTGTTAGTTTAGTACGAAATTAGCAATATTCGCGCAGTTCTTCGATGACACAGCCTTCTATACAGCACTCCTCCACGACAGTGTAGGACTTACGGAATCTCCCACTTGACGATAGGAACTCCGAAGCTCTTCTTTTTTCCCACACTAAGTCATGTGCTGCGAAATAAAAATGATTGGCCAAACTGATTTAAAGAAAAAGAACCCATATCACTTTTATACACACCCTTGAAAGTTTTAAATACTAAATATTAGCCACATTGCCAGACTCAGAAAAACAACCTGACAGTTTAAAAATGGTCTCGAATGACAAACAAACATACAAGCAAGCAAGTCATGGTGTTTTAAAAGCGTAAAAATCTTTTGGTAAAGTTCAAAATATAATTAAAAATCAACAGAAAACCCGTACTAGAATAAGCTTTGTGTTCGTTACAGATTTCTATGAACGTTTTACTGAATTATACTTCGCTCATTTTGGGATACAGCGCCTGTTTCTTATTTTTTGCCTTGGAATTTTGCGCGAGAAATTGGCTCCATGGGCGGCCAAAAATTGATCCCCTCGCAATTTTCCCTTGCGCATGCCTGATGTACGCCGCCATTTTTGAATCGTGCTCAGTAACCTTGCCACTTATTATTGACGACGTAACAAAGACTCATCTCCCGACGACTTGCCTGTACTAAACAAATGGGCGTTCTTGACACTTGCAATAGCGAAAACAGCCACTGTTTATGAAGCACGCGTTGTGGTTTTGGGTTTGGTGCCAGATCACTGAGATGTTTAAAAATGGAGGCGTCTATAGTTTACGTACCAACATTTTTGTATAAGATCAATTTTAAATAAGGTTTAGGTTTTAGGTTTTAGGTTTACAAGCAGAATGTTTCATGGTTAGTTATATTTTTTTTTTGTTTCTAAGTTGCACTGAATTTGGTCAGAAGTAGGTAGTCACACTCAGGTTAATGTATTGTTTCATTATACGTTTATAGCTCAGCCGTTTATTGCAATATCTTACCATCTCTCATTTCTCTTGCGTGTATTCCGCAGATCTGTTTAAAGGCTGACACAATTTGATCTCCGCAAACTTGAAATGAAATGGGTCTTCGAGGAATCTCGTTGACTTTGCAGTTTTCGACGCAAGGTATAGACTGTTTCGAATCTGAGCCCGCAGTCAAGATACTCATGCACAATATGATGGTTATTCTATTTGACAGAAGAGTTGTCATCTAAAATGAAACCAAAAAAAAGAAACAGTTTATAAAAGGGGAGCGAGCATCAAAGCACACATTCATGATGTACGTTGGATCATTTTCTTCAGGTGAAAGTTGTCACCTTCAGGTTTAACCCTTTAAACCCCCTAGGGTGACCAGCATCTAATTTCTCCCTACAACAATACAGCTGAATTATTCATTAAGATCATGAGAATAAAGAAAATGATCGCAAACCTAAGAATCTGTGATTATTAAACGAATTCTCCTTGTCAGTACCAAAGGAAATGTATGGAGACGGGTACGGAGAACAGGGATATTGATTTTAGGGTGTAAAGGGTTAACGGATCAATATCAGTATCTGGGCAACTGCCCACCTACCCCTCCCCTAACCCAACAACTGTCTATTGATAACAAGTTAGGGTTAATGTTGGGTTAGGGGAGGGGTAGGTGGGTAGTTGCCCAGATACTGATCTTGATTCAGGTTAACTTCCTGGATCTCTCCTCCCCTCCTTGGTCTTCGTAGAGGGTCTCAATGGGGTAAACTGATAGCTGTGAAATGGCCAAAAAAAGTTAGGCGTAAAAATTGGCAAATTGCAACCGCAAGTCGTAAAAAAATAACTGATAAAGAAAATTGCTGGTGACAACGTTTGCCGTAAAATCTATCACCCCATTGAGACTCTCTTCCTTTTAAACCGAGGGAAATTAAAAATTGAATCGGATAAAATTGAACCCCAGCATCATGACACTTTCTTGACGATAGATACAAAAGTTATGCAAATTTGAGGTCATTTGAAAAACAGTCTTTTTTTCTAGACAGTGGAGTGCCACTTGAATAAAACATTTCCTATATACCAGACACAACTACTGAATACAATTAAAAGAGAAGAAAATGGCAAAATATTCGTGTATAAACCAATGTAGACCATTGAAATAAAAATTTAGTTGTTTTGTTGTTCGGTTGAGGGTAGATTGTATAACTCATCATAGCTTTTCACAACTGAATAAAACAGCTAAGACCGCCATTTCTCTGCTTTTTTTTACCATTCTTAACTACAATTATAAACAATTTTTTCTCTTACTTGTAGAAACTCCTTTCATGGATAGAGATTAAAAGGAACATTAACAATGACGGCAAGAATAATGTAAGGAAGCCACACTCACTTACGAAATGGATCAGTAATGTTGTAAGCTCAGCGTCAAAAGTTTTCAGTCCACTTTGGAACGAATTAGAAACAGCGAGTTATCATTAAAATATTCAACAGTACCTTGTTTTGAGTATTTCCACTATTTCTCCACAAAACTGGTTTTGAGTCGATTTGAGAGGAATAGGTCGCCTGTCTGATTCTTTTCAATAATAAGACCGTTATGACTTTTATTACGCTGGCTATTGTCGTTGAATAATTCTTTATTGACCAGCTCTTTATAAAACATTCATCAATTTGCCTTTTTATCAGGTATAAGTTGACATGATAAGTTGACATGATTTTCATTTATTATTTAATGAGCTACTCGTTGACGTGTATTTAATTTGACCAAGGTCAATTCCTTTCTTTTTTTTTTTCGATTTGTTTTTAAAATATTACCTCATCTGAGCCCGATTGCAGAAAATATAGCTTTCAGCGGCTTGCATTTTCCCAGTTTATGTGAAAATGTCATCGATAAGGACTCCATCAGCAGTTAGACAATATGGTCCGGTTATTTACAAGAGCCCAAACCCAAACCACGGTTATGCACAATCAGTGAGCCTCAGGGATTCTCTAGAAGAAGATTGATTTAATTACATAAATTTCCTTCCGCTGTCAGCTTTCGGTCCCCTTCACGCTGTTCACGCAAATAAATAAACGTTTTTAGTTTTAAACAACGACTAAAATTTAATCAAACAATCAGACCCATAATTTTGCTCGCTGAAAGACGAGTTCCGTCACGTGACAGTCATATTTTGGGTTTTCCATATCTATTCAGTAATAATAGTATGGATCATTTTATCATATGCTTTTTAATATGCAAGTTTGAGCAGTACTTAATGCAAGTCTCGCAGTTCCATTTGTTTTTTTTCCACCGCGAACTACACGTCCTATGCGTGCTTTCACCTCTGGACTATTTGCGTACACTATACATTTTCCCACGTACGCAATATTTTTAAGGATTTTGCAGACCTTGCTCGACTCGAAAAACTTTGTTTGCGCAGCTGAAAATACACCGAAAAACAAGACATTTGAGAAAATTATGCTAAATTTAGTTTAACTCGAGGAAAGAGTTAACTTGTACACTAACAAAACATTGGTCCGAAAACTGTTCAAAATATTTACCAAACACCTAAAGAACAACTGGTCAAATTTAGTTCAACTTTTTGTTTTTGTTCTATTTATGGAGGAAAATTTCCTCGTTGCTCATAGTTCATAGATAAAAGATTCAGTCATATTATCGCGTCTGAATTCACGCTTAACTAGAAAAGCAAACACACAAACTGCGTTTATTTCGATCAAAAGAGGTTGCAGTTACGGCAAGGAAGTCCTAATCGAAGAGGGGACACATACAATTTTTTAACTAAACTACTCCTTGTTAACCTTCCTGTTAATTAGACAACAAACTAATAAGCTAAACTTCAGGGAATTAGGTTTGCTGAGGTTTTTTAAGACTACGTGTTCCTGACTATCGTGTTCCACAGGGTAACCAAGCGTACGTGATTTCATTTGATAAAAAAACAACCCTGGCGGAAGATGCCAACATGTTCATATGCTGCCCTAGAAGTCACATCGTGCAACAAATAGAATCAGACCTCAGCTCTAAATATGTCACACATGATTGAAAAGTACTTAAGCTCCTTGGTTTTGCTTAAAGCAAGTTAGATGAAACTATTGAGGAAGCGATTCAGAACCAACGGAAAAACTTTAAAAAACTGAAGTGAATTTGAGCTAAGACTTCTAGGAACACAACAACATTGAACCAGTAAAAACAACTACGCGGCCACAGTATGACCAACATCTAGCTAGCTGACGATGATCGGAAACAATCGAGTCGTTAGTTTCCTCGTGAGGATCAAGGTGTGTAAACAAATTTCTGTTTCATATTTGTTGACTTAAACTGTAAAAGATATATGGATTTCGTTCATTGTAATTTTGTTTTGTAAACGTGTCCTGACGTTCGATGTGTTTAGAGCTGAAGATCTATCAATTTTTCAGTGAATGTAAATTTGTAAAATTTAAAACTCAAAATGAATTTAAAGAAGAAACGACGTTTTCAAGTTGTCGAATACTTCCGTTTTATTCCCGGAAACCGCCGGAAAGCCGAAGTGCCGAAAATTCCAGGAAAGAGACCTAGCTTTGAAGAGAGCGGACCACTTATGATACACCAGCAAGAATTTCGTTTTTTTCAAAAAATGTTAAGGCTTAAAAAGACTGTGAGTGCTCATTTTGTTCTCTTGTAATGCTGAAAATGCTTCAATAACTTCTTCAAGCCTCAAGCACCGAGAAGACAAGAATAACTGTGTCAGAAACTAAGGAGGAAACTGGGTTTCCACCGACTATTTTTTCCACGAATTGTCCTTTCCAGTCGGCGATCTTCCGCTCCGGAGGATAAATTCTTTGAAGAACGAGCTGGAGTAGGGAAAACCTGTCAAAGATTGACAATTTTTCAGCAAACTACTTTGCATGATTTGTATTGATATTCAATAGAGTTAGATAGTTCAATCACTGTACTGCTAATTCAAAAAAAGGAAAAAAGAGGCCGGGCTCAGAGGGTTTCGACTTGATTCTGACACACCGTCAATTTCGCGGATATCTTCGATTTCCTGCGAAGAAAACTCTCTGCCAATGAATATGCTTTCAAATCTGTGCAGAGCTTTGTTATGGTTGGTGAGTACAACCAGTGCAAATTATGCTAATCGAAACTGAATAAATAACATGTTTTGAAAAGCCGGGTCTATTCGGACGTGAGAATTTTTTTAATGCGTAATTTTTTTTATGCGTAATTACACCCGTTTCGGTTTCTAATCTAAAAATAATGATAACGTATAAGGCAAATTTTTGGAAGTATGACTTCCTTCCGATGTCCTTGCAATGATTACCGCTGGAGAGAGGTTATGTTATTTCTTTCGAAATATTGAAATGAAAGCCGGACCTCCCGGAAGTACAACAATTGCGATTAAGACGGGAAACTGGACACTACAATCATCGTGATGAATCAAGGTGTCAGAGACAGATAAGTTTCTCAAGAAAAAGTTAATTATGGAAACTTTTCACGTTTCTATGAGTTTTAAAACGCCATAAGATGCGAAGAAAAAACTTACAGATGGATTGGTGACCTTTCAAACCGAAGTACATACTAAGTTCACCATGTTTTATTCGAAGAAGAAAAAGGTGAGAGTTGTTCTTACAATGCTGAGACGCGTTCGTTTCGTTATTTTTACCCATCTCTCATTATAAGTTTAATTTAGATCACTATTAGTCCATCTAATATCTCTAAGATCACTGTTTGCCTTTCGTTATACCGAAGACTGATATTGATCCTCAAAACATATCCTTGTCATGCGTGGTCGAACAGAAAGAAATATGGCGCATTTTTATAAATATAGGTTGCTCTTTCTTGCCCAACTAAGCCCCCTAGAAGACATGTTCATGCACCTCACGAGCAAGTTTATAACATTTGACCTCCTAAGTTGATATTTAACGCGCATAGGCCGATGGAAGACGGACCTATGTTATGTTGTGTTAAGTTTCATTTGAAATCGTGTTCACGCTGTTGTGAAATCCTGTCAAATCTGTGTTCGCTGCAGAACAAAAGGATTTTAATCCACACGTTGTTTGCGAGAACCGCAATTCACTAGCCATGAATAATACAGGAATTTAATTTTTAGTGAAGAACATTTTCACTTTCATAAATTGAGAATTGAATGTCCACATTTCATAATGAATTTTAATGACTGTGTCATCGACGTGAAATCTAAAGTGATTTTCGAACTTTAACCACGACACAACACGTTGTGGTTTGACTGATCTTTTCCCGTACAAATTTTTTTAACAAACAATTTTTTTTCTTGATACTTGTTGTAGTAATGAGTAGAAACTAAGGAAACATTGATGAACTATGCCAAGCTTTCGAATGAATATGTCTGTTGCAATCAGATTATTGCAAAAAGAATTCAAACTTCACGTGGCTGTAGATTTAAGTTACTACATACCAGTAAAGAACTGATCCATGCTTAGCATACATATATCCAGTTATGGATACACATGAGAAGTTTGGAGAGCATGAAAGAAGCATAAGAGTTGCTAGAGGCGCAGCCGAGAGGAACTCTAGCTTCTTGAGTGTTTCATTTTCATTTTGAGCTCCAAAAGGTCTTTCACAATCGGGATAGAGCAGGAAAAAATCTTGAAAGTTTCTAAACCTCAGGGCTAGACTCAATGAGAACTTTCAGCTGAAGTGAAATTGCACATCTCATGTGATAGATGCATGGGCATGCAGTACTTAAGGATTTTTAGCATGGTAGCTCCTCAGAAAATAGTCATGCCATGTGCACATGCTATGTTATAGTTATACTTAACTGCATTAGGCAAGAACTCTCACGGACTTAGGGATACAGCAGACCTTCAAGGGTTACTTTTTTGGAATCTTTTTTTTCATGTCATATCAAACCAGCACTGCTATTTTAACTAAGTTTCCCAGAAAAAGTTTTTTAAAATAATAGTATTAAAATGAGCATGATTTATTTACTTACATTACTCTCGAAATAAATTATGTAGCATGCCCAAGTTTGAAAAGACAATTACAACTTGTCACCATAAATGACTTGCAAAATATCCTGGTTCTTGAATTCCAATCCTGTACACATCTCCTGATTTCACTTGCATGCTGTCTGTCGGGTTCCCAGTGAATAGAGAACCGGAAAGATAGGCAATAGTCCAAAAGAAGCATGACTGAAAGAGAAAGAGATTATAGAAATTTCATCCAAATGGATCAGGGCTCATGGTTAGAGTAATCTTCGCTGCTCCTCAGACAAGTGACCAGTAAACAAATTATGCTGCAGCTGCTTGAGCCACTTTTAAACATAAAAAATTAAAATCAAAATTACCAGCTAGTGAATTGAACTAAGGTCTGTCACAGGCAAAAAAATTATTTTCCTGAGAGTCCCCTGAGACTCTGCTGAATGTCTCCATGTTTCTGACATGCATTGGTTGTGACATTTCCAGTTTTCAGAGTGTTGACATAACTTGACATGTGGTCACCCAAAGGCATGAACTGTGGGCAAAACTTTGGAAGCCAAAAAGAAACCTACATGTATATAGACCTTGTTCTTATGCAACTGTGTCTTCTTTGAACAAATTGCTTGGCTGCGAAAACGCTAAAGGCTAATTTCAAATTTTGGACTTAAGACTCCTGAGATACCAAAGTAAAAAAAAGGACATTAGGGAATTCCATTATATCCAACTGGTCCCCTGCAATGGCTTCCAATGTAACCCTTTTCACTTAATTTTGATAATCAAACTTGACAGCAAGATTGCAGAGGAACCAATTAGAATATCAAATAATCTCCACCTAGTTTTGATGAGAAACCCCTTGAGGATTTAAATTTTGATCAAGGTTCATTTGTGTTGTCAGATTTGATACCCAATTAATTTGTTCAAAGTAAATCTTCCACTTTGACTTCTTGCACCTCATTTAGTTTACGTCTAGATCAAAATGAAATGAACTAAATTCTGCTAAATGGTGCATTTCATAACCTTGCTATTAATTTTTATATAGTTTATAGTGGTCCTGTTCAAATAATGCATTAACGATTTTTTTTGCAAAGTGATGATCTTGTCATCAATCGTCAGAGGTCTTCTCAAAAAGTTTGAAGATCCTTAAAGATCTTGGAAAGAAAATAAAAGACCCCTGGAGATCTTGGCAAGAAAATAAAAGATCTTTGAAGATCTTTATAAGAAACAGAAAGATCCTCGAAGATTTTAAAATTAAGTCAACACAGCACATCATATAGTACAGGATTGGAAAGAATTGACATTAGATCACTCTTAACAGCCTGAAAATCTGAAAGGTCTTGACATAGATCACCTAGATATCACACCATTCTTACAAGCAATAACAATAATTGAATTGTGATGGCTACAGTCACTGTGATAACTCTCTGTCATAAGATCCTGTTAGAGACTTGATCTCAAAAAAAGGAGGCATAATCCTCATGTGCTTTTTAACATACTGTGAGGGTCTCCCAGAAAAAAGAATTTATCCAAGGATCTGCTGGATGACAGTTTGGTAAATCTTCCACTAAAAAGTACATTTGGTTTACTGAAAGGTTTGAGATTTTCTTTGGTCAATGGTGAAAATGAAAGGTTTTTTGCAGAAACAACAAGAGAGTGCTTCCCTTATTAGAAAAACTCACTTATGAAAGAAAAATTGGCAATCAAGCGATATTGCCCCATAACTGTAAGCTGTGCTAGTGTACCTGTTGGAGAAAGAAATTGTTCCTCTTTCTCTTTTTTTGAGAACAAAAAACAATAACAAAAGTCTTTACAATTTAATTTTGTATCTAATATAATTATATACTGGTAAGTGGCAATAATTGCCACTTACCAGTATATAATTATATTAGATACAAAATTAAATTGTAAAGACTTTTGTTATTGTTATTGTATTCAAAATTGTCCTTGCCTGAGGGTAGCCAGTGTTAGTCAATGGTGAGGCAGTCTATCAAAATCTAATCAGTCAGTTATGAATACATGCTGGGATAACTTGTTTATTTGTTATGCCTATTTTCCTGGCTGGGGATCTGCAAAATGAAGTATCCAGATGTGTTAGTAGATAGAAAATGCAAGTGAGACCAGGAGAAGAAAAATTCAGTGGCTTATAACTTGACCCACAAATATTCCTTTTGTCCCACCAAACAAACTCTACAAGTATTATGTAAGGTCTAGTGAAACTGATGCTGTTGTTTGTCAAATGTTAACAGGACAAGAGGAGTGACTCAAACCCACCTGTCAGCCCTGGCCACCACATTATTCCACCAGAAGACCTAAAGGCTTTAGAAGAAATTGGCGAAGGGCAATATGGTGTTGTGGAACTGGGAGAGTGGAAACCGCCAAATGCAAAAGATAAGGTACAGTTGTAACTATACTATTGAAAAACAGGGGTTGCATAGCATCTCAGTTCTTTCAAAAACAAGTACGGAAATTTGCCAACTAATATCAAGAGCCCCTAAAAGTATTGGTAGTATAGTGTTGGCTCTGGCTAAGAGAGTTAGATCTAGCACACTAAGCAAAGGCTTACTGATGATAGATGCAAAAGACAAATCTTTTTTATTATTATTATTTATTATTATTATTATCATTATTATTCCTTTTTTTTCACTTTTAAGAACTCCTCTAGGAGTGAACAGATCCAGGATTTTTCTTAGGAGGGGGTGCATTTCTTAGGCGTGACGTAATTGATGGTTGACATAAACAAATCTTAAAAAGGAGCAAGTATGAAGCAAACAGCTTACGACTAGGCAATAACATGCTAAGAACTGCAGAAAATACATACAATAGCTAACAACATAGCAGATTTTTTATGACCTTGAGCTTACATTAGAAAGCAGCCAGTCATCTTAGGGGCAGGGAGGATGTGCACCTCTCCCTGAGATCCACTGCCATCTGCAACCCAACTAGTGACAAGAATCTAGTAAAATTCAGCACTCATTTCAAGTAGCTCGTATCACTGGTCAGCCAGAAGCCCTTTGAGGGTCAAGCTCTCTTCATGGATGGAGATGGGCAACATGGGAGTGAAGTATCAAAATACACAATATTACTCAATATCAGCCAGGTCTTTAACCCTTGCTTCTCAACTTAGCATTCGGCATGCTAATCAGTTGGTTACTGAACTTTATACAGAATTTCGGAACTCTTTCAAAGGAGGAAAGCCAAAACAAGAAATCAGAAAAGTGATAAAACTAGAAATCATGGTTTAGTACAATCAATTTGTTTTTTATGTGTATAGGAGAACTACCTGAGTGTCAAGCTTTAACTCTATTTACATGACTTGCCTTTCCTGTTTCACATATTAATTCATGTATATCAGATGCAGACAAGTCTATCTTATCATTTAAATAAGGGGGGTAAGTTTCTAATGAAACTGTGGTGTTGTGTTGGTGGGAGAGTATAACAGGGTAATTTACAGTGTTGTATTATCAACTGAGTTTGCTTGATAACATAAATTGGCTACTGCAAAGAGTTAAAAGCTGATGTTTCAAGTGGTGGTCCTTTGCTAGAGCAATTGTTGGATACTTGTGGCAGTCAATTGCTCTGACAAAGCACTACACTTGAAACATGACCTTTTAACCTTTTACCGTAATTTCCAGCCATTTGCCCACAGGTAATCTGTTGATTTTGCATTTAACATGTGCCACTGCAGGTATGTGACAATTTTAAAATCTACTGGTAGTTGAATTGAAAAAAAATTCTCACCCATATGCACCTCACCTCTCAAATGAATTTTATTGAAGAGTGCCACAAAGTGGCACGAAAACATGATGCATAATTAGTTGCGTGAAAAACAAATTGTTATCAGCACATGTGTAAACAAGACCTTGATGGTGATAAAAATAATCCAAAGATATCCAGTGCATCAGTAACAAATTTCCATTTAACACTAGCTTGAGCTAAAGAAAATTTTCCAGTTTTAAGAGACTTGTTAGGCCAATAGAACCGGAGATATCTATTTTTTGTCAGAAATCGCCAACAGTACTTTACAATTCAAGTTTTAACACTCACTTAGCTTTCTTTTAACAAATCAACATGGCGCTGAACAATCGCTCACAAAAAATGTGGCCACAAATTCACATTCTGTCAAGTATGAAACATTGAGATTTGGGCATGGGCCGCTAGTGTTTTTACTGTATAATTTTATCAATAAAGTACATGCTAATATTGACACCGAATTGTGCATGCATCTGAATTTCTTTGACCCTTAAACTTGACAAAGAAGCTTTCAAGTTTTCAAAAGTTAGATCAGACAACTTTAAAAAGACTGAAATGTATCACCTTAATGTCATGTTTTCACCACCAAAAAGTTGAATAACATAACATGTGGGTTATCCACCAGTGCAGGTAATCTGTTGACTCTTTTTTTTGCCGAATGCAATAATCTGCCGGTGTGGGTAATCAGCCATGCAGGTAAACAGCTGGAAATTGCAGTAACTCCTGTGAGTGACCAAGACAGAATTTCTCCTCACAATATCAATACAATATCAAGCAGACAAGTGACAAGAATAAAGATAAAGATCAATTAGGGGATTATTTGTTGATTAAATACCATATTCTCCAAACTAGCATCACAAAGAACTGTATGGCAGACAGTAAGGAGAATTGCTAATGAGTTCATGGGAGTTAAAGGGTTAACTCTTTACAGTGGCCAATTTACATTAACTTAGTTGATAATACTAAATTATCTTGTCACATGACCTAGTATAGTATTATAAAAGACTATATAAAGAATCCTTGTACGCAGCCATATATGATGGTGCTTGCAGGGTCCGAAAAAAAAAAATTGTCTGGCCCTGTGACATGCAAGTTGGAAGAAGAGAGGGGGAGAGAAAGAGTGGTCATATGATATAATGCCTGTTGAATGAGTTAGGTTGGTTACATGACAAAACAGGGTAATTTAGTATTATCAACTGAGTTGATTGTAAACTGGTTACTGTTAAGAGTTTAAAAGCTGACATTTCACACATTAGCCCTTTGTCAAAGCAATTGGAGGAATAGTAGGTTCTTTGTAGATTTATATGCAGAGTTTAGCTCTGCCCAGGTTAGGTCTGGCTAGTCATTAAGTATGAACCTCACTGTGCTTATACCTAAGATCCCTCGACCTTGAGCCCAACAATTTCCTATCTGGCCATCTCACTCAGTCAATTACCTGGAGCTCATGATAATCATGATTACTATTTGGATTTTATTACCAGATACTTGTGGCAATCAAATCCATCAAGGATACTGGCCAAGAGCAGCTGAGAGAGGTTCTAATGGAAGTAAATACAATGCAACGACTCTCTCATGATAACATTGTTAAATTGTTTGGCGTTACTCTTCCCTCAAGAGATTCGGATCAACTAAAGCTGGTAATATTCTGTTTTCACTGAGTCATTTCTCTTGTGCCAGTTGGTGTTATCAAGTTGAATATCATCAACTTCTGTCTTATGGTAATCAAAGCCATTGCAAAATTTTGAATTTAATTGGTTAATATCAAGTTTCATTTCAAATTTTTCTTCCTCCAGACTGAGTGCCATTACTGAAATTAGATGAACCATCAGAGAGTTAAACTGTTGGTATATTAAGCACTAATGCCCCCCTTCCCCCCTCCTCCTCCCCCCAAAAAAAAAGAAAGAAAAAGTTTCCCATTTTTGAGATTAATCTACAAAAAATTATTTATTTAATGCACAAAATACATACAACTCTATCTAAAACAAGCTCTGAAATACAATTCCTCAACAAAAAGTTGGATAAATAATACTTTTTTTCCTTCTTTGTAATAAATATTGGACTTGAATCTGAAACAGAACAATTAAGTTCTGGGAACGAAAGCAAGCTGCACACTTTCCCACCAGAATTAGACAGTGAATGACAATTTTTGCTAGTTTCTGTTCTATTGTGAGCAATTCCTTGTTATGATTTCTTTTAGAAATATGATTTAAGGATAACTCCCACTCCCAAGTTAGAGACTGAACTGTGACCAACGAAAAAAAAAAAATATATATATATATATTTATATATATAATTATATCTGCCAAAGTGCTCCATCAAGTAATTATGGTAATGTTTTTGTACAGATAACAGAATTTGCTGCTTATGGTTCTCTGGAAGAAAACCTCAAGAAGAACGAAATAGAGATATGCCAGGTGTCCTCATTTTGTAAATTTGCCATGCAAGTAGCAAACGGAATGAGCTACCTGGCCAACCAGAGTTTAGTCCACCGTGATTTGTCTGCAAGAAATATTCTTGTTTTTGAACCAGCTTTGGTAAGTACAGTTTTTTTTTTTATGGGAACATATTTCCACATGTCTGGGAAGGTATTAGAAAGAGCAAACATCAGAGACATAATTTGGTCCAAAAAACCCAGACACAGATACACTTTGATACATATGTTTCTTGTGCTTAATTATGCTTTCAGAGTTTGTGTACATTTAATGGGAAACTTAAGCTATTAGGATAACTTATTAATGCGTTATGCCTAGTTTTCTGGCTGGGGACCTGCAGTCAATGAAGTATCCAGATGTGATAGTAAATAGGAAATGCACAGTGAGGCCAGAGCATGATTTTTGGACCCAAGAAAAATTTTAATGGACTATAACTTTACTTAAGAAACTTCCTTTCTTCCCACAAAACAAAAGTCTCCAAGTAGTATGTATTAGGTCTTGTGAAGTTGATGTTGATGTTGTTGTCTAAAGTGAAATTGATAACCCTAGGTCATGCTTTTGGTCAACTCCTCCGAAAATTGGTCACCAAAGTTGTGTAATTGGGGCAAAAAGACAAAGGTGGTCAAAGAAATGGGATCAAGTGTCTTTATTTTTTCTTATAAGATGAGAGATCTCAAGCGTTCTTTAAACTCACACTGGCTATCTAGTGTGGGTTCCTAGTGATAGTGACCCCCTTTGAAGTCCACCCAGACAAAGTTTGTTTCCTCTTGTAAAGAAGTTGTTAAATTAGCATGTTATTTGTCACACTATTTTTCTTTCATAATGCATAATCTGAATTGGGAAAATTCCTTTTTTTTTTTTTTTTTTTTTTTTCATAGCACAACCTATCAGAATGCCTGATATGTACTGTTACCTTTACATGGACATGTAGACATATACCCATCCTGGCATTTTCTGTCAGGTTCCCAAGTAATTTATTGTTTCTTTTAAATGTAGTCAGGTGTGGAATAACATTGTGAATAATGAGGCCTCACAAATTTTGTTTTACAGGTGAAGATAAGTGACTTTGGATTAGCTCGCTCACTAGAAGGAGGAGCTTCTGCACAGATCACAGTTGACAGAAAAATGGCAGTTGCTTGGTAAGAAGATTTCTGTTCTTTGGCTGAAATTGTTCAAAACGTATCTTGTTATTTATGTTAAAATTATCCACAAGCTTTAGGCTCTTTTTTTCTGTTTGTTCAAGAAGGAAGACAGCTTATTCTTGGAAGTAGAAAGGGTAAAAGATCACCTAACAGCAAGCAGCTACGGCTGCTGCGGCTTGTAGTCAAAATTGCTTCCATGAGGCAGATAATGGGCTAATTAAGTCAAAGCTCATATTTTTTTTAAATATTACTTAATTTGTTGATTTAATTTCAGATAATTTTTAGATAGGATTATTGGAGATGACGGGTGGGTGGGGGCTTATTTTTAAGCTGTTTTCAATGACCATCTAGTCAGTTCAAAACATGAAATTATTCCCTCAGTGTGCGTTTGGTACAAACTGATAGCAGGCCTTTCCCTTTCCTTTTATCCACGTGGGAGAAACTTTAGCATTCAGCAGAGTGAAAGCAAGATAGTGAGATTTTGATGCTATAACTAGCAAAAGAAAGGGAGGAGCCAGAGGAGAGGAGCAGGCCCCTCACCACCCCTCCCCTCCCCTCGTCCTATGCCTTTCACCCTTCTTCTGCTCAAAAAGGAAAAGGACTCTAACACAGACTATGATCATAATTCTGATGGATCTTGCAATATTGTTGATTATTTTTTGACCTTGGTAAGTTTCTAAACTGGAATACGTCAGTGTTGAATATTGACACTGAATATTGACGTTTTATTTTCCCTTATGTTTTTTAATTTTTTTTTTTTTCAGGTTACCACCAGAGTCCATAAAGGAGAATCAGTTTATACTTCCAAGTGATGTGTGGAGTTATGGGATCACTCTGTGGGAAATGTTTTCCTTTGGTCAAACCCCTTGGGCTGAAATGTCACTTCTACAGGTATGACCAAGACTTAAAGCAAGATGTTTACTTTACAGTGTGTCTGTATTAAACTAAGTGTTAGCAAATGACTGCAGGCTTACTCTTTATCTAAAACCTGAGAAAGTTTCCACTGCTGAAATTTTTTCTTTCTTTTGTTTTTCTTTCCACACAAATATACTCTCCAAATTTTGTATAAGAAAAACAACCAAATTGACTATTTTACACTCTTACCTAATGGAAGTAGTTGTTGTTGTTGTTGTTTAAAATGACTTTTTAGTTTATCCCTAACACCTCAATATTGTTATGTATATATCCTCCATTAATTGTTCTTTATACAGTTCTTGTGGCACTGACAAGGAAAATTATTTTTTTGTTGAAACTCAAGAGCTTTTCAAATTTGTGATTAGTTCCGTAATTCTCATGACCCTAATGTTTAGTTCATCAGTGATACCTTGGTGAGAAATTAGATGCTAGTCACCCTCACGGGTGAAGATGAATTACGAGGTCCAATGAAACATAAATTTTGTGATTGTCATCTCTTACATGTTTTAATGTACGTGCAAGCCTTTTTGTGTTATGAACTTATCTCTAAAAGAGCTAAATTAAATTGTCATTAAAAAGGCCTATTCACCATTGAATGCTCTTGTTCGTGTTGGATTTCTTTAAGATCAAGATGATGCTTGTAAATGAGCCAGACAAACAACTTCTAAAACCCGATGCATGTCCAGATGGTTTTTATGACGTCATGTTAAGCTGTTGGAAGCGTGATGCTAAAGAAAGACCGAGTTTTGAAGAAATTTACAACATCATATCGAAAGTGAGCTGAATATTTTTACCCACTTAAAAAGATCAGCCTTGCAGACTTGACGTGAAAGTAGACCCATGTTAATGGTATACCTTGTATTTAGCCGGCAGAACTTAAGTCTAATCTCCTTTGCAGCTGCTCTATGGGATGTCACGCAACCCTTTAAGGTTCTGCGTGATATCCCAAAGAAGTTTTGTTATCTTGGTGAAAGGACACAGTTATTTCGCCTGTAGACTATGTTATAATACATACTTATTAAGGGTTATCGACAACGGCTTAGAGAAAATCGAGTTCCACCTTTCCGTTTTGGCAAGAAACTCTGATATTTTCTTTTCTTAGAGCATATAACAAGACAAAAGTATGAGCAACAACTTTCGGAATGCTGCCATTTCTTTTCAAACTCAACTCTTTCTCCCAAAATTTTAGTTCCAGCCTAAGGAGGCAATAACAAAAATCGCGCACCACACCAAGGAGGAGGGCCATCTCAGTTACAAGAATAAAGTGAAAGTGACTATCATCAGAAGGTAAAAAAGGAAAAAGATTTGAGATAATTTTTTGAGTACTGGTAGGTGACACATGTGAGGAAACAAACATTCGATCCAACACTAACGGTCACCTCCCCACAAGGGAAGGCCCCTGACTTGTGTGTAGTCTTCTCTCTGATTTTGACAGTGAAAGCGCGCGAGAGGTGCGCGCTGGGAAGATGGGAAGGGAGGAAAGTAGTACTAGTCTTTCTCGACCCCGCAGCGGCGTATTTAAGTAAGAAATGACTAGGGACGAGTCAGAGACACCTACCACCCCCGTTAGGCTTTATTGAAAACCTATAAAAATGAATGAAGCCTATGTTTTAGAGATCAGTGAAAAGGTTTTCATATCCAGAGATCTTAAAAATGCACCTATCTTACCCAGCAAAACCCATGAATGTACCTCCCAGTGGCTCTCACTCTATTTCAATTGATTGGTCATGCATCAGAATATCATAAACAGACGCAAAAGTTAGAACCCGCAGCGCACGACCACCGTGTAGAGCCCAATTGCATGTGTACTTTTTAAACTGGGATTGGTTTTTTTAAGTTGCAGACTCTTTTTATTGTACTCTCTGATTGTATTTACAGAGGAAAGAGAGGTATGTGGTATGTTCAAAGTGAATGCGGTAAAACAGGGCTGGTGCATGAGAGGAACTTGGACTTCAACAAAAAAGCCCTGCAAAAACATGCAAGGTATGGCAGTGCCTGTGGTTGGCTTTTATTAACCCTTTGACCCCATAGATTGACTAACATCTAATTTCTCCTTACATTATCACTCGTAAATCACACATTTAGGTCACAAGAATAAAGGATATGATCAGCAACTAAAGAAGCTCTTGATTGAAACACAAATTCTTCTTGTCAGCACGTTGGGAAATGTATAGAGAACAGTATGGAGAATATGCATACTGATTTTAGTGTGTAAAGAGCTAAAAAGTCTTGAATAGACGGTTTTATTCAGTAGTGAAACCAGATTAGTAATCAGACTGAACTGACTCAAAGTAGTGTACTGAATCACCGGTTATCTTTATAGCTGTCTCAAACTTGTTGCGAGCTCAGCTGTGTATGAACTCTGTTCGAGAGATGCTTTTCCATTCGCGGATTAACCAGTGTCGTTGAAAATATATACATATAGCCTTCTTGAGTAGCTCACTTAAGCTAGTGTTCGGAAGAAACTACGGTTTTGAAATTGAAACACATCAACAATCACAACAAAAAAAGTACAAACTGAACCAAGCGGAGACTTAATCTTGTGCACGTTGCGGTTTAATGTGCATTCGTCTCAATTAGGAGAAAAACGTGGATTAAACTTCAGGTGCGACTGCTCTCAACACGGGAAAATGAAGTACTGTTTCAAAAACGAGTGCGAGGGTTTCATCACGGTTTCCAAACACGAGAAAACTGATAGAGCACGAGGCCGCAAGCCGAGTGTTTTTACTGTTTTCGACTGTGTTTGGAAACCCTGATGAAACCACATGCACGTGACGGAATTGGCGTGTCTTGGTTGGATGATCACCTTATGAATAATTAATGAGTTTGAGGAAAAGCAATCAAATGTTGAGTCTTTTTTGTCTGTTCCTTTTTAAAAGGTTTGCCAAGGCAAACCTACTAGTTCTGTCAGCGAATAGTCAAAGAGTTTCCCATGCTAACAAGTCAAGTATAATTTTTTCCTAAACAGTAACAATCCAACGAGTAACATCGGGCGACCATTTAACATTTCAAGAAAAAGCTCCCAAAAGGGGTTGAGCCATTCGCAAAAGTAAGTTCAAACATTGATTCTTTTTTGTTATTAAACTAACTTAGCTCGATTATCACAGACATTCGTATGTGCTAAGAGAACAATTCAAACATGACTCTAGACTTTTGGGCACTCTGAGAGAAGCCACGTGATCTCTGCGATGTATCCCTATAAAACTCCCTCCCCGAGACGTGGTTTGAGTTCGAGTTACTAAATTCACTAGCAACGAAAGGTGGATCAGGGTAAATAAACTATCATAGAGAATGTAGAGTTTTACTTTTCCTACCAAACAACCACAAGAATTTCTTCAGGAACTAACAACTGTGCTAAATACCTTTTACTAACACATGAACACAGTTCCACCCCCTCTTGCGCCAAATTTCTTTCGGCGATCGCACTCGAAATTACCCATTTTAAAGATACATTTTTTGTTTCCTTTTTTCTTTTTTGTTGTTTTTTTTTTTTTGCTTTTTTTTACTACAGAGGTGCCGCCGCCACTCCTGGGAAAACGATCACTGAGGTTGTAGAGGACAGAGGCGTTAAAAATTTGATAGGTAAGTCTAAAAATTGTGCACAGTAGGTCACAAACTGAGTCAATGTACTTCCTTTAGAATTTGTAGAGTTAAGGAAAAACTAACATTTCAATCAATTTTTTTTTGTAATCTATTGTGCGTTTTGACCTTTAGTGACCTGCGGCTATAGAAGGTTTATTCATACTGGGGTCAATCAACTTACTTTTCACCATTTTCTCGTTTCTTATCAAATCCACATCTTACTAGTACGATTGTCGATAGAGTGTTATATGAGAGGATAGCCAAGGGGTGTCTTTATCCGTTTCGCGTACGAATTTAAGTTAAAAAACAGTGGTCACGAAGTTAAAAGGGAAAACATAAAATCTCTCCTTTTGTGTATAATACTCCAGGGAAATCTCGAGGTTTCCCCGAAGTGAAAGAGAAAAATCACGAGTCCCGTATATTTCAAAAGGCAAATCACACCTGAGACTGGTTCAATTCACGAATCACGTTCGCCTTTCTGTAAAATTAACGCGTCACATGTTAATTTTGGCCTCAATCGCACGTCACCTGTGAACCCTTGCGAGCCATACAAAACTAGAACCAAAGTAATCACAACGGCCAATCACAATAAAGTTACACATCAGAAGGAACCAATGAGAATTCGGTGTAAACAGAACGCTGAAATCGCAAGAAAAGTGCGCATGACCAACTCACCTGGTTTTAATTTTGCACCTGATTGGTTGAGAGTGTGACCCCATGTCCTCTCTATCAACTTCACAGCACAGAAAATATAACCAATGCCATCCCAGTCTTATTTTTAACTGACAATTGAAAATGGCTTTTGAGTACTGTCCTTGATGGCTCGTGTTCACATCTTCCGTTAGTGAACCAATGAGCGGTCAGGGTTTGATTAGTCTGCCTTTAGGACCAAAACATCAGGAAAGCACTGTTTGCCTTATGCCTTTCTTTTCATTGTTTTTTTTCGTTTTCCTATGTTTATTCTTTAGAGGGAGGAAAGACGGAAATCGCACCACCAAACTCTCTTCTTGTTATGGTTAATTAAAATTGAAGATACTAGAGTCAAAATTATTTTTTGTTGTTTTCTTCAAAGGGTTCCTCTAGATGTGTGTCCCAACGTTTGTTAGAAAGGCAATTTCGAGGATTTCGTTGTGACGCCTCATTTTCATCTTTGTTTTTTTTCCCTAGACTTTGGTGATGATATAGCACACGACCCCACAAATCCGCTTAGTCCAGATCGTTACACAAGTCACTCAGGCATAGACCACGGGAATATACCACAGGCTACTACTGCTGCGCAACGCCCTGTGTACATTCCCATGGTTGACAGGAAGTGTGCCCCAGAATTTGTTCCTGAGGATAGATATCCGGAGGAAAGAGTTTTGAGTTTGGAGGAAGACTACATGAGTATGGACCATCAGAATCGTGTTCCTCGAGGCAGTGATGCCGGTGACTATGCCGCGCTAAAGGAGGACGCAAGCATTCCTGAACCTTTAGCCTCTCCCCAGGTTACATTTCCTCGTGGAGCGTTACCGAAGACACAGTCGGAGTCAGAAGCTCATGGATTGGAAACCGAACAGGAATACGCTGTTCCATGTACAACATATAAGGACAGAAGTGGTTCGACAGACGAACCCTCACTCGAGCATTCATCAAGCTCGAGTCAAAATGCTGGTACACACACGCTCCAAATTCCTCTTCGTCTAAACCTTCAGACAATGAATTCCTTGGGAACCGGTAGAAGCTGCCCACCTGAAGGAATATTATCTTCGAGCCCTTTTGGAACATCACCGAGAAGGAGACCTATCCCAACCCCGAGAACAAAGAAACCTCGACCAGCTTCCGATGGTGATGAAAATTTCTTCGATATTAAAGACAATTTGCCCAGAAGTTCGAATTTAGAGAGTATTTTTACCCCAGCCAGGCCGAATGGGACCCAGAAGTCCGTTTATAAAAAAGTACCTCCGCCAATTCCTATTCCATATCATTGCGCAAAACGCGCGCCAAAAACGACTGAAGATCGTAGCAATGAAGTGGGTCTCGACGAAATTGCTGAGCTGAGCCTGGAAGGAAGGCCAGATGAGAGAGATGATGACGAGCACGAGTTCCAGTTAGAAATGCAAGACCAGCCGTCGGAAGCAGACTTAAAGTCTGAGCAACCATTGAAGAACAAACACTACATCATAGTCAAAACTCCTGTTTCCATTGGGGATTCTTTAACATTACCAAATTCACACGGTCAAGAATTGTCGAGCAGGTCCCAAACTGCTCTTGGTGCAGCCCATAATGGCTATCCAATACAAGACCGCGTCTATGAGAACGCCAAAACGTTAAATCCATCACCAGGTAGCCAGAGAGATCTTTCACCCAATGGAGAGGATGAGTTTGAAGATACTCAACCAATTTACGACAAACCACTCAATTTACCAATGCCACCAGAAATTCCACCGGAAGTCTTAAACCAGCCCCCACCCTCCCGCGATAAACTCTTTGGTGGATCCTTGAGTAACCAATTTTCCGTCCTAACTAGCTGGGAGGATGCGTCGGGTATGAATGATTGGCCCCTCGGCGTTGAACACGTGAATGCAGTGAACCAACTTCCAAATTCGGCCGCCCAATTTGTTGAGCCACACGAACCATTCAATCCTGTTGGACCTGCCAACCCAAATGAACTTGTTGATCCGTTTACCCAACCTGATGATCAAGTTCAAACTTCCGAGGAAGGGACATACGGGGAGGAGATAGATGGAGGGATCCGTGAGATTCGCCGAATCTGTGGGGAAGAGTTGGCTCGAGACTGGTGCTATGCAGCTCTGTTACAGTATCAAGGTGATGTGGAACAGGTTGTTCGAATTGTCAAAATACAAAAACTGTCAAAAATCACCGGCAAATCTGAGGTGTTTTGTGAAAGAACTTTGACACACTGTTCTTGGGATTTAAATCGAGCAGCTGAATACATTTTTCAAAATTTTGAGGACAAAGAAGTATAAACCCTCTACTTTGGTAGGGAGAATTTTTGCCACCTGAGCTTAGTCGGTTGTCGCCGTTGATATTCAAATCAAATGTATACCTGTTAACTCTTTAGCTCCCACAAGCGATTAAGGTGTAATTTGTCCTTTCGATTCTACAGCAGTTTTCAAATGACTGTTCAAAAACCCAAACCAAAGATACCACAACACCCATTCATAGCAAAGGTTTGCGTCATCATTGGCCACTGAGGACTCAAACTAAAAACAGGCAAACTACCAAAAGCGCGGGAAAACGCGGACGACCAAGTCACGATTTGTTTTCGTTCGGCTTGTGATTGGTTCAGAGCATGGTACGAGTTTTATTGATCAATCACAGTCCGAATTAAAGCGAAACCAAAGCAATCCCGGATTACTTTCGACACTCAACGGAAAATTACGATAATATGTTGTCTTAACAACAGATTATGAGAACAGATAAGCTTACCAGCTGGGGGTGTTATCTTGTTCCAAAACCAAATTTGTTAGTATTATTTACCATGAAATGTGTTGCAGTTAGTGGGGAGACTTACTTATTACATCTTGGGAGTAAATGGGTAAAAACGTTTATTTTGACTTTCCGCGCTTTGAATCAGTATTGGGCAACATTCAATCTTAGAATAGAATTACTGGGATCTAAACCTGAATCGAGTTGGATTTCTAGATATTTTCTCAGAAAAATAAAACGTAATTATATCAAGAGTAAGAGTCACCACCACGGCTGAAATACTGGTTGAAATCTTTGAAACTTTTTAAGCAAAAATTTTTAGAAGGGCAAGACTTCCTGAGACACTTGCGCGAGTGCAAAAAAGCCTTGTGTTTTAGAAGAGTAAAGTGTGTACAAAACCATTGAGGACAAAGAAAAATTACCTCGTGTCCAGGCTATTGAGAGTCTAACTAAAGTGGATTCAACTTGATTCAACAGCGTGCAAGTGATTCAGATCGTCACGCGGGAGCGAGAAGTCCCGCTTGTCTACTTTCTCGCGTGCGAGTGTCTTGCTTTCGTACAAAATATTTTAATTGTGAAGGTTATCGTTCTCACATGGAATTTGTTGCAAAAGAAACGAATTATTCCAACCTGTTTATAATGACATTAAATTGGAGAACTCTTTGAGATGCCTTTTTTTAAAAGTTTTTTTTTCTGTTCGTAATCCCCAAAAGCTCTCGACCTCGTCCTCTCTTAATCCTTTACACTCTAACATCAGTATGTATATTCTCCATAGTGTTCTCTATACATTTCCCAGGTGCTGACAAGGAGAATTTGAGAGCTTCTCTAGTTGGTAATCATTTCATTTATACCCGTGACCTCAATGTGTTATTCAGAAGTGATATTTTAAGGAAAGAGGGTTAATAAAATAAAACTTGATTTATCAAATGTTATAGCAAGAAATATAGACATTGAAATCAAATGTTATAACTAGAAATACAAGCCTTGAAATGATTACGATTATACATAGGATAGTTTATTTGTGTTTTGAAGCTATAGATTATCAATTTTTACCTCAAATTAAGTGGCTTATTTAGTTCTATATTTTATTTATGGGCTGTCGAGTCACAGTAAAAAATAATTTTCAGCTGATCACTCTATATATACCAAATGTAGTTATTAAATGTTGTGCAAATAATTCTCCTCCTGTTACCTTCCAGCGCACCAGACAATTAAAGTGAATCCGAATTGGCACCTTCCCTCGAATAACCGACCCTTCCCCGGCAAAAATGATAAATAAGCGCTTGCTTCCCCTGTTTTTGTACCTGAGTAATCATGTTCCCCATACTAAGCACATATAATCAGTACTAGCTTTATACATGCAGATGTTTTTTCACGCGTACCACCCCTTCTCCCCCAACAAATCAGCAAATCGGAGATGAGGTTTTCCTCGGTTACGATTACCGAGTTGTTCGCTTATACCCTTTTTTGCTGAGCGCTTTGCGAAAAAAATTACGGGATATGGACGATGCCTAAAGTAAGCAGATATTTATGGTTGTGTAGGAAGAAATTTCCCATATTAAGTTACACCGATTCCGACATCCATTGCGACATTTAATTATTTCCTCTTTTTCTTGAGTTGGTATGAACCTGAAACTGTGGAAGTCGACCCATACCAGAGTGGCCCATTTCACATGCAGGGAATCTGCCGATTATCACAAATCTAGCCAAAATGCACATGAATTACATCCTTCCTAGCATAACCCGGCTTGATCATCAGTGCTTGTCATGGGGAGGAGATCATTACTGGTGAAGAGTAAAACTACTGAAAATTCACTCGTACCCTACCGTGAAAGGCTAGTCCCGCGTCGCTAGATACCGAAACAAAAGTGCCCGAGAGAGGCGCTTTTGGAAGTAAAACAGAAAACCCGATGAAAAGAAGTTTGACAGCTTTTAGAGGGCTAAGCAAACGGCATTTAATATCCACTGCTAATGCCGTACCGAAGGAACAGATGTTTAGCTACGCACGTGTCGAATTCCCGGTCAGTCGTTATATTCCTTGATTTGAATAAAAAATGGACTACGCCGTATAGCACTCGAACTGCTTTTATGTTTTAAAACACTTTGAACAGTTAAATAATTTTAATGTTGAATGTTGCACTGTAAATTAGCATGAAGTCTCTTCTGTTGCCCGAGGTGACGGTGTAGTCACAGAACGCCTCGCAAACATTCTTTGCGATGTAGATTAAAACGCGATATTTGTACAGGAGTTAGTCAATTAAAATCAGAAAAAATATATTTTATTTATTCCTCCGTCATGCAATTCTTCTAGGGATTATTTAAGGCCTGATTGTTTGTTTCGTGACAAAGAATTAAGCACACATTGATGTACAATTTAGCTCTACGCTTTTAACACAGGCGATATCTCTTTAGTCGGGTAGTGATTCCAAAAATCTTTGTTGGCGCGAAAACCACTGTTTCCCAATAGAATGTTATGAAATGACACTGTAATTTTCCAGCTAGCGTACATTGCTGCTACGGCTAAGCATCTAAAGTTGTGAAACTCTCTTATCATTTGAAACAATACAAAGCATGTGATTGGTAGATGGTTAAAACCTTGGGTTTTCACTTTACTGCATTTGAAAATAACGCCAACACTGATTGGTCAAATGCACGTGAACCAGGCAAGCGAATTTCGAAAGATTTCACCTAATATGGCGGACGGGAAATCACATAGGATAAAGGGTTGGAGAACTATTTGGAGAAGAATCAGTGTCGCCGGCATTTAACTCGCGAGTCGTCTGTAAGTTGCTTTGTGTGGATAACTACCTACAATCTTTTTGTACCCCAAGGTGAGGAGCATTTTAAAATTTTCCACGCCAAAACTGGTTAACCCCGGAGGCTGAACCCGGTCATACTCGTCAAACCAGTCTTGAAGCGAACGGTCTGCATAAGGGAACGAGTTGAAATTTAAACTTACTTACGACTTATCGCATCAGCTGGAAGTCGGTTGAGTTGAGATTGGAATTAAATTGAGTTTGCGTCATGTTTGTTAACTCTGGATGTATTCTAAAAATTCGAACGAGCATTGAAAATGGAAAATTACCGTCAAGATTGTGTAGGAAGACCGTTGCAGACCTGTGGTTCTCGATACTTCAGCGAAATGCAGTTACGTAAGGCCATCCGGCCCGCAGATGAAAACCTGAGAAAATCCGGGATGCGAATTTTTTTAAGCAGTTAGCGAAGAAAAACGCTATCTTTCCTTCAATGTATCCTGCGAATCGATCAAGGCCAGGTTAGCAGCTCATCTGGTGAAAAAAAACTTAAATGAGTAGACTTGATTGGACTTCGCCCAGTCTTGAATTTTAAAGATGCACTTGAAAAATCAACATGTTTTTTTTGCTGACATTTACGCGATCTTCTCCAAAATTAACCTACATTGAGCTTGTTTTGCACGAACTCGGAGTTGAGTTTTACACGAATTTGTTAAGCAATGCTAATAAACAATGCTATTAATTTTATTTGTTTGTAGCAAAAATTTCATCGCGGTAACTGAATATTCAAGGTCCAAAGCTAAAGCTATATGTAAAGTGCCAGCACTTCACTAACAGTGCCATCGAAGCTGTATTAATATCGAAAATTTAACGATACAGTCTATTTTCGTTTGGTTGCTTACTTGAGAGTAAGAATGATGCAATCCTAAAATAAAATTCGAAATTTACATTTATGATATGATAATATTTTACTGTTTTGATTGTTTTGGCTGCGTCAGTCTGTATCACTGTTCACTCAGTCTTGCTCTTGATACCTATTTTGTATTTTAAAAACTACTGACACCTTTTTTCAAGAGGATTTTCAGTGGACAGGTACAACTGTTACGGTGCTTAAGTCCTTGGAATTAAAATATTGCAGAAAATTATTTAAGATTAAATAAATTTCAAAAGACATAATACAAAATTCTATTGTTTTGGAAATGTATTATCAATACTTAAATATGATTAAATATAATCACTTTGCTCCAGCTCAGAGACTTACCTTTCAGCTTAGTATTGCACTAACCTAAAATAGTTTTTTTTTTTTGCAGACATACTTGCATTCATAAACAATGGGATTCGGACGTCAAGACACAGCCCCTGCTATGGAACTACTTCAATGTGTGAATAATGACCAGGGATCGAAAAGCAATACACCATCTGTTCCTTCATCGCCCCTAACACTGATTGAAAAAATCAATCAGAAAATTGTAGCTAAAGAAAAATTCTTCAGCTTGGAATTTTTTCCTCCAAGAACTCCAAATGGAGCAGTGAACTTGATTGCCAAGTTTGACAGGATTTCTATGGGATGCCCATTATTTTGTGATGTGACATGGCATCCTGCTGGAGACCCTGGTGGGGATAAGGAAACAAGTTCCATGACAATAGCCAGTGCCGCTTTAAACTACTGTGGACTTGAAACTATGTTGCACATTTCTTGTGCTAATACGGTGAAAGATACAGTGACTAAGCACTTGATGAAAGCTAAAGCATTGGGAATTAGAAACATTCTTGCTCTTCGAGGTGGTAAGCGCTTGTTATTATGCTATGAAAAAAAAAAAGTGATTCTACAACTGATGCATATCTTTTGACCCTTTCACAACTATATACATGTATTCCTCACAATTAGAGTTCTGATTGTTGAGTTGAGTTGAGGTGTTGGCATTTTAAAATGAGTCCACTACCCATGGGAACAGTGCTTGTTGGGCTGGCTGGCCCCATCTTACAATGTACAGAACAGCATTTATCACAGCATAGAGCCCTATCAGTTGCTACAGTACATAAGTATTCTCTCAGGAAATTTTTATTTGTTAGTGAACTGTAAACTGTTTTTTGTTATTTCATATACAAAAGTGTGTATATACATGTGGTTGTGGTGTTTATTATAATTTTGGAAAGCATTATCCAATTGATTTTCAATTTTCCAAAACTCTCGCATTTTCAGATCCACCCAATGGGGAGGAGTGGCAAGCACTTGATGATGGTTTGGCTTACGGCACAGATATGGTTAAACACATCCGCCAAGAGTTTGGAGATACTTTCACCATTTGTGTGGCAGGTGAGTGAGTAGATGAAACCATGATTGTATCTTACATAGTTTGATAACTTGGTTCTTCATATCTTCTTTTGCTATCCTGGCTTTGTTCTCCGACCCTTTGTTTAATGTGCCCTGTCTATTAGTACAACAACAGCAAAAAAAAGAATGACAATCTTTTTGAAGTAATGTTAATCCCTCCCACAAACTTTAATCAATTTGAAATGTAACATCTTCTTCACAAGAATGGAGTATTTTCATAGCTCTGGAAGCAGTTGCATTTTTTTCAAATATCCTCCAAACCTACTATGAAGTTTTACCAGCCAAGCTCTCACATCTGTGAGGCTTTTCATTTGGAAGGATAGATAACCTTGTGTAAGGAAATGCTATATTAAATTAGCATTTTTGGACATGTTCCAATTGATTGTCTGATGTGCATTGATGTTTACTGAAGCTTTAGAAGAAAGCTTTTCTCTAAAATAAAGTTGTCATCTTGTTAGGCTACCCAAATGGTCACCCAGACTGCCCCACATATGAGGAAGATCTTCAACATTTGAAGGAGAAAGTAGATGCTGGATCAGATTTCATCATTACACAACTGTTCTTTGAGAACAAAACATTCTTCAAATTTGTTAAGGATTGCCGAGATATTGGTATAACTGTACCAATCATACCTGGCATTATGCCCATTCAGGTTAGTCATAATTGCCAATACAATACCCTTGTAAATTAGTTACAAGAATTAAATCAAGATAACAACTTCTACCTGATGAGTTTGTGTATTATCTTTACCTTTCATTGGGTAATGTATGGATCTTATTGGGAGAGGTTAAACATGTCAATCATTTCTGGGAGTAGGGCGATTTTCAATGCTGTCTTGTTTCAATTTCTTGATTTCAACGTGACTCTACAGGGTTATGCTTCCTTGCGTCATCTCGTCAAGCTTTCAAGGTTAGAAGTTCCACAATGGATTGTGGATGCCATTGAACCTATCAAAGATGATGATGAGGCTATACGTAAATATGGGGTAGAGCTTGGAATCCAAATGGCACGTGAACTTTTAGAAAGTGATGACGTTCCTGGGTTACACTTTTACACCCTAAATCGAGAAGTTGCTACTCGAGAAATTTTGACAGCTTTGGGACTGTGGTGCCAGGATCCCGCTGCCAGCAGACCATTGCCTTGGAAGCCCTCTGCAAACAAGAAAAGGGTGTGTGAGGATGTGAGACCAATCTTCTGGGCTTCTCGACCAAAGAGTTATATGTATCGCACATCAGACTGGGATGAGTATCCTAATGGTAGATGGGGAAATTCATCATCACCAGCCTTCGGCGACTTGAGTGATCATCACTTGTTTTATTTACGGAGCAAAATCAAGAAAGAGGACTTGTTGAAAATGTGGGGAGGAGAACTCGCTTCCGTAGAAGATGTATTTGAGGTTTTCAGATGTTACATCTCTGGGGAAAACAATCAAAATGGTGTGCAGGTAATTGAAATGAAAAAAATCAAATCTGTGGGGAAGATCATGTGTGTGTGTGTGAATAATAGAAGAATATTAGTAACAGTTGGTTTTAATTAAGGTATTTCACTGATGAATTATAATCAGCATTCCAAGCTTTAACCGTTTTGGTCATCATGTATGAAACACCTTTCAAAACACCTTTTGAAACTGAATTTATTTGCAGTTTGGAAGTAACAATATTTTTTTTTCAGTAGTAATGCACAAAGTATCTTTTTCATATTTTTCTTTTCTTTTCTAATGGAGACCCAATTTATTTCCTGACTACCATTTCATGATTTAAGGTCTCCTAATGGTGACTTTGAAAAGAATAGAATGCAGAATACTGATAATTTATTTAAATTTATGGAACATAAACAGTCAAAAACTGTAAAGGGACTTAAGATAGAATGATACAACCTGATAAATCTCAGTGGTAAGCATAGAATATCAAATCAATTTTTCAGGTGAAATCACTTCCCTGGAATGATGACACCATTGCTCCAGAAACAGCTTTGATCAGAGAGAAGCTTGAATTTCTCAACAGCCATGGATTTCTAACAATCAACAGTCAGCCTCATGTGAATGCCAAACCATCAAGCGACCCTCTGGTAGGCTGGGGGGGAAGTGGTGGATATATCTACCAGAAGGTAAGTAATATTACTAGACATTAGACTTACCATGAGAAATCTGATTGGTTGAGAGCATACAGTCTATATACAATAGCGCGTGAAGTTGACATGATAATTCAAAGTCTGCCTAGTTTCTGAGCCCCTCATCTGTGTAGTGTTCTCAAACCCCTTTTCTGCAAACTCTGAGAGAGGTGTCTTCTTTTGTAGATTGTTTAAAGAATGTATAATAAAACACATATTGAGTTTGGTTTTTGCTTGATATCATGAATTATTAAACCTCTTGTCTGTGTTCTCTGCCTCAGTCTTTGGCTTAAGAAGATAACTGGGACCTTAGCATTAATAATTCATGGTATCATGCCCTACCTCATCCATTACTTTCTTGTTATACAAAACAAGATTTTGCAGTTCAACTGGTGTTAACAACCATTACTATCAGAAAAATAAGAAATTATTTCTATCTGGATTTTTTTATCTTTGCTTCCATTGAACCTAACATTGATTGGCACAATTGATTTTGGTTTAAATTATTGTTTGTTTCTTTGGTTTGATGGGGTATTTTATGTGTAAGTGACCTTGGTAACAGGAGTGGCATCATTAAAGCCTTTTTTAGTGCAGTGTTGAAAATTATGGATCTAAATATGCTGAGCCAGACTGCTAGTTTCACTTCTTTATGTATTTGTACATGTATGTGTATTAACATTCTTAATGAAGCCTTTTTACCATTTGTCTAGTATTATTTCAAAGTACAATCTACAAGCCTGCATTTGAATATAAAGCTTGTAGAGCCAATTTTTATCTTCAAATTCAGTTGTAATCTGAGTTAGATGTATATTTGATTAACAACACTTTCAAATTGCAGGCCTACCTAGAGTTCTTCACCTGCAAAGAAAACGTTGACATCCTTCTTGAAGTTTTAAAAGACTACCCACAAGTTAATTATCATTTTGTGAACAGAGAGGTAAGCTGGGAGTACAGTTTAATTCTTTGTAGTGTAGATCTAT
Organism: Pocillopora verrucosa; assembly: GCF_036669915.1. Classification (NCBI taxonomy): domain Eukaryota; kingdom Metazoa; phylum Cnidaria; class Anthozoa; order Scleractinia; family Pocilloporidae; genus Pocillopora; species Pocillopora verrucosa. The sequence continues at coordinate 13,452,962 of NC_089320.1, read as the reverse complement.
ATGTATCCATCCCATTTAGTGAATATCCCAATAATTTTTAACTTGAAGTGATAGAAGTTTATTTGAGTATGTAGGAAACATGCCTCGTTGTTATTGAGCAGAGGAAAGGCTAAGCACTCCATTTTTTTAATGCTTTTTTTTTTTATCAGGGCTCAGTGAATGTAACCAATTCTGACGAGCTATCACCCATTGCCGTCACATGGGGTGTGTTTCCTGGAAAAGAGATTTATCAACCAACAGTTGTGGATCCTATCAGTTTTGAGTCTTGGAAAGTAAGTCCATGCATCTTAATTTTATCATCTAGTAAATGGTCAGAGACTGAAAGCCTTTGATGACAGTCTAACTGATCTCTCGAGCAAGGAAAGAATCTTTGCAAGTAGCCTGCAATTTTAGCAGTTGCTGAAAAGAAGCCTGACAAGATTTTGGCTTCAACTGGATCAAACCCATGCCTCCTAGATACTAGCTGGGTTCTACTACTAATAGAGCTAGGAAGCCACCTGTAAGGAGCAGGACAAATTTTAAAGGGTTCTTCTTTCCTGTAGAGGAACTTGATAACAACTTATAATGAAATTAACTTTTCTTTATTTCAATTGCTTGACTGACTTATGTCTTTAATTGTATCAAAGTAAGTATCTGATCAACTGCACACCTACCCCTTCCCTAACCTAACAATAACCCTAACTTATTACAGTGTTCTCCCTTATTTTAAGCATGACAGGTAAAATAAATTTTCAAACCGGTAAAGCAATCCTTTTACCTGTTGAAATTTTCCAGAATTCCAATCAATTTTAAACAGTAATAAGAGGTACTACAGGTGGTAAATGTTACCAGTTACTGCCTGAGAAGGAGAACACTGTTGTTGAGTTAGGGGAGGGGTAGGTGCGCTGTTTCTCAGATAATGAAGTTGATCCATTTAGTCTATCAAGGGTTTAGACTTAAATCATAATTGTTTGTATAGATTTTAAGTTTTAAGAAAGTCCTTTTGCTTATCTCCTCTATTTAGGATGAAGCATTTGATCTTTGGGATCAACGGTGGGGTCGACTCTACAAAGAAGACTCGCAATCGAGAAGAGTCATTGATGACATCTATAACAACTATTACCTTGTCAATTTAGTTGACAATGACTTTATCAAAGGGAACTGCCTTTGGGAAACACTTGAGAAAACAGTGGAACTGAGAGAAGGAACGTCTCAACGAATGGCTGCTGAAGCATGATAATATATGATTATTGCATGATTATAGTAATCTGAGTTGCTGTGAATATGGGAGAGCCAACCATTTAAAGTGATATTTTAGACTTCTCCAGTCCCTTTATTGTTTAAGAGGCTTATGGAGAATAGTGAAAAATATGCAAAGTTCAGGAGAAGGTTGAGAAATTTTTTACAAGAAAGCATTCAAAACTCTGGGATAGGATGGACAAAATTTTAAATCTAAACAGGATCATAATCCCTCAAGGGGATCTAAAATACCTAACTTATTTTACTCAAATCCTGATTAAGCGAGAATTATGAGTAAATGGGAAATGCTCATTTGTGGCAAGAATTTTCAGTTTGGCCATGTAGTTTTTAACGATCTTTACAAAGAGGCTTGATTATTTGAATAGACTTGACCAAACTGAGAAGATCATCCAGGCCAGTTATTTTCCAGACACACAAGATCAATTATAAAAAGATGATGCACCACAATCAATTTTTATGAAATTCTTGGGTTGATGCAAAATCTCTCTTTCATTGTACCTCAGTTTCAAATGTACCAACAATGATTTAACTCCACCCATGAATTCAAGCTGGACTTGAAACATTCTGAATTTTATTTGCAACATTCTAGCAGAGATCAGCTTGTTTCATGGGTTAAGAAGAATTCCTTACTTACTGGATAACATATATTATTTATATTTATTTCATTTAATGCTCTGACAGATCAATCAGAGTACACAGATACTGTATGAAGTACATTGTTGTGATGTTTTAATGGAAACCATCAAAGTAACTTGAAATTAAACCCCTTTCCCCAATACATCTAGTTTAGAATCCAGACTACTGTTGTTAGAAAGTTCTGTGAACTTGATTTGCTTACAAACCTTAACCAGGTTATCATTGATTTAGTCAGAGTTAGAAACTTAACACGGTAGACATACATTGAATTTCAAAAAAATTGCTAGTATGAGAGAATTGAAAGGATATTAGGAATTTTATACTAGTCATGAATAAATCAAACTTTGAATAACTGCTCTGTTTAACTGTTGGTATCCTTAATAACCCTTTAACCCCTAAGAGTGATTAGTAACTATTTTCTCCTATCAGTATCACCCCTAAAACAAACATCGAGGTCATGAGAATAAAGGAACTGATCACCAACTAAAGAAGCTTTGATTGTTAAACAAATTCTCTTTGTCGTCACCATAGGAAATGCATAGAAAACAGTACGGAGAAATTGTATACTGATGTTAGGGTGTAAAGGGTTTAGTATTAATTCTCGTCTCAGTGGTCACCCCTTCGATCCAGCCGAAGTTTAAGATTTCGTTGTTACACTTGTTGCAGAATACAAATGTTAATCATTAGCTCGTTAGATTTAGATTCCTCACCTCGGGCTTTGAACAAGGTAAACGCTGAGGTGAGGCGCAAGCCTAATAAGGTGCGCTAAAAGTATAATTTTTTCCTGTTCTTTTTTCTCTCAACCTGCGAATACAGCCGCTGACCGACATTATCCTGCTTCCCACTTTTCCTTAACACTTAGGTATTCTGTCAGTAATTTTCCTGTTTTTGCTGAGAATTTTCTCGTGGTTGCAATTCGTCTGAAAATAAATTACAATTCAAAGATGTTGCAATAACGTGATGGAAAACCAGTTGTTGTTGTTGCTTTTCGTTCTTTTTCCATTTTTTTTTTTACTGTTTCATTTTGTTTTGTTTTGTGTTGTTTTGTTTTTTCAAACCTACTGGTAGTTCACTTCGCCAGGTCAAGCTATGGGGGCGTACACGCACTGTAAAGGTTCTCATTTGTTTGATTGTTACGTTAGTATCTCGCGCACCTTAAAGATTCCTTTTAGTTAGATTGTTACGTTAACTGATCTCGCGCACTGTAAAGATTCCCTTTACTCGGATTGTAACGTTAGTATCTCACGCACTGTAAAGATTCTCTTCTGTTGGATCGTTACGTTAGTATCTCGCGCACTGTAAAGATTCTCTTCTGTTGGGTTATGTTAGTATCTCGCGCACTGCCAAGATTCTCTTCTGCTGGATTGTTACGTCAGTACCTCGCGCATTGTAAAAATTCTCCTGTTGGATTGCTACATTAGTATCTCGAGCACTGTAAAGAATCCCTTTTGTTGGATTGCTACGTTAGTATCTTGCGCATTGAAAAGATTCTCTTCTGTTGGATTGTTACGTTAGTATCTCGCGCACTGTAAAGATTCTCTTCTGTTGGATTGTTACTTTAGTATCTCGCGCATTGTAAAGATTCCCTTTAGTTGGATTGTTTTGTTAGTATCTCGCGCGTTGTAAAGATTCTCTTCTGTTGGATTGTTACGTTAGTATCTCGAGCACTGTAAAGATTCTCTTCTGTTGGATTGTTACGTTAGCATCTCGCACTCTGTAAAGATTCCCTTTTGTTGGATTGTTATGTTAGTATCTCGCACTCTGTAAAGATTCCCTTTTGTTGGATTGTTACGTTAGTATCTCGTGCATTGAAAAGATTCTCTTCTGTTGGATAATTACGTTAGTATCTCGCGCATTGAAAAGATTCTCTTCTGTTGGATTATTACGTAAGTATCTCGCGCATTGAAAAGATTCTCTTCTGTTGGATTATTACGTTAGTATCTCGCGCATTGAAAAGATTCTCTTCTGTTGGATTATTACGTTAGTATCTCGTGCATTGAAAAGATTCTCTTCTGTTGGATTATTACGTTAGTATCTCGCGTACAGTAAAGATTCCCTGTAGTTGGATTGTTATATTAGTATCTCGCGCGTTGTTAAGATTCTTTTCTGTTGGATTGTTACGTTAGTATCTCGCGGTCCGTAAAGATTCCCTATTGTTGGATTGTTACGTTAGTATCTCGAGCACTGTAAAGATTCCCTTTTGTTCGATTGCACGTTAGCATCTCGCGGATTGTAACGATTCTCTACTGTTGGATTGTTATGTCAGTATCTCGCGCTCTATAAAGATTCCCTTTTGCTGGATTGATATGTTAGTATCTGGCGCATTGTAAAGATTCCCCTTTGTTGGATTGTTACGTTAGTATCTTGCGCATTGAAAAGACTCTCTTTTGTTGGATTGTTACGTTAGTATCTTGCGCATTGAAAAGACTCTCTTCTGTTGGATTGTTACGTTAGTATCTTGCCGTTGAAAAGATCCTCTTCTGCTGGATTGTTACGCCAGTATCTCGCGCTCTATAAAGATTCCCTTTTGCTGGATTGTACGTTATTATCTCGCATACTGTAAGATTCTCCTTTCTTGGATTGTTACGTTAGTATCTTGCGCATTGAAAAGACTCTTCTGGTGGATTGTTACGTTAGTATCTCGCGCACTGTAAGATTCCCCTTTCTTGGATTGTTACGTTAGTATCTTGTGCATTGAAAAGACTCTTCTGTTGGATTGTTACGTTAGTATCTCGCGCATTGAAAAGACTCTCTTCTGCTGGATTGTTACGTTAGTATCTTGCGCATTGGAAAGACTCTCTTCTGTTGGATTGTTACGTTAGTATCTTGCGCATTGAAAAGACTCTTCTGTTGGATTGTTACGTTAGTATCTCGCGCGTTGTAAAGATTATCTTCTGTTGGATTGTTACGTTAGTATCTTGCGCGTTGTAAAGATTATCTTCTGTTGGATTGTTACGTTAGTATCTCGCGCGTTGTAAAGATTATCTTCTGTTGGATTGTTACGTTAGTATCTCGCGCACTGTAAAGATTCTCTTCTGTTGGGCTATGTTAGTATCTCGCGTACTGTAAAGATTCTCTTCTGTTGGATTGTTACGTTAGTATCTCGCGCACTGTAAAGATTCTCCTCTGTTGGATTGTTACGTTAGTATCTCGCGCATTGTAAAGATTCTCTTCTGTTGGATTGTTACGTTAGTATCTCGCGCACTGTAAAGATTCCCTGTAGTTGGATTGTTACGTTAGTATCTCGCGCACTGTAAAGATTCTCTTCTGTTGGATTGTTACGTTAGTATCTCACGCATTGAAAAGATTTTTTTTTTGTTAGATTGTTACGTTAGTAACTCGCGCACTGTAAAGATTCTCTTCTGTTGGATTGTTACGTTAGTATCTCACGCATTGAAAAGATTTCCTTTTGTTAGATTGTTACGTTGAAGAAATGTAAAATGGTTTCCGTGTTTACATAGCCTGATGTAAACACTTGGGAGGTTGGGAGAACACGAGATAAGCGTAGGAAACCACGACGCGAAGTGGAGTGGTTTATTAGCTTATCGAGTGTTCTCCCAACCTCCCAAGTGTTTACATCAGGCTATGTAAACACGGAAACCATTTTACATTTCTTTTATAAAATAACTAATGAAAGAAGAACGAAAACCGTGTTTACATACGCTTATGTAAAATGGTTTTATGGCCAATCAGAGCGCGCGTACTATTTGAATTATTTTATAATAGTATATCGCGCATGGTAAAGATTTTCTTCCGTTGGATTGTTACGTTTGTATCTCGAGCACTGTAAAGATTCCCTTTTGTTGTATTGTTATGTTAGTATTTTGCGCGTTGTAAAGATCCTTCTCTGCTAGATTGTTACGTTAGTATCTCGCGAACTGTAAAGATTCCCTTTCCTTGGATTGTTACGTTAGTTTATTATATAGATACCAGGATTTTTCCTTTTTCCTAAAAAAACATGACTTCATCGCGCGCAGTGAAGAGACTATTTTTATCTTTCACGAGTGAGGATATTGGTGTCGCCATGGTTACTAACATAATTAGCCGACAAAAAGAGAGCTTTCTACTCAGGCGCGCGGCCGGTTCTTCTGAAATTTCATCACTTGTGAGAGATACTTTCAGTACTCGAAGATAAAATTCGTATCCCCGCGCGGCCATGTAATATCCTCTATATCTCGCGCATTGTAAACATCATCTTCTGTTGGATTGTTACGTTAGTATCTTGCGCACTGTAAGATTCTCTTGCTGTAGATCGTCATTTACTATCTCGTGCACTTTTAGCTTTCTCTTTTGATCGAATGTTATTTAAATATCTTGTGTACTGTTACCTTCCACTTTGATTGATCGTTAGTATCTCACACACTGTTAGGATTTTTTTTTCTGAGTGCTATGATTGTATCTCACGCGCTGTTTGCTTTCTCTTTTGATCGATCGTCACTTAAGTGTCATGCGCATTGTTAGCTTTCTGTTTTGATAGATCATTGCCTCGATATCTTACGCACTGTTACAGATGCATTTATAACTTCTGGTAGATTTTATTCTGACGGATGGTACTCACGCAATTGGACATTTTTGTTTTTTTTTTGTTTGTTTGTTTGTTTTAATCTAGGTTATACTCGGGAGCTGATAACTGGATTGGTCTCAAAGAGACTGCTTCTGTTGACATGGAAGTTACTTAGATACCTTCTTTGAACATCAGAAATTGAATTGGTATGTTTTGTAGTTTAACTACAAAACTTCGCTAAAGGTATTTGAAATTCGTTGGCACGTACTTCAAAGAAAATAGACAAGTATATCACTCCGAACAAAGGAAAGCCCTCAATTTCAGAATAATTGGTGCATCAAAATTTCCCAGTATCGCATGTTTGTAAAAAAGCCGATAAAATGTGAGAACGCCTCACGCTCGTTCATAAATTCACGAATCACGCTCGCCTTTCTTTGAAATTCACGTGTCACGTTTATATCAATTTTAGCCTTAATCATGCGTCACGTGTAAACCCTCCTCCGCTTTCCTAGAGCTTGAAGCATTTACTATCCGTTGTTGGGTAAAATAGTTTACACAGTCAGCCACTAGGACTGCATAAATTATCAATTAGGGTAATGGAATACGATTGATGTTCATCTTGGAACGAATGACTGATTTCACAACAGGGTTCATCAATATCAACTGATGTCAACAGATGTCGTTGTACGCGTACAACTTGCCAGATTTAGAATTATGAAATTAGAATGAAACTTAAGTAGTTAACTTAACGATCGCACTTTGGAGCACTGGAAACTGAAAATAATGGTCTTGTAAAACTATAGCAGAAATCCTAAATTTTGGATACCGAAATAAGAAAGAACGATAACCCCTTAACCCTTACCCCTCCCCTACCCTTCCCCACCCTCTCCCCCGGAGTAGTCTGCTAGACAAGTGCAAACCTTTTCAAATGTAAAAAAAATAGATAAATCTCTCTTCAAACAATTACTCTTCCTCCCTTCCCTTTTAAATGTGATTCTACCAAAGAATCATTGGGGCAAATATGAACCTCTCGGAAATTTTTGTGATTTATTTATGCAGGGAGCGAAGGGCGAGATAAAAATTGTCGCAAAAATTAATTATTCATTCATGTTTGCCTCACACCTTGAGTCAGTGTGACATGTGGTTCAAATTCTGTTCATGGAGTCACCGTGTTTTGCTTCTTCGAACAGAAACTTGACGTATTCTGCCGGTTTCTGCAGTCGTAACTACTTCTAAAAGTATTTTTAAGACGACTTCTTCCTTATCCCAGATTCAGCAGCCCAAATATGGAGTTAATGGTGTGCTTTGGCAGAATACCAGTGACGTTACACGAGGTGAGAGAGAAATTCGTTTTAAAGTTCTCTTCTTCAAAGGTCTAGTCCAAACACGTCTCTCAAATGAATCATTTGCAGAATTCTCATAGGTTATTTGCTGAAGTCGGCGTTACGTTTAATTCTCGTACTTCGACTTTTCTTATAACATCGCCTCAAATCTTTTTAAAGTCAAAAAGGAAAACTCCTGCAATAAAATTTATTACGTCTTAGAGTTTTGTTTATTCTTTCGTTCACAGTTTAGCAATACATGTACCTTGTGCCTTTGTGCTCTGGGCTTATTGAGTTACCTCACAAGTATCTGTACCACTTGGATTTTTTTTTTTTTTTTTTTACACTGAGATTTATGGTTAGACTTTCGGTGCTGTTAGTTACAAATTTGTACAGCTTAAACAATTTTTATGAACAAATAAAAAAGAAACTACAAATGAATGTGGCGTCTTATTTTGAATATATACATTGTTTGGTTCGTGTCTTCAGAACTGCGGTAATTTGATGATGGAAGAAACAGGACTGATCACATAGACTGCGGACTTGTAGGTGAGAGCCAAAGCCATTAACATGGATATCTTCATATGCTTGATAGGAAAAACATTGACAACCAAAAAGGGTAAGCAACGAGACCCAACGTCTTTATGGGCGCAAGATAATGACAAGATTTGCACAATTAGTTGCCCGTGTAAAAGGTAGAAGCCTCTCGCGCTTTCCATAGAGAAAAAAATTATCCTAAACAAAGATTTGCAGTAAACAATGATTAATCAAACACTGATCATGTAACAGTGCTAACATTTCCCATAAAGCCGTTGGGTCTCATCGTTCATGAATCGCGCTTTTTTAGGTGTCAATGTTTTAGCAATCGAATGTATATTTTGTAGCTGATAGATGGCATGAACAAGCTACAATGAAAACATGGAAAATGCGCCTCGAAGGTCGTCAAAAGTGAGAAGCCAGCCCTTAAAATAACCCTTTAAACTTATTTCCTTGAGCAAAAAAATGAGGAAAAATTGATGGAGATGAGTGATAAAATCTACCGATAAATAAGTTTGCGTCAAGAAAGTTAAGCAGGATCAATCTGCATCTTTTCCAACATTCCTTTGCCTAGAGGCCATTCTTAACGCGGACGCTCGTTGAATGTTACTTAATCAATGCATTTGTCGACTTTACAGAGTCGTGAGAAGGAAATAAAAAGTGGGGTTGAAAAAGAAGACTGGAAAGGTGGAATGTGGAATGAACGGAGGGATGTGAAAGAGCGAAGCGAGACGTAAGTTCTTTAATGTGTTGTTTTACTGGTAGTTCAAAGTAAATCATGACAATTAAACATAGAGAGCGACACCAAAACACTCATTGTACGCTGTCATTGTTTGAACTATTCCAAACCATTTCGCCACTGTAAGGACGAAGCATTACCGGTTTGACGAATTTGCTTATTGACTTCACTTCACTTTATAAAAATTAATCAATTACTGGATACCCAGATTACCTTTCGAGATTGTTGCGTGCACTTTTGTCCTTTTTCCAACAATCTCTTTAAACTACATATGATATCACATCTCTCATGCCAGGTAATACGTTCCATCTTTTACTTCGGCTGTTGACAATTCAGAAAATTTACCAAATGCTCAGAGAGGAAACCAGTGTAGCCTGGCGCTCTATATCAATATCGTGAGGAGCTTTGACCCCGAAGAAAATCCGCAGCATGCATTCTACGGAGGCGCTATATTTCTGTCGGTGTAGAGAATTACATTAACGCTTGCAGTCGGTAGGTGTCTATGCAGTTACGCAAACCTGTTGGTTATAAGTTAAAGGTTCACCCAAATAATTAATACTTCATCTATGCTCGAATTTCAATTAAGAAAACACAATAAATCTTAGATTCGAATCACTTGGCGCGATCTCATCATGTAGGCCGAAGTCTTCGATCGATCGGCTGAGCTTTCTAGAGAAAAGGGATCCAATCTTGACCCAAAAAAGCACTGGTGTGTGCTAACGAAAAGTTAATGTAAAATCAGGTCGAATGCTTTTGCAAAGAACGAATTGTTCCGTAGATTCCTCGACGACTGCAATACGTTCTGTCCCCCCAGCAGGTCTCAAGCGCGCCTACGAATTTGGTCTCTGTGCCGGTCTAATTAGACAATGAGATTTTCCAGAAGATGGCTTCGTGAGGTCTCAAAATATAATCCGGTAAATAAAATCGCTCTCGACCGTACACTTTACGCGGGAAATGCCTCCAGTCGAATAACCATGGGTTAAGTCAAGCTTGCAAATTTTTTCATTTAGAAAGAAAAAAAAGGTATCAAATCCGCCTCTTGGGTGGGGCATTTGAGCCCCGGGGGGGAGGGAATTTAAACGAGCCAATCTTCAAAAGTTCAGATACCCTGAGGCTTGCTTGAGGTGGATATTGAAGCTTGGAATTGATGGACACATAAATCAAGGAAATCCATTACAATGTAGCTTGGAGAACGTGGCTAAACTTGTCTGCGAATGCTACCATTAGTTAAACCATTACAAAAAATTAAGTCGTTGTAAAGACACTTCATTTTCATTTTCCGTTTCGCCTCTAATTGCTAAGCTCCAGGAATATTACAGATTGTTCCAAAAGTTTTAATACTGAATCATCAAAACCGTGGTAATTACAATTTTCTCCCGGTAGAAACTCTTCAAACAAATAAACCACAGTGCCAATGGAATTTGAAAAAAATATTCTGCAAAATGACAGAGGGAAAGTTGGTAAAACAGCGATATTTCTAAATGGAAATTGGAGATAGTATTTACATCAAGTTTGAAATTGCGCCCATGTAACTCAAATATGTTATAGAACCAAATGTGAACATATTTTTCATCGGAAATAAGTTCATAGACGTGATAAATTGCTAAATTTCGGGGACATTTTTGACTAATCAAAAAACATTGAAGACAACTTAATATGTTTGAAGTTAAATTGTATACATTTTTAACCTCAAAAAGGATTGTTCGAGATCGTGCAATGTGAGTGTTCGAATAAAGGCAGGTATCTGTTTGAAAAAAAAACTTTTATTGACCAAAAATGAATACAACTTTTCAAGGAACATCGAGGATATCCTAGAAACAAATATTTACTTTCGAACTATGGATAACTTTTGGAAACTGATGGACAAATTGAAATTAAATTTCAGTTTCACTTTAAGTTATGGATACAAAAACAAGGTTTTAAAACCTCGGAGTTTGGAATGTGAATTCTTTTAATTGAGGAAAAGGAATTTGTTGGAAAGCTGATGAGTTTTCAGTATTTCTTATAGAAGAAATTACATTTCCTTTTATTTTTTTAACTTACTTTTACGCGAGGGAAGAGCAACTAAACTTTCGTTAGAAATACGAATACTCTAAACTGCCGCTTATAACCCCCTCCCACTTATAAGCCCCCCTCCCCCCCTGGTTATAGGCCCGTCGGCTTGCGAACGAAAAAAGCACCGTTCAATCGTAAGCCCTACATCTAGCTTTTCCTGTTTTGAGGAACTCTGTACTACTTCAAACAGATAATGTGGAAAATATTTGTAGAAAATAAGCTTATTACTTTTTAATATCATCAACTCCTACGATAACTACAAATTTAATTCTCTTTAAAATCTATAGAAATAAATTCGATTTATGTCAACCTTTTGAAGTTTAATTAAAAGCTAGTGAAGGCAAAACGTATTTTTGATCAGTACTTCTATAGTTCGTTTCGAAGTGATTTCTCTATTCTGGTTACAATCTTCCTGGGATGTAAGCCCTCCGAAAACCTCTTACAAAGTTATATCAGCCCAGAGATTATAAGCGGCAGAAATCTTTCTGTTAAGTGTCTCTGAAAGGTGGAATTTTTGGAACCACTCTCCTCGTAGAAAAATCCCAAAGTACTGGCTACATTTGTTTCTGCAAGCATGGTACTAAAAGGAAAGATAAACAAACAAACCAAAAATCAGAACGCTTGTAACCTCATCTTAAGACGAGCAAGGTTGTGAACCATCCCTATGAAATTTAACTTATTAACTCAAAGCTTTCTTTAAATTTAATATGTGCTTAGAATTAATCTTAGACTTTTTCATGAAGAGTTCTTTCATGAAAGATAACGGTATATTCCCTATGGAAGTACACATCAGCAAAACGGAAAATGATGACGACTGGTGCTTCAAAATGCGAAAGCAAAAGGAACGATTTCCTCTTCTACAATTAAACTTGTCGGTTGAAAAGTTTTGAAAAGGCCGGGAGTGATTTTTTTTGACAAGAGAAACAAGAAAGGTAGATATGTATTTTGATACTACCTTAAAAACCCAGGCTTTTGTATCATGAAAGAGATTTCTCAACTTAGCTACTAGAACTCACCAAGGGAATTTTGTGATGAAAATAGTACGTTTTAAGAGGAAAGGGAGCAATCGTGAGTCACGAGCGTTTCTGAAAAAATACCATTGTTATAAAGCAGAAATTATTACTAGTGACATTTTCGGAAAACCAACTTTTCAAGTTTTATGAGGTTCATGAAAAAGGGAAAAATTGTAATTCAAAGGTGTTGCTGAAAAATTCTTTACACGTAAAAAATTGATTACAAAACCGAAAAAATTGAAATTCACAAATACTCTCAATTACGCTTTGACGTGAAATTTACTTAAGAACTGAATGGAGTTTTTGCGATGAATTTGGCATTATTCAACTACTTAAGGATGAGATTTCATTTCAGTAGCTTCTCTTCCAAATCATGTATCTTCATACTAGAACGTTTTTAGAGTAAACGAAACCCTCGGAGCAAAATCTGTGAGTGCATTTAGCAAGGAAGAGTAATTCGTTTGATGTCTCATGTTTTCCTGTATTTATTTAAGAACAAGTGATTCCTTTTTGGTGTTTTTAATTACAGAAAAAATTGGGAAGTTTACTGATATTTCATAGCCTTTCCACTAAATGTTCCATGTGGGTTGATTTTTTTTCCAATTTACACTCTTTCTGTGGGGGTTCTGAATTATTAGTCATAATTGCTAAGGAAAACGTGCTACAGTTAGCCAAGATAAAGCCAAGATAAAGCGTAAGTCCTGAAAAGTGTTACCCCCATATAATAGGTGCTAAACATTCTTTATCCCTTGCATTTCTTTGACGAGGTAAATTCAGCGTATAATAGTCAATGGATTTTTTTATGACTTTCCATAAAAAGGTTTTAATAACGGTACTTTTTTTAATCCAAAAAATGCTTCTGCGCGCAAGTGTAAAATGCGTACATGTATTCACGAGCAGGACATCTCAGCCTTACGAATTAATTGATTGCTTTTCAATCCGATGGGGGCACTGCCTAGTTTTTATTGAAGTTGAATCTCAAAACATCAACAGCTGACCACTTGGTCATAGTTTCAAATAACGTTTTTTATTATTTAGTATTATTTAGTATTTTATTATTCAATTTCTTATCCAATTTCTTAAGGATGAGATTCATTCTCGCTACCGTTTTGATTGATGTATAAAAACAAAACGGAAAACCACGAAGCAAAAGTTGTGACTGCATTTAATTAGTGAGGAGAGGATGGATTTCTAATTTTTTTTCGATTTTTTTTTCATTTACTTTTTAGTTTTCAAGTACCAACATTTGATAAGACTGCAGATTACTTCATATGTTTTCATTTTATGGAAAATCTTTTCACGGTGCACATTTTGCAGAACCAACTGTTTTTCTTAATAATTTATTTCCCGAAGTTGATCCCTGTCCAATTTTGCTTAAATTATAACTCATTTGTACCTTTACTGAAGTACTATTTATACCAGAAACAATGCAAAGATCCTCTCGTTCTCCAGTTATTTTAATGGTTTCTTATTTTAATCACTTTGGTAACTGTGTTCCTCTACGTTTTTTGTATGACTTCGGCGCACGACATGGCGGCCGTTTTACCCTGCTGTTGTTTATTCCAAGTTATAAATTTTCTTTTACTCTTTCAATAAGAATCTTTTTAATTTTAAGCTCTCCGAAAATTTTTTTTCGAGGATTTTTCGAGAAAATTTTTTTTCGAGGATTTTTTTTTCTTGAGGAAAAAATTCCTAGAAAAAAAATTTTCTCGAAAAATCCTCGAAAAAAAATTTTCGGAGATCTTAAAATTAAATAAAATTCTTCTTCTTTAAAGATTAAAAAGAAAAAGAATACTGACCAACGGGGCCTGAGCCCCTCCGAGGTGCTTTAACAATTAAATTAAACGACGGCTGGGGGATACAGCCGCCGTTTAATTTGACATGTTAAATGTGCACTACCGCTAGACCACAGAAGCTTTTGGTAAGAGGACATGGCAAAATTACACTAGAAGTAGGTTTGCTCCCATTGTTAAGAGAAACAATAGGTTTTACCCAGTACACGTATCACCCTCGTGGAAATGTTTAATATGCGCATGATTGGAATTTCTTTGTATGCGCGAAACGTTTCGAGCTTGACGTGACTTAATTTGTTCTCCTCTAAATAAATGTTCTTTGACTTTATGGTAAGATTTTCCAGCCCAAAATAGTTCTGGCCACTCAAGGTCAAAATTCGGATTAAGAAATAATTAGTATGAGTTTAATGCAAAGGGTTACACGAGAGACCGAGAAAAGTGCGCAAACCAGAATTAACATAAAACACTTAATTGGCATTTTCAATGGTACTTTCAAGTGTTAGATTTTTCCCAAGTAAGATTTGTAGTTTAACTCTGTAAGCGATTGTTGTGGTGATCTTTCAAAATTAAATATCTGTTTTCGATCTCTTTAAGGTTTGAACACTGACAAGAAGGAGGTTCAAGACATTTCCAAATAAAAAATAAACTTTTGAGCCGAGACTGTGACTTATATCGTATTGTTTTTGATGTTGACTATTCCGTCCTCTTACTAAAACTGCAGCTATACTACAAATCCCTTTCATTTGAGTAAAAATAGAAGGACACTTTGACAGATTAGAGAACTACTTTTCATTTACACGTTTACTTCTACATTTTGACCTACTTTTCACTTACACCATTACAGCTTGAATTTCAAAGTTTTATTGAACAACTGTTTAATAGTACTGCTACTGCTACACTTTGACTGGTTTTTGAACCTCTATTTATAAGTACTACTACTACTGGACTTTGACTGATTTTTTAACTACCATTACTACTACCATACTGACTGATTTTTAAAGTACTTTTTCGTAGTAATATAACTGATGGACTTTGACAGATTTCTTAACTACTTACTACAATTAGACTATGACTGATGTTTTAAGCTACTTTCTTCTTAGCACTACTACGACTACTAGACTATGACTGATGTTTTGAGCTACTTTCTTCTTAGGACTACTACGACTGCTAGACTATGACTGATGTTTTGAGCTACTTTCTTCTTAGCACTACTACGACTGCTAGACTATGACTGATGTTTTGAGCTACTTTCTTCTTAGTACTACGACGACTACTAGACTTTGACTGATGTTTTGAACTACTTTCTTCTTAGCACTACTACGACTACTAGACTATGACTGATGTTTTGAGCTACTTTCTTCTTAGCACTACTACGACTACTAGACTATGACTGATGTTTTGAGCTACTTTCTTCTTAGCACTACTACAACTACTAGACTTTGACTGATGTTTTGAGCTACTTTCTTCTTAGCACTACTACGACTACTAGACTATGACTGATGTTTTGAACTACTTTCTTCTTAGCACTACTACGACTGCTAGACTATGACTGATGTTTTGAGCTACTTTCTTCTTAGCACGACTACGACTACTAGACTTTGACTGATGTTTTGAACTACTTTCTTCTTAGCACTACTACGGCTACTAGACTATGACTGATGTTTTGAACTACTTTCTTCTTAGCACTACTACGACTGCTAGACTTTGACTGATGTTTTGAGCTACTTTCTTCTTAGCACTACTACGACTACTAGACTTTGACTGATGTTTTGAGTTACTTTCTTCTTAGCACTACTACGACTACTAGACTATGACTGATGTTTTGAGCTACTTTCTTCTTAGCACTACTACGACTGCTAGACTACTGCTAGCTACTTTCTTCTTAGCACTACTACGACTACTAGACTTTGACTGATGTTTTGAGTTACTTTCTTCTTAGCACTACTACGACTACTAGACTATGACTGATGTTTTGAGCTACTTTCTTCTTAGCACTACTACGACTGCTAGACTATGACTGATGTTTTGAGCTACTTTCTTCTTAGCACTACTACGACTACTAGACTTTGACTGATGTTTTGAGCTACTTTCTTCTTAGCACTACTACGACTACTAGACTTTGACTGATGTTTTGAGCTACTTTCTTCTTAGCACGACTACGACTACTAGACTATGACTGATGTTTTGAACTACTTTCTTCTTAGCACTACTACGACTGCTAGACTATGACTGATGTTTTGAGCTACTTTCTTCTTAGCACGACTACGACTACTAGACTTTGACTGATGTTTTGAACTACTTTCTTCTTAGCACTACTACGGCTACTAGACTATGACTGATGTTTTGAACTACTTTCTTCTTAGCACTACTACGACTGCTAGACTTTGACTGATGTTTTGAGCTACTTTCTTCTTAGCACTACTACGACTACTAGACTTTGACTGATGTTTTGAGTTACCTTCTTCTTAGCACTACTACGACTACTAGACTATGACTGATGTTTTGAGCTACTTTCTTCTTAGCACTACTACGACTGCTAGACTACTGCTAGCTACTTTCTTCTTAGCACTACTACGACTACTAGACTTTGACTGATGTTTTGAGTTACTTTCTTCTTAGCACTACTACGACTACTAGACTATGACTGATGTTTTGAGCTACTTTCTTCTTAGCACTACTACGACTGCTAGACTATGACTGATGTTTTGGGCTACTTTCTTCTTAGCACTACTACGACTACTAGACTTTGACTGATGTTTTGAACTACTTTCTTCTTAGCACTACTACGACTACTAGACTTTGACTGATGTTTTGAGCTACTTTCTTCTTAGCACTACTACGACTGCTAGACTTTGACTGATGTTTTGAACTACTTTCTTCTTAGCACTACTACGACTGCTAGACTTTGACTGATGTTTTGAGCTACTTTCTTCTTAGCACTACTACGACTACTAGACTATGTCTGATGTTTTGAGCTACTTTCTTCTTAGCACTACTACGACTACTAGACTATGACTGATGTTTTGAACTACTTTCTTCTTAGCACTACTACGACTACTAGACTTTGACTGATGTTTTGAACTACTTTCTTCTTAGCACTACTACGACTGCTAGACTTTGACTGATGTTTTGAGCTACTTTCTTCTTAGCACTACTACGACTGCTAGACTTTGACTGATGTTTTGAACTACTTTCTTCTTAGCACTACTAGGACTGCTAGACTTTGACTGATGTTTTGAGCTACTTTCTTCTTAGCACTACTACGACTGCTAGACTATGACTGATGTTTTGAGCTACTTTCTTCTTAGCACTACTACGACTTCTAGACTTTGACTGATGTTTTGAGCTACTTTCTTCTTAGCACTACTACGACTCCTAGACTTTGACTGATGTTTTGAGCTACTTTCTTCTTAGCACTACTGCGACTCCTAGACTATGACTGATGTTTTGAGCTACTTTCTTCTTAGCACTACTACGACAACTAGACTATGACTGATGTTTTGAGCTACTTTCTTCTTAGCACTACTACGACTACTAGACTTTGACTGATGTTTTGACCTACTTTCTTCTTAGCACTACTACGACTACTAGACTTTGACTGATGTTTTGACCTACTTTCTTCTTAGCACTACTACGACTACTAGACTTTGACTGATGTTTTGAGCTACTTTCTTCTTAGCACTATTACGACTACTAGACTATGACTGATGTTTTGAGCTACTTTCTTCTTAGCACTACTACGACTACTAGACTTTGACTGATGTTTTGAGCTACTTAGAACTACTTACTTAACCTGATGTTCTTAGTACTACTACGACTACTAGACTATGACTGATGTTTTGAGCTACTTTCTTCTTAGCACTACTGCGACTGCTAGACTATGACTGATGTTTTGAGCTACTTTTTTCTTAGCACTACTACGACTGCTGGACTTTGACAGATGTTTTGAGCTACTTTCTTCTTAGCACTACTACGACTACTAGACTATGACTGATGTTTTGAGCTACTTTTTTCTTAGCACTACTACGACTACTAGACTATGATTGATGTTTTGAGTTACTTTCTTCTTAGCACTACTACGACTACTAGACTATGACTGATGTTTTGAACTCCTTTTTATTAGTCGAACTACTGCTAAACCTTGACAGATTTTTGCTCTACATTTTCTTAGTACTACTGATGCTAGACTTTGACTGATGTTTTGTACTTCCTTTTTCTGATTACTACTATTTGAACTGTTTCTTAGTACTGATTAACCTTGAATGATTTTTCTAACAACGTTTTATTTATATTACTACTACTGCAAGACTGATTTGTGAACTACTTTTTATTAGTGCTTTTACAGATTTTTCAACAACTTTTTATTATTACTGATACTGCTAGACTTTGAACAATTTTTATTTGTACAGATTTTAAAACGATATTTTTTTAATAGTACTACTACTATTAGACTTCGACGGAGTATAAAACTAATTTTTTATTTTCACTACTACTGTTGAACTTTGAGGGATTTTAAAACGAATTTTCAGTCACACTACCACTGCTAGAATGACATATTTTTGAACAATTTTTCACTTGCACTTTTGGAATAAACTTGCAAATTACTTTGAACAAATCACATTTTTAAAGACATTTTGATTTCTCTACGACGGTCCCTGAAAACCCTATCGACTTACTCACTTATGATTTGATTTCTACAAAACATTTACTAGTAAAGTAACACTTGAATAAAATTTCAACATTTATTTTCGCTGCTCACAGTAGGGGTAAAAATTTTTTGTACTGTACTTGACAATCCTTGTTATTGAATTAAATAAGCAGAGCCCTGGAAATTTCCTCTCGTTTCTTTCTTCAATAATTAAATTTAAGCAACCTGCAAAAAAGAAAACAAGAATGGATGGTGAACACAATATAATTACAGGTTTCAGAAGGGTGATTATAACCAGAATCAATCGCAATGCACAACCTATTGTTCTACAACAATGGGCGCGAACCTACTTCTAGTGTAATTTTGCCATATTCTATTACCAAAAGCTTCTGTGGTCTAGCGGTAGTGCACATTTCACAATTCAAATTAATCGACGGCCGTATCCCCGCCGTCGTTTAATTTAAGTTGTTCAAGCAACTCCAAGGGGTGTAAGGCCCCGTCGGTCGCTTTTGTTTTTCCTTTTAATCTTAAAAGGAGCAGAAATTGATTTGATTTTAAGAGGTTCGAGAATTTTATTTTGAGTGCTTTTTTTTCTTTTTGCTTTTCAGAAAAAAATTCTCGATGCTCTTAAAAAATCAAATAATATCTGTTCCTTTAAAGATTAACGTTCGAGAGAGGATATGGTTCTCGAACGAGCCAAGTAATGTGCATTACCACTATGGCAAATAAAAAGCAAAAGTAAACTCAATAAAAGAAGAAAATCTTTGGGAAAAAAAAATCAATGAAGTCAGGCATTCATCCTTTTTTCTTAGAGACTTCTCGTTTGTTTCAAATTTGTCTGATGATGGACACTTTTTTCGCTTTGTCTGCTAAAGTTAGTTAAATTTTATCCTTAAGAAATTAGGTAATGTCAATAAGATAAACTCAAATTTATTTCAAAACAAAAATATCTTCTCTCTGTGATAGACAGATTGGCTAATAAACAAAGCACCAGAGGAACACACTGAAACCTTTCTTGCAAGATTTACACATAAATGGAAACTGATTTTTTTCCCTGAAAACTAACAAATTTCTGTCTTAAATTCATTTTTAAATTTTACTCTTTAGGTCTCCTTTTGTTTAAAAATTTACCTGATAAAGGATTCATAACGTTAAAATATGTGTCATTATGGAGTTCAATTCTGTCTTATTTGTTGCAAAAATATCTTCATGGTTTTATTAAAGTGAATTGCTTGATTTCCAAGTGATTTCTATTCTCTTCAATATGGTCCAAAATCGAACACGAATTCCTTTTTTTCATTGAATTTCCCATTTAAGAAATATTTCAGCTTCAGTAGTTCCTTTTCCTAATTATCATGATTTGTTTGTATTTGTATAATATGATATAATATAAAAGTCGTTCGTGCGCACTTTCCGTGGAATAATCTCTATTCACCGGGAATCTTTAATGATAACGATGTAGACTTTATTTTGCTGTACAAGATGGAACATCAAATCGACTTTTTTTTAGAAAAAGGTTTAATTCGAAAACAACTTCATCATTATCTCTCTGTCGAGAATTCTTTTTGCAAAGCTAGAAACCGTATCCTTATCAATACCACACGACATGCAGAGAAGAACTTTGTTTTCAAATTCTAGACATGTATAGAAACATTTGCCAACAATACATTTTTCTATTTAAACTGTTGTAGCCGAGCATGCTTGCATAGATGAAGGAGGTTAATGATATAATGAAGTAATAGGTCCTTCCTGAATGGGGAGCTAGCCAGAGCTGATGCCTTTAAGGGATGTTGGAGAATTATGGGAACGACTTAGCAACAGTTTGGTGGGATAAATATGCACCTTTTCCTGATTGGAAATCTTAGTTTTCGTTTAAAAAAACACAAAATTAAAAGAGGATATTTCCGAGTTAAAAACCTTTTTTCATGGTTGAAAAATAATTAAATAATTAATTTTCCTTAAACAAACTTGTTTTGAAATAATAAAGGAAAAAAAAAGGAAAAAAATTTATATACTCATTTGTATTTAAAAAACACTTTTTTCAAATCGTCAGAATTGAAAAGGGAAGGGTTGGAGAGGTAACGTGGGAATGTTTCAGGCCCTCCCTGGAAAGGCGGTTGTTGAAGGAAATCAACCCGTAGGGGGGGTCGCCGAAGAGAGAAATTAAAGAATATATTTGTTATTTCCACAGTTCTTTTTCTAACTCTATAAAATAAGGAGACTAATCAAGGTTTGTTCGCAAGCAAATCCTCCAACACATCAAACATCGAGCAAATTACTTTGCTTCACTAATTTCATTTGAAATTTTCTTCCGACACTTTTCACCTGATAAAAAGGTCGTTGATGATTAATACTTAAAACAGTTGGTTAGAGTGAACTTCCATCGCCCGGAAATTGGTTAATGTTCAAATGATCTCCTTGATATGAAAACTTTGTATCCAAATTTAAACAAAAAAAAATTGTTTCTGATTTTTAAGAAAAAAAAAACAGAGTTGCAATTTTCCCATTTGTCGATTAAAATGCCAGTCCTCTTTGTGGTACTGTAGTATGTTCACAGAGGTATTCCCACGTAAGTTTTTAAGCCCTTGCTAAGCGGAGGATGGCCGGAAATAGAGAGAATAAGGGTGCGTATTTGTAGAAATATTTTCATTATTATGTGTTTTTGTTATTCAAAAGTTGATTTGATACTTTAAAAATTAATTGAAAACATTAGGGACAAGTTCTTCTACCGTCCTCGAAAGCCCTCACATTCTTTGTTCTGAGGCATTTAATTTGCCTAAAAAGTTTTATCTTATGATGGAGAGAAGATGCGTTCTGAAAGAGAAGATGCGTCGGCGTGAAATTTCATCCATATAAAAATAACCAACGATCAATTCATATTAAAAAAGACAGTCACAGTTATGAAGTAAATTTTTTAGGCTAGGAAATCTTCTGTTAGTTTTTCCTTATCTGTTTGGAGCAATTGAAGAATTTTAAATACTTATATTTTGCACATGCTTTCTCTCATGAAAGGGCTTCATTTAGAACGTAAATTGTCGAAGTTGAAACAATTCTCAGTGGTTGTTATTGATTGACTAATTGAAGCTTTTACGACATTCAGAAACTTTTCCATTCATGAATTTTTTTTCATTTGAAATAACCTTTTAACTGGATTTATCAGCTCAATTTGTTTTCTGAGCCTTTCTTTCTCTATTAGAAAATTGATAGGTAACTTTTAAGCACAAAAATGTTTTTCCTTAATTATTTCGGCGCTGGCGAACATTCCTTGAAATTTTTCTCAAATATTAAAACGTAACTTACAATAGTAATGATTTTCCACTTTTGTAGTTTCGTAACAATCTGGGATATCCTTCGAGTTTGACAAAAACAAGACAAGAAAAAACGCTGAAATCATCAGAATACCTAAACGGTCCAACTACAATTCACGCTGTAATGGTTTCTTCGAAGTTCTAACATTAAACATATCTTCCATTGCATGTATCAGTTGGAAATGACCTTTTAACTGGTTTAATTTAACTGGCTTTAATTCGGAATGAGATATTGGAATGAAAATAAAACTTTATAGTAAGAACACTAAATAAAAAAGAAATGAATCAATCTTTTTTGATATTCTAGAAAATGAAAATTCCTCCTCAATGTTGAAATTGTTTTATTTTTTAACTTAAAGATTGCAAAATTAAATCAAATTGATCAAAAAAACACTAAAGAAGAAATGAATCAATCTTTTTTTAAAATTCTGGAAAATGAAAATTCCTCCTCAATGTTGAAATTGTTATTTTTTAACTTAAAGATTGCAAAATTAAATCAAATTGATCAAATTTTATGTTTTCTATTGCTCTTATATAAATACCTTTTTGTAAACTGCTTATTTGTTAATGTATTTATTTGTCAATTGTTTTTTAATTTCTTTAATTTGTAGCAAATCTTCTAAATGCAGGTCAACTTACTATGACATTTTGTTATGAAATCAATTAAGTGTTTGAAATGTGTGGTTTTATGACAAGGACTAAGCAAAACGAGAAAAAGCGACAGAATCATCAGAAGAATGATTATTATGGCAATGTTTTTAAATTCCCATTGTAATGGTTTGCTCTGAATTATAAGCAAAACAATGAATAAATGGAAACAACTTACAATTAGCCGAATTCTCTCTCATCTTTCTGTTCGTTTCCATTCCATTTCTCCAATCCTCTTGGGATACCCTTTTTCATCCTCTTGTATCGACTCTGCAAATCCAATTAAGCATATTGATTAAAAACATAAAACGCACACAGATATTATTTGAAAAGAAATGGCACAAAATACTTCTGTCACTTTAAACACGTCTATGATTTCTCCTCGATTTAGGTTCCGATTCGCGATTACGATATATTTGCACGTTTTGGCTCTTTCCATGGTTCTAAGAAGCCCAATTAAAAAAATATTTTAAGAATGCGGCATTGTTAGTTTTAATAGTGGTGTTAGTAAAGCAATATTGTAACGTTTGTAAAAGTTTGTTTCTCCTACTTTTGTATATTGTCAATTCTTAACTAAGATACTAAGTGATGAAAAGCAGGGTGTGCTGAAGGGTCAAACTAATGGGGGACTGGATCATAGCATCCGAAATTGATTGAGCAACAATCTCAAGACTATCAGTTGACTTTCATAACAATAGACATTTCCTTTCCGCAAGAGTCTCGAGTTTTGATGGAAAATTACTAATTGTCCAGCGATCAGTATGAGACGTGGCAAGGTTTTTCGTGTTCTTCGTATTTGTCTCCAATATATATTCCAGTGGACTATTTCTTGCGAGGCATTACCTCAAAAAAAAAATCCAGAATTTGTGAGGAAATCTATCGAGGATTTTCCGAGACCGTTCCCAAACACTGTTTGACGGGATTTCCCCATAACGTTAGCATAATAATTGTGATTGCCGCGTCACGCCCATTATTTCAAACTTCAATCCATTGGTTAACATGTGTACGAAATTAGTTCGACTGCGAAGAGACAAAGTTAGATTTTGAGCGTTTTGAATATAGTCGGTAGGGGTCTCGGAAAAACTGTTTCCAGCCACCTTAACTCTGTGCAGACTTCCACACAGTTCATCAAAACTTAAGCAAAATCAAAGTCTTTTGGTATTAAACGCAAACCAGCCTTGCAAACTAAAGACACGTTAGACAGTCAACACAAACTGCAAAACAAACCTTATTGGATGATACTCCCTTCTTTTAATTTTCCTCTCATGTAACTCTCGATTTCCAGTAATTGCTTTCATTCTATGCTTTACGCTGCCCCGGGAGAAAAGAAAAAAACATGATAAGAATACATTTACACCTCTCTTCGGATAAGTACTCGTGATAATTAAAAATGTATCTAAACATGACGGATAATTCTTGATCAGAGAAACCCCCTGACAATAATAGTTTAAGGCAAACCCTTGCAACAAACATGTCATTTTTTACCCAACTTCAAGATCAGTGTTCTCTTAAAACATATCAAAATTAACGGAATATTTGGTATAGGCTAAACCGCCGCTATAATAGATAGGTCAGATGGATTGTCATTCATGATAACAATTACGTATTCCTTTGGCACCAGTGTTTTGCCATCGACAGAAATAAAAGGAATGATTCACAAACTAAAAGCCCCTAAAGACTTAGATATTAGATAATTCTTCTTTTGCTTTAGTTTTCGATTGAAGTCCATTAAATCTTGGTTTAACCCTTAATTCCCGTGAGTGACCAAGACAGAATTTCTCCTTACAATATTGATACAATGTCGAGCAGACAAGTGATGAGAGTAAAAAAAAATATATCGACAAGGGGATATCATTTGATCCAATAGCAACTTCTCCAAACCAACTTAAAAATAATCGAATGGAAGACAGTAGAGAGAATTACTAATGTGATCGTGGGAGCGAAAGGGCCAAGCCTTCGAAGCAGATCAGACGCACAAATGCAGTTACTAAATTCCGAATAAAAAAATGATTTACGACCGTGTTAGACGTTGTAAAGATTCTCTTTCCTTCCTCGAATTTCCTATTTTGCAATGTTCTCATTCTATGCTTGACATTCTGCTGAAGAGAGAACCAAAACAGAAGATATAGTTTGAATCTATCTCGAATACCAGCATACCCTTCTTTAGTAGGTAGATGTACTTCAGTTTATTGTGAATGACAAAGATTGATGTCTAGATCGAAAGAAGTCAAACAAGAGGTCATTAAGGTACCATTCTTAGACAGTAAAGTAACGTTACATTCGAAATCCCCTGAAAGTGATTCGAGATAAAAGCCACTCGCTACACACGACAGTATAACTCCCATCGCTACTACCGGTATTTGTTACGTGAAGATGACATGAAGATACAGGGAGCCTCTCTTTTTCTCCTGGATGGGCTCTCTTAAGTATTTCGACAGATCTTTCATCTGACAGTTTACTGATATCTATTTAAACTATTGATATTCCTGGCTGGAGAGAGGAATTTTGGGATTTAATTTTCTCACCCAAATGATGGTAACCCAGTCGGGGTTAAAACGGCTTCGATCCGACTTCGAACCCGCGCGAAATATTCGGTGCTATACTTAACTTAACATAATCGGGAATTTTTGCCATTCACAGCATCATTTTTTAAGATGGAGACTTGAGTCCTCTGGTTTCCTAAAAGATTTTGCGTCAAAACGTTTTCACGATCACGCGTTTGGTTTTGCGGCAATGGTTGGGTGTCAGGGAAGTAACAAGAGCGTTTACAACAAATCCAATTTTGACATAGTGTGAGCATAAGTGACTGCATATAGAATAAAAACGAGAATTGAAATAAAAAGCGATAAAAAAACTATCAATAAACTAACCACAAAGGAAAAATTTCTCACCATTGCTCAAAAATCACGTGGCGCAGTAAGAACTGTCATGGCGGCTGCAGTTGGGGAGTTGTCTTACTCTGTATCATTTAATGTCTTCTTTTCCTTTTGTATCCTACTCTACAATTTGAACTTATTTTTGAGGGCAACGGCAGGACACTGTACTTTTATTTAATATGTATTTACACTTGGTTTACTTACCTAAGGAGAATTCGAGACAAAATGACCTCTATCAATCCTCGACGTCGAATTTGAGCCACCCCACTCAGCAACTTCGAACGAAGAAACACACGCTGGACTTGACAGAACGGACCAAACTGTATCTAAGGCTATAACGAGGAAGTGACGTGTTTTGTGGCCGCAGAAAAGCTGCAAAAGACGCTGAAATTTCTTGAACTTGTTTGGCTCTCCTCACGTGCAAGACTGATAGAAAATATGAATATTAACCTTTAAAATCTATTTGTAATTTAAATGAGTTTACGGACTTTGAAAGGCGCACCGAAAAGTACCGAATGGCTCTTCGGTCACTGTCGTTCAATTATGAAACAAAATGGGATGGCCAGATGATGGCTAATTTTGAACTTGGTAAATTTCGAAGAGTGTAAATATCGTTGTAGAATGACTGCGTAAAACTCCGATGGAATAAACAAAAAAAAAATGGATAAATAAAAATGAAAATTCCTTCATTATCTAAGGAATTGCCTTATAAAACTTGCGTAAGTTGTCCTGTTACTCCTATCAAACAAGCGAAAATCGGACTTTTTTTTCTTTATGAAAGGGAAGTTGTCGTTATAAATAGTAATTCATCGCAGCCAGTGCGTATGAAGAAGGGCTGACGCTTGAAACGTCAGCTTAAAAAAGTCTTTACGGCGGCCAATCTATATCATCAAATCAGTTGATAATACTAAGTTACCTTGCTATACTACCCCAACGACGCAGCAACAGTTTCTTAAGAAAATTACTCCCTCGAGTCATATTTTTGGAATAGTAGCGTTGTCGCCAAATAGCTGAGTTGATCATAGAATAATGAGGGAAAAGAAAATCGTTCAACTTTTAGAAAATGAAGTGATATGTCGAGAGGAGATGTAAAAAGTTAATGTCGGTGTCCTTAGTCGCCACATCATATCCAAACAACGAAGTAGACTTTACCGATGGGGGCCTGGATAGAATGAAATATCGAAGGGGTCTCTGGTCACGTAGACTTTCATTAAAGACTTGTAAGATTCTGGACAAGGAGGGATTGCCGACATTTCGTTTCCGCAATTGAGTGTTAAAAGAACAGTTCTGGCTATCGGCTATATTAGGAAGGTGAATTCGTGAGATGCAACGAAATAGTTAGCAAGGGCGTGGACGTTATTGTGGCTTTACGCATGAAGACGACTAAATTCTGCGTCATTTACTAGACGTATTTGCTGAAATCGTTTTGGAGTAAAATAAGTCCGTCAAAGCTGAAAACAGCCCTTATTACGGGAACCTCTCGAGAACTATCTTGTAGCAGGGTCAGATTGTTATTACGCAATTAAATGATAAAGACTGAGTATGTAGGAGAAGAATGAACAAAAACGATATCCATGATAAAAAGAAACGAGGGATATGCTAATCTTAAACTTAAAGCCTGCCGAGTGATTTACTCTGAAAGTACGACGAGATACGAGATGTAAGGTATCCAAAGAACAAAAAAGCAAACGCTGGACGAAGTCAACTCAAGCGAGCAAGTTGAATATCAAGGAAAGGAATGTATCGGAGTTTTTAAAGGTATCGGATAGCTGTTATCAAACTTTTGCAGTGGTGTTGTTATTGCCAGGCAACCCTACCCCGCGCACGCCACCTAACCCCATTCCAAGCCGTGTGAACAGTTTTTAGATCAAGAACCTTATTGCTTAACATTTTTCGAAGATGACAAATCAACCTGGACAAAAACGGATCGCTCTTTTTTTTCTTCGAAATGTTCACTACAGGTTTCAATAAAATTACCATGAAATCAGGACGAAATCTAGAATTTTATTGGTCTGGCCTAACCGTTCTGATCAATAACAGAACTTTTTGCTTACAAGGACCTGTCTACCCAACCGGTTGTGAGCTAAGCCAGGCACCCCAGGAAAACGAACTTTCTGTTTCAATTATCAGCAGGCGGAAGGATTAATCATTCATTCAAACATTAATTTATTAATTTTCTCTTCTCCAGGCACAAAATATGGATTCTTCTGTTTTCGTTCCACAATAATTATTAGTCTTGTTCCGCCGTATTTACAGTCTTCTTATCTTCAGCAGACCTGTCTGTCCGACTCTAGCGCGCAAGAAACCTTAATTAATTCAACCACCGAGGCGCCACATGATACAACTGATCATCGGCTCACCACTGGAAACAGCAGATGTGACATGCGATACCAAGACTTTGGTAACGCGTTAGTCGCATACCATTTTAAATTGAAAGGTCTCACACAACCTTCCATAAATATCTCGTCGAAGTACTCGCGAATTTTCCACGATCCCTCGCATTCTGTCAACAATATCCTTACGAAATTCAGCACTGATTCAGTGTTCAGTTTAAATTTGTTTTCCGTTTCCATTGGCGTTGAAGAAGTTATCCTCAAGCATTTCTTTTCAAATTGAGCTGACCCGATTCGTGGATCTTACGATAAAATAATCCAGTATCAGGCGAATGGATCAGCTCTCCTCCACAGGCTCTTCAGAGGCGCTTCTAAGCCATCGGAAGAACTCTGAACTGGCGGCTACGGCCACACCTTTACCTAGTTGTTCTTCGGAACTACTTTCCCAGGTGTTGAATGAATCTTCTGAGACGACTTCCTCGTCATATAATGTGTCAAAATAGGACTTGATGAAACCTGGAAACCAATAGAGAGAGGTCACCTTAGAATTCAATTGTTGTCCAGCACGTAGTTAACAACGTAATTTTATTCTGTTTTAAAAGAATTCCATCAAGAACCTTAAGGCCGTTGCCTTTTATTTTAAAGCGTTAAGATCTAGAGGCCCAGTTTTAGACACCTTCGGGAACGAGATCGAGGGGTCCAGTGTCTTTCGTTGTGATGTGTTTCTGGACATGAAAACTTAAAACAGTACCAACAAAATGTCTAGGAAACTTGACGATATAATAGAGAGTACCTGTGATTAACAGCAGCCAGTCCAACAAGATTCACATGTTGTTGCTTAAACTGGGATAGGCTGAGCTAGTTGTAAGAACACTCGGTTCCTTACCATCAAACCCCACCCTCCTCTACCTCCCCTTTTCCCGCTCTAAATTGTGGAAAACAAGTTGGTACCTGGCGGATGATCCAGCTGTACAAAGAGTGCCTGCACTGCAAACAGCGCCTGGAGTTCAAGATGCGTATTGATGTCAATGTACTTTTGAAGAAGACTTTTTCTGACCTTCATAAGGTTGACGTTGCATTTACATTGTCCTCCGTCTTCTGTTTGGCGGGTGATTAACAAAAGAGTTAGAGAGATACTCGAATAAGTTATACAAACATATCAAAATATGAAATATTTTATCAACTTCCATACAAATCAAAGACAATACAACTCTAAGCTGTGATGGACAAGGTGGAAAAAAATAACCACGAAAATAAAATCTATCTTTCTTTACTGATCTTTGCAACAGTCTGTCACGAAATTTTTAAGTACACCTCTTTCAGTTACAAGAAACATGCATGTAGATAAAACTTGTTTAACGAGAAAATTTGAACCCAAAGAATTTTTTTACCTCTGAACGTTTACTTTTAACAATGCTTCAACTACAATATTTTCAACACAAGCATCACTCAAAAGCACATCAATACTAACAATCATTGCAATTGAACTCATTTATATCTGCATCCAATCCAAATACTACAACTGTGTTACCGTTTTCCATTGTATCCTCACAAACAGCTGTTACAAGAGCTCTAATGAAGGGTGCTTCCTTGGTTTCTGTTTCAGGAACATGTTCCTATTGTACAAAGAAAATAGATTTCGTACATTGTTTCTGCATACAGAAATACACCTGAACCCACTGGATTTTGCCGGGAAGAGAGGGGAGCCTTGTGTAGCAAACAGTTGGATCAGCATGATACGCAACTACAACAGACACAAACAGTTACCCAAAGTTCAGTACCTAATACTTACGTCAATCCACTCAAACACTTCTTCGTTTCTGGCCTTTCTCTTCAATATAAGATTCCTAAGTTCTTCTTGTATTTTTGCAGAATGTTGTGTGGCTGAGCCAACATTCTGTGATGAACTGACTTGACCGAGGGCAAATTCAATATTCTGCAGAAGAAAAAAAAATGAAGAGACACCAAATTCAACATTGAGCGGAAATAAAAAGCGAATATTGAGAGAAAATTCACTATTTCACTGTAAAAAATCTGACATGGAGATATTAAATTTATTTACATAATTTCTGTCCTCTGAGAGGGGGGAGGGGGGGGGGGTACGCTATTGAAATACACCTTGTAGGCTTCGCAGTTATAGACACACCTCAACCAACATGAATGATAACAACCCATACAGACTAAAAAATATTAATTCTAAAACAGAACATTTTTCGCACCTTATCCTTGGCAAATTCAATAGCTTCTTTATCAGTGTCGAAGAAGGCATTCAACCGGACATTGTACCTACTCAAGATGGCAGACACATCTTCCCGACTCTAGAACGAGACAAAAGGAAAAATAAACACCGTGCACTACGAATTAAAAAAGTTCCAGAGAAATATTAAGAACCCTTTACACCCTAACAACAATATCCATTTTCTCCATAATCTCCTCTACACACGTCATTTGTTACGGACAAGTAAAGGAGAATCTGTTCAACAATCAACACTTCATAGGTTGACGATCATTAATTTCCTTTAGTCTCACGTTATAAAAGAATCATTCAGCAGTATTACGAAAAGGACAAATTAGATGCTGATCACACAGGGTTTGAGGGTCAATTAGGTAAAGACATACTGTGCATGCCTCAAGGGGAAATGTGCAATGACTAGTATTTGTTTAATCAATATGCAAAACTATTGGTTACCCTACTTATACACAAGCTCGCAAAAGTGTTGAGAAGAGGGGTGGAGGAGACAGAAATTTAGAAATCTTACCAGTGCTGAGACACTGATTCCCAAAAAATGCCAAGAAGGGCTTACCGTGTCATTTGCTGCAGTCTCCAACAAGTGGAAAAATAGTTTAGCAGCTTTCTGTTTTGACACATATTTTAGGACACAATCCAAAAGAAGCTTATCAAGATTCAGATTTCCATCAAAAGCTGATTGTCCCATCATCTCGGCAAGATACTTCCACAGCAGTGGAATGTCAACTTCAAGATCTTCAGTACTTTTCATGATTGGTTCAACCCTTAAAAACAGACCATACAAGGACAAACAATTACTTATGTTGCTGGAAAAAAAACCCTCATCTTCATTTGACAACCATATAACCAATCTACATGTATGCTGGGGTTTACCTAGCTTCCAAGGTAGGGAGGCTGACATTTTCATGTTCATGATGAAAAAAGTGGACACTTACTCTTGCATATCTTATTATCTGTATCCCACCCTCTAAGAAGACCCCTGTGTAACACTGGTGGGACATGGATGTAAAACAAGCAAAAGAGGGACATACCCAGTGAGGTACTGTTCATTTGTGAGCACCCCATCACGGAGCAGGATATGGAACAGTCTACCAATGGCCTTTCTACTTGATTCTTTTTGCTCAACTGTGTGGTTGAATGCAACCGTCACAAAGACATGATGTGTTGAAGGTGACTGAAGTTCTTTAACGCACTCAACAGCTTCCTAACAGAGGGAAACAATGTTGAAAAAAAAAAATGTTGAAGACTTTGAATTTGCATTTAGCCCTGAGAAACATACTGCAAATCAGTCTGATCCCTTGTTTGGTGCAACCTTTATTTTTTTTCGAGATGATGGAGCACTACGTGAAATGGAGACTTTGAGATAGGTACTAGCATTTAGCCCAAGGGTATGACTAAACAACAGGAAACATAGACCTTCCTTCTCCAACCATGGTCACTTTCTTTAATTAATCAATTAATTTTTTTTTTTTTTTTTGGGGGGGGGGGGGGGGTCCAAATTTTAGAGATAGAAAGGTTAGGAATATGAAGTAAAAGCATGGTGAGAATTCAGGGCTAGAGTAAGCATTCTAAAGTTGTAAAAGAAGTAAACTACCAGCAAGATTTACAGAAAACTGACAACCAGGAAGGCTTACTTACCTTCATGTCTCTTATATCCAGATACTCTTCAATAATGGCCTTGGCCTTCTTTTTCATCGCTTCAGGGGTGAGTTCTGGTGCAGGGGAAACTGAAGCAGAAGTGGGCTCTGGAGTTGAAGGTGCCTCAGGTGTCAGCCTTGGAGATTCCCTTCCTCCTTCACGTTCTTGGGTATTGCGCTAAAAATTAACCACAGAAATCAAAACCTTTAACAGAAAAACACTGTACCAGATAAACAGGTACTGTGTGACTACGAGTAGAAAAGCATTCTAATGAAAATGTTTAAATTCTCAATATTTTTAGTGAATGGAAGTCAAACGAAAAGAAGGAGAAGTTGGCTCTGCAACCACTGTTTTCTCTCCTTTTAGGGAATTTTAACCCCACAGTAAGTTGCATGTACAGTAGCAGCTGGTAAAAAATCTTTCCATTCATATAATTGCAATTACTTTTTAGAGTAGCAATTCCTTTTCTGTTTTTATGTTTCTTCTTCCTTTTTTTAAAAAAGAATTGTGCTCTCTTTCACACTTAAAATTTTGCACAGTGATTCTAAAATGTATTCCAGAACTAACTTGCAACTAATGATTGCCTGTGTATGGTTGAATCTAGCCTTGTCGAGAAGTGAAAGTGGTTGATCACTTTTAAACAAATAGTAGCTTGATGGTACAAGGTGCATACCTTTGGTTGTGTTACCGCTCGAACAGCTTCTAGAGCCTTTTCTCGCTCTCCTGCCCCAAAAGGTGCTCGCCTTCCACCTCCCATTGGACTCCTAGGTTCTTGGCGACCAGAGCCACCAGAATTTTGTCTTGAAGGTGCAGAGTACTTTCTCTCTCCTGCCAATGCAGAATACCTAAGAGGCAATTAAACAAAACATACCTCAAATTGATATCATCTTTCTTGGATAAAGGTTATAAAGGTTAGTAAAGCATATGACAGGGACTTCAAAATGTAGCACTGCCCTTAAGAAAGGATGATGGTGCCAGCAGTTTTGGAGAGCACTGTGACCTGTGCTTAGGAATTGTCATTTTCTTGTGTAAATGTCACAAAACCCCACAAAAATGTAAAACCTCTAGCAAAACCACAAACATCACAATTTCTGCTGAGCAAGTACACATTCAACACCACTGACTCAAACAAAACTAAAAAAAAAAGAAGAAGGGAAAAAAAAAGCAGTAAGGAGAAATGATGATCCACTCCTTGGGAGAAATGAGAAACTCATCACAGCCTGTTTTATGGTTGTAACAAGGTTACCACAAGGTTCTAGCCACATCACTGATTAACCCTTTACACCCTTGCATCAGTATACATTTTGTCCATACTGTTCTCTATATATTTTCTATGGTACTTCTTAAGATATTTTTTTAAAACAATTAAGAGCATCTTTAGTTGGTGATCATTTCCTTTATTCTCATGACCTCAATATTTGTTTCAGGGGTGATACTGATAGGAGAAGATAGTTACTAATCTCTCTTAGGGATTAAAGGGCTAATGGCACAGCTTATTAGCTATCAAATTCAACCCAAAGCTTCTAACCTGTTGCCCGTGGGTCTATTGTCTTCAACTGAAGCAGCAGGAGGAGCAGCAGAGGCAGCTGATGGACCAGCCCCAGCCCCTACTGCTCCTGTTCCTCCACTGCTTCCTCTGGCCCATGATGAAAATCCCTTACCACCAGGTCCTAGTGAGATGTTTTCAGAATCAACTGGGCGCTAAAAGAAAAAGTGAAAATGCATTTTAACCAGTCATTACAACTCTACACAATCATAACATATCTCATATTTCATTTCATTACTTAGCCTTGATACAGTTTCAGTCTCAATGGTTTATAAATACAAATAGCTTCAGGTAGTTCCAATAATATTATTTTTAGGAGGATGAAATTACATTTCTATTCAGTAAGTATTAAATTGTTCTCTTTGGCTTGCAGAGTAAATTGTTGAAGTTTAATACCCAATAATAATTTTCCAAAGAACAAATTCATCCTGACAATGAAAGGAAAGTCACCACCTCTCATTTGCTCAGTTTTGGAAAGCTTTTGATAAAAAATAATTTAAAAATAAAAAATAAAAAAAAAAACCACAGAAACATGAAAACTATAATGAAATCCCTGGACCACTCTGTATTCAAAGATATTATTACATGCTTTTTTCACAAAATTGTACCGTTCAATCAGTGCAAAGATGAAACCATTTTGAAGGAGCTGCAGCGCAGTATGTTCAGCCATTTCAAATAGTTAAAGTTGCCTTCAAAAAGAATCAACACTTAAAATATCAGCTTGTAAGGGAAGAAAAACGCAAAAAAGCTAAGCAAAATTTGAAGAGGAGGAAAGATAGCCGTGGATGAAAAGACAAACACAGATCGCTACAATACATCTTTGATAAAGTATGGCTCCTTTTACTGTACATGTTAACAAGAACAATGGGAAACAAATAGCACCACTAAATTTAGTGTAATAATAACCTTGATGTTCTGGAATCTCTTTGGATCCACGCTCACATTCTTTGGACCTCTGCTTACAGTTGTCCAAGTCTCATCAGCCTGTGGTACACCACCAGAGGGTCTGGGACTGTCTCGACCACCCATGTTACCTGAAAATTAACCACAACATCAGTGAATAAACTTAATCCACTGGATTCCTTTGTCTCACACAGCTGTATTATCATATTCAGCAAAAATAAAAACCAAAGCTTTAGCAAATGCTTTCAGACTGCTTCCAAACTGCCTTCAATATCTTAGAACCTATTTAAGCCATGTACTATAGTGAACAAAGCAGCTACCATATCTAGTCTGGTTTATTTCTAGTTTCACAACATTATAATTTATCTTATTTCAAATAAACCTAACTAATACCCCTTGTCATTAGTGACTACAGTATGTTAAACTGAATAAATTCAGGAAAACATTTGAGATAACTTAACTCACCTCTGAGCTTTTTGTCTTGTTTTGCCATTTGAATCATTAATTGTGTCTTTTTTGCTGCATCAGCAGCTTCCTTGTGGATCTGATCAATAGTTTTGGGGTTGTTGTCTTCCCTGCGAGGGACCCAGTTGTTATTACGCAGATCAACAATGTCTTGCATCATGAATCGGACACGTGCCGATGTAATTCTTGCTTGGATTATTTTGTTAATTTGAGCAAAGTATTGATCCACTCTCGGCTGGAAACAAATGAATAAAACATTAAATCAGTCTGTGTACTAACCAACCCATGAAAATTAAGTCATGTTTTGTCTAACCCCTCTTTAAAAATAGGCACCTGCTACTTCTTACTCTAGCCAAAACAAAACTGAACTGGGGAATCTCATTACCACAAACATACAATCACCAGCAACCACAAGACTAATAGCCTGCAGAGTAAGCATAATTTTGGCAAGTGAGTGCTCAGTATTTTCTTAGCAAAAACTATTGTTTTAATAAACTGTTTAGTTGTTTATCTCATGATGTAGTCTCATGATATAGTCACAGTTAAACAGTTTATTCTATTTATTATAAAGTGATGATTACTTACAACCTCGATGAGCATAACCTCTTTTACAACTACTGTTTTGTGTTATGCTAGCATAATGTTCTGTCTGGTTTAACTACTGTTCTTAAAACCCTGCTTAGAACAGATCCAACTGATATCTAGACTTTCCACTATGTAGAGGTTGAACATGCAAATTGTACAACCACCGTCACTGACATCAAACTATGCTGCTTTTGTTGCTTTTATTCAAGAGAATAATTTCTCTGAAACATTAGGACAAGACTGCGATTTCAGTTACATTTCTGGTACCTTGGCTTTTGCATGATCTAGATCTTTTCCAATGGTAACCAACAACTTGCACAGGCATTCAAAGGCCTCCTCATCGTTACTCTTCAACAGCTTCACTACACAGTCATGCATGATACTCTCAGTCAGCATCTGCAATAACAAGCCACAAGACAATTGAACTTACAGGTCATTTTCAGCAAACAAAATACAATAAAACATTTCTTTCTCACTGTATTGAATATGGGCCAAATATTTACCAGAGGCAAATGCTTTCCAAAAAAATCAATATTTTCCCATTCACTGCATTAACACTGCCCAGCTTTAGTTTTCAACTTAAAAAAGGTCAGAAGAAACACTCAGGACCAACCTTAAGTTTGAAAAGTTCTCCAATGAAGCGGATGTTTCCCAATGTGCGTCGTTTGACTTGGGTCTCTTCATCTCGAAGATCATTTTTCTTCATTTCAAGTTCCTCCTCCTGTAGTGAGGTACATATAAAAAGAGCAGTTGTCAGAGATTATCAGCACTCAAAGTTGTGATTGTTTTGGCCACCATGGCAAGTAAAAACTATACCTAGGAACTAAAATTTGGGCAATTGGCAACCAATAGATTTGAAAAAGAAAATTTGAAAAATCTATTGATGTTTGGTTGAATTATCATACACACAAATGCTAGTAACACAACATGAAGTGTCCTCTGATTGGTATAAGAATTTTTTTTTTTGGGGGGGGGGGGGGGGGGGGGGGAAAAAAAGTTTTTGGTATAGCACCATTTTACTATAATTGAAGGTCGCCAAAAGGTGACTCTTTGAAAAAGGAAACTTAGAGCCCTGATTCTATCCACTCTTCTTCATAATTCATGATAATCATAACAGCTTTACATCAGAGACCAAAAATACAGCAAGTACACTGCTATATCATTATATGTATGCTGTACCTTTTTCTTTAATGTCATTGTATATTTAGTTATGGTAGTCTTGTATTTAACCCTTTAACTCCTAGATCAAATTCGTCATTCTCCTCACTGTCAGCCATTTAATTCTTATGATGTTAGTTCAGAGAATTTAGTATTGGATTAACTAATTATCCCCAATTGATATTTTTATTTATTCTCATCACTCATCTGGTTGATTTTGAAGTGATATTGTAAGGAGAAATTCTGTCTTGGTCACCCATGGGAGTTAAAGGGTTAATGTGTTGCATTAAGAAATAAAGCTGTAAAAAAACAACAACAAAACACACCCTAGATAATTCAATGCTAAATCCCTAATGCTTGATAACTTGAGCGGATATTCCGTAAATTTTTTTGTATGATCCATTTGAAATACACAAAACCAAAGCATGTTTAGTTCACACAGCTGTAGTAAATGTTTCCACTGGTAATTAACTTCACTAGTACAGTTTAGGTTTGCAGACAACATTAGTGTGACTACATGTAAAATATGTGCATGATTACAGATGGCCACTGATGAGAATGGATATTAGAGAAAGTTTACTGTAGACACTTCAAATTCATGAACTTACACTCAGGCCCTTGCTGGTGAGTTCCTCCAGTTTCTCATGAATTCTCTTCTCAACAGACTTTTCTTTTTCAAACTCTTTCTGACATTTGTTGAGCAAAATTTTGCGGAAGGTCAATTCTTTTGTTGTCCCATCCTTCTCTACTAACACTTTTTTCTGTTTTAAGAAAAAATCGCACATTATCACTCAATCAAACAGACACATGATTGCCACAAATATTCTGTGACCTCATGCAGCCTACAATAATCATTTCTACTCACAGGAATGAGGCATCTGCACATGTTTGCATAAGCCACACTGAATGCAGCTTCATCAATGGCCTGCAAAACAATATAAAGTGTCATTACCATAAATCCCAATCACAATTATACACTGTCAGGTTATCCAGTGCTGTAGGAATATCTAACTTTTACTGTGACTGGAAAGATCACGATTAGATGAGGCAGTAACTAGGAGTTTGGTAGAGGATAAATTGCCCTTTCATTACCATGATTGACCTAGACAGAATTTTGCCTCAAAATATCAAAACATTATCAAGCAGACAAGTGATGAGAACAAAAGGATAATATCTCAAAGAGGGGATCATTAGTTGATCCAGCATCAAACTCTAAGAACTAACATCACAAGAATTGTACAGCAGACAGCAAGGATAAACTACTAATGAGATCTTGGGAGTGAAAGGGTTAAATAAATAAGGTTCTTGTGGCACAAGGGTAGCACTAGCAGCATGAGAGGTTAAAGGTTACAAACAATGACATTGACTCTGATAGGAAAATAAAATATTTACAAAACCTACCTTTTCAAATATGAGGTCAATAGCACCTTCCAACCTCTCTTGTGTGTTAATTTCCAAGTCAATAATCTGCTGTGTTAATGTCTGGAACTTCTGGGGTGTTAACTTGTTCAAAATACTCCTCACC
The DNA here is from genome assembly GCF_036669915.1 of Pocillopora verrucosa. Classification (NCBI taxonomy): domain Eukaryota; kingdom Metazoa; phylum Cnidaria; class Anthozoa; order Scleractinia; family Pocilloporidae; genus Pocillopora; species Pocillopora verrucosa. The sequence continues at coordinate 13,415,243 of NC_089320.1, read as the reverse complement.
TTGCGGAGTATCTCCTGGGGACACAAATAAAAGCTCTGTGAAAATCAACTAAATACAAAGAAAGTGATCTCATTGCTAATTAGCCAAATACAAAATTCAACTCCATGGATTAGTTTAATCATTGAAAATGACCAAAAAACCACCATTAAATTGTACATTTCATGAGCAATTTTTTAATTAAGTGACAAATGTAATCTGGGAAAGAATTAGTTCTGCCTGTGATTGGTCTAAGAAACTTACCCTTCCTTCTCAACCATAGCAGTGCAAGAACTAAATCAACAGTCTCCTGCTGACTCATGCTTTCCCGTGCTTCACACAGTGTACTCGTATTAACAATTGAGTTCAAATTTTTGTATCCACCTCTGTTCTCATAAGCTACTGTGATTACTATTGCTTTGGTTCCATAACATTCAATTGGAATACAATCTATATATATTACCTCAACTTGAAACCAAAACACCAACATTATCAATTTTTTCAAAGGACCATGGGGAAAAATATAATCTCTAATCACAATTATGCACAGTAGTTAATTGTCACAGTTTGCCTAAGATAACCAATTACAATATTATGATTAACAGCCTCACCACAAGTCCATCATCTATTACAATCGCATCAGAAATCATCATACATTACATGACAGAGGAAAGGTGTGTTGCTAACGATGATAATTCTTCCTGTGCCATCACTTCAATAGAAAACCCAAATTTATATTTAAATACTGGAAAAACATACCTCAGTTTTCATCTGTTCTTCACTGAGGCCATCTTTCACAGCTTCACTGGGTCGCGTCCATCTTTTCTCTGTTCTTTTCAGTTGCTGCAATCAAATTAGGTCATTACCAACATAAACAATGACATAAAATGAAGGAATCAGCCATAAAATTTGCAGTGACAATTAACACTGTAAGTGCAATTTAAAATCTTGTACTATAGGTTAATGACCCCCTGTAAAGAAAACTGTGAATAAAACATTAAGCTACTGGATTATTTAATTTGCTACACAGTTAAGACATACTAAACAACATCTTAACATATCAAAATATACCTACACTTACCTCTGTGCTAGCTATTTTTGGAGCAAGATCAATCACTTTCTTGGGTGGAACATTTCTACGTCCCGCTCTTTGGTTTGAGGAGTTATTCTACAATTTTTAGGAAGATAACTGTTAGGAATTTTCCTCCCATTTGATCATTGATGGGTGCACATGAAACATCTCTTATTATAGTTTCAAAAACATTGGGTACAAATAGGTACTTTAGAAAAGGGGCAAGAAGTTTTGAAGGCCTGGAGAGACTCCTCTTCTAAGGGAGATCTAAGCACCTTAGGATAGATTTTGATTTTCCTACATTTTAAGGTCTGTCTTATGTTGCTTAGATGCTCCTTGGTGAAAACCAATTTGAGGATGTATGTTTGGACTTCAAAGATGTTCTATGTGAAGGCTACAAGTAGTAACTACATGCATTACAAGCAGGTAGATCTTCCTGCTACCATGTGCTAGTCTTCTTAAAGATCACTGTTACACCAAACAATTCACTCAATTCACTTTATCACATATTTTGTTGTTGTTGTTGTTTTTTTTAATGATAGCAGGAGTATAATCAATGTCTCCTATCTTGTATAGTTCAAACATGACAGAGAAAGCAAAACTACACTGAGTGACTTACTCTTGAATTTTGCCTAAGGTAAGCAGGTAGAAACATATTTTCACCACCATCTTTGGGTTGCATCCTGCAACAGAAAGAGTAAAAACACAACTTAAAATGAACAAATGCCACTGGCAGCATCACAAACAGTGGTATATTCTGGCCTCATTGTAATTCTTGACAAGTTTACACTTTGGCTTAAGGGGTCATAACTCAAGGGTGCAAATACAGCAAACACTTAAACCTATCAGTGCCCAGTCAAGTACATTAACCTTTAATCCAAAGGGAACAAAGGTGACACAGTTAGTGTGAAATCAAGTATTGGCCATTTCCAGGAATAGCTCTTAGTTTTAGAATGGACAAAATCATTCCCTCAACAGCAGTGCTTTAACCACAGAAAATTCCTTAAAACATGTGGAACTGCTGGCATCAGTGACAGCAGAGTAGAGCCAAATCAATGGATTTATCTTGTCAGTTTACATCTGTACAGAAGAACCAATGATGAGAACAAAGTAATGGAAAATGCCACACCCTTAAGTTACAATGTACAGGGGAATAGGAAGATTACTGAGCAAGAAAGGAAAGCCATTCAGTAAAGCTAGTTAATTCAGAGCTATGGGGGCAAAGAACCAACAATCATCATTGTATAAAGGATTTTTTCTGAGAGACATCAGCACTGCCTGGCCTGTTTTACCTGTTATGAGAAAATCCTGATTTGGAGGGAGTTCTTGCTTGGCCAAGAACAACTTCTAAATCAGGCAGACCCTCTGGCTTCAACATACACATTGGATTGGACTGAAACTGCAACAAGAAATCCCTTTCGTATGTGAGCTTTCCCCCATCTTGTCGCTCAGATTCTTCATCAAGGTCTGGAAAGGATGATTCTGTTGAAATGGAAGTGACATACATTTAGACCCTTGAGAGTACAAATTAGAACAAACCAGTGACGACACTTTTTTATTTGCAACAAAATGGAAATCGCAAATATTTATGACTGTCTCCCCTAGCTCAGAAAATTGATGATGAAAAATGGGTACAACTTCAGTTCAGTTTAGATTAAGAAGTGTTTATATGGAACAAACACTTTGAGAATATTAGAGTTCACACAAAAATAAAAATTGACATAAAAAAGCCAACCCTACAGTTTCCCACACAGCCACAATCTAACTGTTTTCTACCACTTCATTAGGAGAAAAAGAAGGCAATTTTAGAAAGAATCTCACAAGTCGAAGGGCAGAAACAGGGTACCCAGTCCCATGAGGGACTAACAAGGCACCCCAATCGCAGAGGACACCCTAAACATCCTTTGTCATATACCTTCTTTGTCCTCCCATGTTTCATCCTCTGACAGAACCTCTTCAACAGCCTCTTCCTCTTCTTTAGATTCTTCTACTGCAGGCTCCTCAGTGTCTTCAGGGACCTTCAAATAAAGCACAAGGTACTTGAGCTTGGTATAAAACTTAGGTAGCACGAAGTAAAGAAACACTTCACCAGTGGTCATGTTGGAGGAGCCAGCAACTGATAAGCTGCCTCACACAAGTTAAGATCTGTCAATCCTCATTACAAAAAACATCTCTATGATGTTATATTTACACTCCCATCACAAATGGGGAAATTTGCAAATTCTCAGGATTACTATTCTTGTTATTTCAGTAATGGTACCCTTGATCTCACTTAATCGATAGCAAAATCTGGTTTGAAATGTCCGTGTATACAAAAAGCATTGAATTTTATACTTTTGATACTGCACATGACTTTTGTAGCCATGCCCTTTCCCTCTGGAGCTTACATTCTTCTGGTCATCAACAGAGGGGACGCAAAATTAGAAACAAGTTGTTAATTAACTGATGTTGTCGATTCTCCCAAATTTCAATTGCCAGGACAAAGTTTTTGTCAATAATTGGAATATATGACTTGCTTGTCTGTATTGTTGTATTTGGTAAAATGGATCATGACATGCCAACTAGCTCAAGGATGTCACAGTATCAATACAGTTACCAACGTCAGACTAAAGTCAGTATCTCACTCGCTACTGCATTCATTTGAAAAGGCAGTATCACCCATTCTTGCAAGAAAAACATTTACCTACAAGAATGCACATGTTCACATTTTCTAATTCAACTGAATTATGTTGTATTTACCTCCTCCTTAACAGGCTTCTCTGTATAAGCATCCATAAGATCCACTCCCTTCTCTGAGAACCGTTTCTCCATGTCCTTCAGACGCTTGTTCTGTTTTTTCTTCTTCATGTCTTTCCCTACAACATCACAAAAGGAAGCAATATAAAACTTGTAGCTAGCACAAAACAACTAGACTGGGCAATCTGAATGGATTACCCAAATTTCATTACATGGGGCTTAAACTGACTGAGCACAAGACTTCGCCTGTCTCATTTTCACACAATTAATTCAATCAAGTTTAATTCATTTTCATACAGTCTGAGTCCTTCCAAGAAGCCATATGGCAATACTGCATACCATGGTATTAGTATCTGTATCAAGTGACCAAATTAAAGTATGATCTTAAATTGATTCTATAACTTTTGTCTACAAAAATTTGTTTTCAAAAGTTTTACAACATCGAGTGAACTTTTCAGCAAAATTTTCTTAAATCTTGTTGGCATAAAGCAGCCAAAATGTCTTGAACATTTAAACTTTGAAGTAAGATTAACATGTGATGGATCTCTTCCATTCCAATTATTTTTCAAAATTAAACTTTAGTACAGTACATAAAATTGTTTACAAAAAAAATGTCAAATAGCCTCTTGAAAACACATGGAGTTAACATTACAAATAATACCAACTGGGCATTGAATGATGGCTAGTGTACAGAAATTAAAAAAAATCAAAGTAGTTTAAGGTATGGTACATATAAACTATCTATCTTTACAACAACTTAAATAACTGCTCTGCAGGCGTGTATCAATTGATATGTGAAGTAAGGAAACTACAATGTAATTTGCTCTTGATTTTCCACTCTTATTAAAGAGCATGGTGATAAGACTTACAAAGAAGGCAAAATTGTCTTAGAAATCAACCACAAAGACAAGCATAACGATTCTAATTGACCACAAAAAAAAATGAATCAGTGAAGACAAACTTAATCATCTGTAATTTGACCCAGTAAAAATTGAAATCAAACAGCAGTATGACAGGAAGTGACATAACTTTCAAAAAGAGGACTTCAATTCTGAGAATTATCATTTCATAACACTAAAATGAAGGTCAAAAAAGGACTCCTTTTGTAAAATATTTTGCTTCACTAATTCCATACCCTAAATTTTTACTTTATCAGTGAAAGACTCTGAATAATTACCACATGCAATATATATCTGGGTTGCACAAAGCTGTAACTCATCACTAAAATGTACACAAGCATCTAAATCTGTTTACCTTACCTCTCCCTTAAATTCTTTTGATGATAGGTTAAAATGTTAAGTCTTAGAAGGCAAAAAACCTTTTAGTTAGGCAAATTCTTCCATATGGTTTCACTTTCTGTGATAAAACATGTAGACATTCATGAGCGGATATACCATTTGATCATTGCCTGACTTCATATGGAAATGACATGCATATTGTGAAATCTTTGCTCCCTTGTAAAATGAATCTCAATTGACAAATCCATCAATTCACACCAAGGAAGCCAAAACTTGCCAAGCCAGTGGAGCAATCCTCATGTTCAGCAGTATTAAAGCAGACAGCCTGGGTGAGAAAACTGATTGCTCAAAGTGTATTGCCCAATTTCAAATACTTGGCATTCAATTGTGTGTCACCCACAAATAGAATATGACCTCATGGGGTCACCTTGTCAATATCAAATTCTTGCATAATTAACTAAGTAAATCCCACATTCATAGGGACCATAACAAAATTAATATTTAACACTTAAATCCTAATTCCAAATCTAACACTCCTACCATTGAACAATTTTCAAAACAGGACTCTTACCAAGGCTTTTTGATTGACCAAAACCACAAACATACAACAATGCATTTTCAAATGGATGGAATGCAAGAAATTAAGTTCTCTTGAGGTGTGGATCAATTTCAAGTCAAGCCTTAAACTGAAATAATCTCTCAATATAAGATATAACCCCTTGAACAGTTCTTTGTGCATTAAGCTTGCGATTAAAAAGTCAGGTCAGTAAAAAAAAAAATAAAAAAATTAAAAAAAAAATAAAAACTCCACAGCTCAAAGAAATAATTGGATGAAAATTCTAATATACAGTGTTAACTTATAGAGAGAAAAAGGAGAGTAATATATCAAGGATCAAATTTTTTAGATTCATTATCTCCCAATCTTTTAAGCACTGTTTGGTAATTGATAAGATCCCAATTTACTGTTAAAGAGGTTCAAACTACTTTCTTCATTGTATCAGTCGAACTGCAGTTCAAACTCTCCAGGGAAACCAAATAAAGTAGCTCTGAGCCACTGGATCCAAAGAATCAACTATGCAGGGCTGAGAATTTGAATCCTAGCTTAATTGACTTTATGTTTAAAAGAAAAATGGTTTAGCTAAGTCGTACTTTTACATTCACACTTAAGATTCAAGTAAATAGAAGGAGTCAAATTGTTTGAACAGTAGCAGTGGTTATGCCTACTTGTAAACAAATGTTTTTAAGCTTGATGTTAACTGCAATCAACAGAATGGAATCTCACTTTCTTCACTTATCCTATGAACCTAAAATCATCATGGTAAAACATTACAAAAATGTCTCCTGTTCCAAGAAAATGCAAATAATTTCACATAACTTTACAGACCAATGAATGACAATTCAAGTTTTAAGAGAGATGATAAGTTTTGAGCTCAGTAAAAAAATAGAGAAAGATATTCTATTGACATTGCTGATCCTAGCAGTATGCAGGACACGTGTCATATGAACTTCTTAATAGACATTGGAGTCTCCATGGCTCAGTGGTAGAGCATCAGAGCGCAGAATCCGAAGGTCTGAGGTTCCATTCCTCATGGGGACTCAGAATTTTTTCTTTGATCCACACTCATGACAAGATGAAAAAACATCTTTCTCAATTCAAGTTTTGCTGCTAGCTGCTAGCTGCTAGCTGTAAACTTTAACAACTATCACTTTAATGAACTTGAAATTTCCAGATCTTGTTTGCTTTCTAAAAAGGTACCCAGCAAGTCAAAAACTTTTTCTTTTTTCTTCCCAATGTAGACAAGCCATTTCAAAAATTAACTGACGCCAAACAATTTAGTAAAAAACCATGTAATGTCACCAACATTGGAACCCCTCCTTTGCTATAAATCTAACACACCACTCAAAATTAAACAAAGGGTAATACAAAAGAGTGCTTCATACATACTAATGAGCTTCTTTCTTGTGCATTTTTTAAAGTTTTTATCACAGTTTTCACATGCCCTTAGGGCCAAATACCTCTGAGCTGTACTATAAATGCTGCCACCAACACAATCTACTTTTATGGGATAAGAGTATAGAGTGGAATTACAAACCTGCTCCTTGAACATCAGTAGAGTTCTTTGTAACAATTGCCATTTTGGCGTCAGCCTCATGCCCATTCACCCCCTCCTCAACTTCCCCACCATCTGATTCCTGAGCTATGGGCATAATTTCTTCTTCTGCAGATTCCTCCAGGGTTGGCTCAACTTTGGGAGCTTGCTGATTGTCCTGTTCAGCAGCCTTGCTGTCCACAGCAGGTTCTAAAACATTCTCCACCGGTGGAGCTTCAATCTCAACATTTGTGTCCACAGTGATCACCTCTTCTGTTTCTTCTACTTCCTCACTAGAGTGTACAACTGGTCCATTCAAAGATTTTTCTTCTTCTTCTGAAGCCACTTCTGGCTTTTTCACAATAACCTCCACAGGTTCAACCACAGGTTTAACAACTTCAGTGGCTGATGCATTGTTCTGTTGAATTTCTTTGTTGCTCAAATCCTGTGGTGTATAAATTTCTACTCTAACATTAGAGATTATCCCTTTTGTGGATGTTATTGCATCAACTGAACTGACTAATGGAGTGTCTACTGAAATTCCTTCTCCAAGTTTAGAGCCCTGAACAGCTTCTTTGGGTTGTCTTGATTTGGACTCCTCTTTTAATTGTGTACCTAAGTTCTTTTCAACTGGCTGTTCAGCCAATTTTGCTTCTGTGGAAGCAGTTGTGTTTGCACTAATTTCTGTTTGCTTTGACAAATCATCTTTTGATGTATCAGCTACATCCTTTGATTTGGAAGCATCTACAGTCAACTTATTATTTACTGATGGCTTCTGTATAATTATGTCTCCAGGTTTTTTGTTTTTATCTGTGTCACTAGATAAAGTTGCAGCTACCTGCGCTGCAAACTGTGCTCGCATATCTTGTTGCTGTGACGTTAGTGGAGGTGTACTTGAACTACTGGACTGTCCTGATATATCTGGGGTGTTAGTTGGTGTACCCCCAGTACTTCCTGATGCACTTCCTGATACACTTCCTGATGGTTGACGATTAAGAATTTCCTGTGTCACATCTTTGTTACTATTTGGATCTTTTATTTGAATTATTTTCCTCTCCCGTGCGCGTGGCTCAAAATTTTGACTAGGACTGTACTGCGGTAATGTATTCATGGGAGGTGGAGTAGCCCTAAGAATATACATATGACTTGGCTGTCCCACTGGATAACCTGTTTGTTGAGGAGTAAAAACAAAATGGCCAGGACCCTGGGAAGGACCTGATACTGGAGGAAATGGCCCTGGCATGGGTTGCTGATGTCTGTACTGCATCTGAGGTGGACCAGGAATTTGCCCATAATCAACCTGCGCATAAAAAGACAGTAGTGTATAAATACTCTACAAGCAGAATTCAAGCCATAACTTGTATAACTATACACAGTAAATAGCAAAAGCAGAAGGCCAAATGAATGTTTGCAAGTTTACAGTGGATAACCAATCACTTAAATTGCGAAAAAAGACAACAGATGTTTGTGTTACTTCATGGCTGCCATGTTGGTACCCCCTGAATGAGTACCAACACTGCATCTCATACTGAGCTCTATACATTTATGTAAAGCATTTTGGCTATCAACACATCAATGGAAAACCCTACAGGTCTGAAACTTCAGCAAATTGTTCAGTTATCAATATTCTAAAATGGCTGGATCTTTTGGCATCAGGCATTCCATAGTTTTAATTTTAATGCAAACAATTTTTTTGCAAACAATTCCAGACTGTGAGACGTTTTGAGTCTTTTGAACCGCTCAAAAAACGAGACTGTAGGATCGATCTGTGAGATTTAAGTTAAATTTTGAAAAAACAGCATCAGACAGTTATTTGTAAATTTTACGAATGCGAAACGTGTTATGACCGAGGAAAATCCCTAGGTAACCACTCCTATTGGTTGTAATCTTTGGAGACTGGTAACGAGTAATGGCAGCTCCGTTCAAAAAACAAAGTGATTCTCTTCTTTATTTGATGTTATTTATGTTCCAAAGCGCTACAAGGATAAAAGAAAACTTTCTTTGGCTGCAGAACTGTTAGAAGCATTGTAATTTAACAACTTAAACTTCAGAACATCCCACTAAAGTAGGTAAGTGGCGCCAATTGACATACAAAGAAAGTCGATCGACTTCCTACCCTCTAGACGAAAATTTCGCCTCTTACCCCCCATCCCCTCTGGAATTTCCTGGGACTTTGACCCCCCTACCTCTCTGGAATTTCCAATTCCCTTCATGGTGAGGGTATGGATATTTTCTGGAACTACACATTTAGAAAAATTTTGGTTCTGTATTTTGAGGCCATGGTAACTACAGAGTACCACAGAAACACTCCCAACCATGAAATGGTAGGGCTTATGACGGGCATCCAAAAATTCTCTCAACTCTAAAGGCTGGTTTCCATATGTCAATAAAAAACCAAATGGTCAGGAACTTCACTGTTTCCCAATGGTTGCAGATTTTTGCAAGGTGTGAAAATTCAAAATAGCAGACACACCCACTTGCCTAGGATGGTCAGCCAAAAATCAGTAAAATTGGGAGTGTTACTATTTTCGTGACAAGTCCATAATCTATGCAATGATCTGGGATCATTGAAGAAATATAAAAACACCTCTTTTCAATGCTAGGGACATAAATGATAATTTTAGCTTCCTACCAATCCTTTTATTGCTTAGCACCAGAACACAAACATAACAGTGTCAGCAACCTATAACGACAAACATCAGCCAATCTCCCAATATTGGCAAAATCTGGGAGGGTTGGGAAATGGTAAAATTGCTAATCATCTTGAGTTTTCCCCACACAGAAACCAGCCCAAGCCACTCTCTATTACAAATACACTGTACTAGTCCAATTTCATCCTGAACAATGCCAATGGATGCCAAAACATAAAATCAAAGCAGTTCACACTTACATGATATTGTGGATGACCTTGTCCTGGTGGTATGAAGGCTTGAGGAGCTTGTGGATTAACAAATTGTACAAATTGCCCTGAAGGGGGTGAGGAGTACAGAGGGGGATTATTTGGGGTCTGATGTCTTGGCATTCTCATAGGCCTCTGATGGGGAAAGAATGGCTGATTTGGCATGCGAGACTGCTGACCCGGCGGTCCTTGCAGTTGGTTGGGTAGTGGTCCCATGACAACATTTGGCTGCATTTGCCCTCCCATCTATGTTTGAGAAAAAAAAATGACAAATTAATTTAAATAAAGTGTGGTGAAGACCTGCCCATAACAGCAGAGGGGACCAACACATAGCTTCTCAAGAATCCCTGATATATCTGGGGTTTATAAATATCTTAATTGACAAGTTCTAAGGATTTAATTTTGTAAAATCAAAGAAGTACCCCTTCAAGGTGTGAAATTGCACCTAATACAGGGGCCAATGCGACTAAACTTTCCACTTTTGCAACCAAATCCTGAAAATTAGTCACCAAATTGGTGACTAGAATGTTTCATCATAACCTTACCTAGAGATATAGTGAATTAAAAAGATTTGCAAAGATAAATCCGCAGCAAACTTCCTCATTAAGTTTGTTTCCAAAACACAGCACATGCATCTCAATTGATAACTAGACACCATCTTGGATTTAGGTGAGTTTGAACATTGTATATCATCCATCCTAGTGTTCACTTTGTAGCACATTAAAGATCTTTATCCTAACTTAATTTTGGAGGGTCCATCTAGAACATTGATAGCATAAAAAAAAAGGTTTTGTTTGTCTTTGAAAATAGCAACCAACTTTTTTTCAATTGGCTACCACTTTGAAGAATTTAGGAGCCAAGTAACTATCAGAGAAAAAAAACTAATTTCAAGCCCTAACCTTGGTAATACAATATAAAATTTCACAACTGATATGGAAAAAAAGCATTGAATTTTCATCTGTTTTTTTTTAACATGTGCACAGAGAAAAATTCAAATGACAAGAGATTCCCTTCACTCTGAACTCTGACTTGACTTGCAATAAATTTTGTTCCTTGTTGATCATTTCCATGGATGCAATGTCATAATTAAAGATCTGTTCAAGGTGGCCCTTCCTAAACTTGCCGGAACAAAAATAGACAGACATTTTTTCATCCATTTTGGGTCACAAACAGTAGTTGTTTAAAAAATGACTTCACATTAATTTTGTGGATTATATGGTAGAGTATGATAATGAATTTGACAATGAGAGGGTCAAAAACTTAGCCAAAAAGAAAATTGAACTACAACACATAGCTGTTTCCCAGCAGTTCAGTAACTTGCTGTTTCTATCACACTGCTCACACAAAAAAAATGAAATCTTTATCAGAGTCCAAGTAATCATGAAAATCAAGAACTAAAAGGGACATTTATCACCTTCCCTATTTTGGAAAGAAACCTTTTAAAGAATGGCATCTCTGTAGAGACAGGCTCTTTATTCATATTCAATACAAACTTCCACAAACGAACTATGAGACAAATAGAATGCCCAATTGTAGAGTTTCTTTTGGTCTAAATTCAAACTGGCTTCTAAAATTAACCTGGGATCTATTACACTTAAAAATTTAATTAACCCTCAAGGCAAGAAAATGCTGATGTCATGTGCTAGGTTTAGATCCATCAAGATTGACAAATCTTGCAAATACCCATGTCTAAAATACCACTTGGAAAATTTCAAGTTAGTTAAAATAAGTTTTCCAGCCTAGTACATGCAAGTCTTGGCTTGCCTTGTGACAAGCTGTGAAGCTGACAATCTTTGTCACCTGCCTGTACAAACAGAAGTTTCACAAGTCTAAGCTCATTAAAGAAAAAGGCTACTATGGACAGGCACTGATTGCTCTAGCAATAAGCAGAACAAACGTAGTTGATATAAAAAAAAGCAAGACCGGAGCCATAAGAGAAAGTAACATGGAGGAACCAACAATTCACAAGCAAAGAAATATTTTTAAACTGAAGATGCCAGCCATGAAATCAGCCAGGTCTGACCAAAGTTACTGGTTTAGAAGAAATACCACTTTTGATTAATAGCACAATAGCTGCAATTTGCTTTGTTCGAAAAAATAGGTCAAGAATGGGCAAATGACAGTTTTGTCACATTTACAACTGAAATTGAAATTCAGCAAAGAGAAGACCCAACAAGCCAGACTCTATGTTTCAAGTTATTGAGTACAGGAAGTAGGTTATCTAAAAATAAGAATGATGTGTTGTGTACAATAATACTTGTCACTAAGCTTTTTCAAAACTAAAAAGGAAACCTTTCAAACTTAAGCATTCACACTCATTTCCAAACCAAAAAAAAATTGCCTTCTGCATAAGAGTTTAGAGACAAAGGAAAAACATTTACTGGCCAACATATTTTATCTGAAATAATAATTAAAGCAGGCAATTTGTGGTGAAAACACAAACATTTAGCAAAAGTTTAAGTCTTTCAGACCAGGTTCAAAGTTGTGGTGGATAGAACTCAAAGAGAGACACTTAATATTATTTCCCCTTCTTATAAACATTGTACAACAAAATGCTACCAACTTTGAAATTATGTTGAGCAATCCACTTCAGGTTACCTTTTGTTTGAGGTTATATGCTAAATTATTTTCGGCTTTGTTTAGTCCTTTCACAATTTCTGTACAACAAGCAGTACCAGATTAAAATAACGCAACATTTTAAAATCAAACTATTTTTAAAGGAATGTCCATGATGGGGATTTCAAAATGTGTTGAAGTTTCAGTTTCCGGCAAGTTCTTCCCTTCCTGAACAGAAATTCTACTTATATTTAATCTATTCTGCCACCGGTTTCTCGCCCCACCCCCGTCTCGAACCAGCCAGGCTACTGATCGACAAAATCCTAGCTTAATCAAATAACACGTGAACGAAAACCGAAGATTACCGAACGACACACAAAAACAGTTTTAAAACGGGAAAAAGGGACTGTGTTTGTCACACACAATCGAATAGAAGTGATAACAATGTTTGCTCGAAAATTAAGAATGTCTAGGACCCGTAGAAATTTCAGTCTATCAACGCCGCAAGAGCGAACCATTTCGATTATAAAATATTTCAACAAATTGAAAAGAGTACACAAGAAATAACAAAACTCAAGGATTACAAATATATTCACTTCTTTGAAATCCCCGACTGGGAAAATTTCTCCTCCTCCTGTAAATTATGTACAAATATTGCCAATGATCTTTCGATTCAAAATTCGTACCTCTTGACGGAAGTAAAATACAAAAGATTCTTTCCTAAAATAATAACCAAACAGGACAGTACTATGACCAACCACTATAAAAGCTTAGATCTTAGGTGACTAAGCACTTTTTAACAAAGTACACAGTCCCTTAGAAACGAAACAAAACACCTGTACACAGAAATTCATTCATGACCGCTAGGGAAGAACTGTTGTGCTACAAGAAAGTCACAAAATTCCACGAGACAACAAAACACCAGCATCGGTGGGATCGTCGACGAAAATATGGCATGAATCACAAAATATAAAAATTATTTACCGGGAAAGTCTGTGGTGGTCTTTGATTGAAATCCTCAGCTCCTAAAGAAATGAATAAAAATATCAATTGCGTTGAAATTAACGGAAATCCTTCCTCTTTCGTACAAACGTCAGCAATTTCACCCAGTCCTGATTATCCCTTTCAACGATCTACAGATTACACTTGGAAATTTCAAAGAATCAAGACCTACTTTGCTGTGACGAAGGCGGGCCTCGGGCATTTCTGTGATCAAGGAATGAAGGATAACAACAAAAACTTGGTTTGGAAAATTTGACACGACATAACAAAGGCTTACACTACGAGGAACAGAGATCAAATCTGGATTACTTTCGATGAGTGTTCACAAACATCACATTCACCGTACGGATAAAATGACAAGGATACTGTTGTGATGGTCCTCTAGGAATAACCATGGCAGGCGGGGAAGTTGCAGTTTTCCCCTTCTGCATAGTGGCGTAAGCGTTCTTACGCTAGCGACAAGTCAAGCTTCTCACGAAGGTCTTCTTTTGCTTTGGACTATGACTTTGAAAAAAGTTCACAAACACAAACCAAATAGCAACAGCGTATTCTTAGATAGTCTTAGGTCTTCTTCTTATCTTCTTGGTTCTTGATGATGTTTCAGGCACACAGATTAGAGGGGATGAAAACTATTTCAATCCAACATGGCTGCTCTTCGGCGAAAGCCGCAGAGAAGTCCGGTATGGTGACGTCATGTTAGAGAGAGTATGACACGTGATTTGCACATGGAGAAATTTTCAAAATTTTCCCGCGAAAAATGTCTCCTCCTTAGCTAGCGCCAGTAAGCCCCAATATAGATTTTCTTTTCTTTTCCCTCGTAATCCTTCAGTTTATCTTTTTGGTGTCCAATTAAATATTTGGTCCCCAATAAACTTGAAGAGAAATCTATTCGGACAAGAAAAGAGACAAGCACACAAAGCCATATTTTAAAATAACAACAGTTTTATTTTTGAAGAATCAATCAATTAATTCAACACTCCAGTGATTTGGAGAGAGAAGTTTCGTGTGCACTCTTCAAATAGCAACGAGTCGGCTGTATAGCGGCTAAAACATTCCCACAAGTCTCTATAGAATCTTTTAGTTCCAGTTGAATTAGAAGGAATGATGCTTTCTTGAGTTTAATACTTGGGAATCATGCATTACGAGATATGGTTCAAAATAAATGTTGAATATCGAAAAAGAAATGTTCACAAATTATCCCGAATCACTGGGCTTAAATAAAAGCAGCAATAACAAATCTCAAAGGTCAAACGAGTCAGCTTCCACCCCAAAATAGCTCATCTGGATTCTTAGAAAATGAGGAAGATGTCACGCTCTGCACTCTCTCTGAGTGTTTCCAAGAAAATTCGACGACTTCCGGTTCGAACAATACATCGTCTCATTTGTCTTCCCAAGTTCTAAATTTCCAGCTAATCAAACCTGAATTAGCGATGACGTGTGCTATTCATTGTATCCGTCAGTAAAAGTTTGTATTTTAAGTCGAGGTCGTCATTGTCATTGTGAAGTTAAGAAGCGTAAGATAGGAAGGGAAAAGATTTTTAAGAAGACTTAGACAGGCAAGATTTTTTGCATAAAATTACGCGGACATAAACGAAGCGCACGACTTATTTCTGGCTGATACCTTCAGGAGAATCAATTCAAAATCAGTCACAAAACCGAACTTTCAGACAACTACAGAACCGCTAAGTCTCTTTTTTTCTTAAATGCCGTTGGATCGGAAGCCACCAACATTTAGCGGAACTCAGCTCCAATCCCCCTCCACCGTACCCCAACACAAATAATGGATTTTGTTATGATTTGATGCCTGACTTAAGAGCGTCACCCAAAATATTACCGTTGGAACTTTCTTTTCATCTGCACCTTGTTGAAGCTCTTGAGCGCGTAGTGATATTGCCGCCTCTGCTCTTCAATTTATTTACAACTTGTCGACGTCTTGACTTGATCTTAATTCCTGAAACGAAAATCTTGAAAAGAGATTAGAAGTTAAATGTTCAATTTAACAATCATTAGATTCAACATTTTCTTCATGAAAAGTTTTAGCGTGTGCAAGGCATGAGATAGAGAGAGAAAGCGTAGCTGTCCTATGGCTGACCTTGACAATGACCTAATCACTATCAACTGCAAACCGATAGGATAGCTATAATAACCATAATTAGTGATACCATAAATGATATCGACTATTTTTAAAGGAGCAGAGGCGGTAATATATTAGCCATATCGATACTGCTCTATCGAATAAACGATCGCAATATCGATTTCAAAAGAGAGAAAAACCTTTGACAGCAGTGTCAAAGCAGAAAGGAAAGTAAGCGGCGCAAGTAACAACGCCTTGTCGCAACAGCGATACCAGTGCCAACAAGGGGCTAAAAACCCGTTTATTGACCCCGATACGTGATATGCGAGAAGACAATTGTAAGAGACGAGTTGAGGAGGGGACAAGCTTCAAAAACTTTGATAAAAAAAAAAAACCAACATGTCACCGCCTATGAAACATACACGATAACAAGCATTGCTGATCTGAAGCAAAAAGCGGCTGTTCCCGGGGAGGGGTCCAGCATGGGATCCCGAGGGGAAGCAGACTTGGATTGGGCGGGGTCGCCACACCCCGAAAGGTGAGCGTGACGTTGCTCCACGCAGACTCCGTGGCGCCACCACCTCATCCTGCCCTAAAAGTGAGGTCTGGTTTAGTTGGGGAAGGAGGTCTAAGTCAGCAGTTGGGTAAGCAATTCAGTTAGTTTGTTTGTGATTTGCATGGGTGATTTGTCTGATAGTGTTATGTTAAACAGTACAGTCGCTGTTGGTCAGTTCGTCAGTTGTTCAGACCTTTCCCCAACCAGAGTCCTCTGATTTAAAGTTTATGAAGAGGCCCCCACCTCAACTATGAAGAGAGCTTATGCGCCTTTGTGTGACCTTTATGCATAGTGCGTGATCTGCTGTGTGATCGCCTATATGATGTAATCTATTACGCGTCATTATTTTTTGTGATTTGTTGTGTGACGTTTGTCCTCCTTATTTGTATGCTGCTTGTTATTTTTTGAACTGCATTGTGACGTTTGTCTGTATGATCCGGATGCTGCATGGTGTTGTGTGATCTATTGTGTGAAGTGTGTATGTAGAATGTGTCTGTCACGAGTGTCGAAGGTAATGGTTGAAAATGCTTCTCTTGGCTTGTATCTTGAATGTACTGGTGCTTCCTAAAAAAGAAATCAAAGAAAAGATAAAATACCAAATTTTTACAAAAAAGACCACATACAAACAAAGCAAAATCACACTTCTTCCGCTGAAAAAGACTGATGTGTCACGTACCGGATCATAGTTAATAAACTTGATCTTGTCCTTTTCTGTCTTTTCTTGAAATCTTTGTTTCCTAAAGGATTCATTGAACATAAGCATCTGCTTGTGGCTAAGAAGGATAAATTACATAAGAACTAATGTAAAATGTCCATCCACTCGCCTCTAAAATATTACGCAATACTTTGAGGATATTGGGAGTCTCGTTCTAAGAGGCGCGATTCTTTTAACCAGTGTCTCAGTGCAAACAAGCCGAAGAAATCCCTTTTCCGATCCTGAAATCTGATTGGTCAATAACATGGACAAAATATCAAAGATCGTTATGAGCGTCAGGTTTCTTTGAAAACTTGGGACAGCTGCCATCAGAGCTATGTTTGCAATCCGTGGTCCTGACAAAGTAGATCTCGGCTCTGCGAACGAGACTAAGGCGTTAAAGACAGGTAAGAATGACGGAACGAAGATCAGATTTCAAAAGAGAAAGAGGAGGTAGAAAGGAAATGAGAAACTGTTCAGTCACAGACGTCAGTCGCAACGCAACCAAGCTCTTGTGCCCCACCCTCGAGGAAGAGCGAGCAGCAGAAGAGGCCTGGAGACGAAGCTGTTCGTGCGGTAATGTCACGTCAGTTCATTTTGTTATTGTTTCTGATGTTTGAGTAGCTCGCTTGTCCTTCAGTGATTTGATAGCGTCTGAGTCTACCCATTTGTACATCAGCGATCCTCGCCTTAACCATCTTTCTCTTTAGCGAAATAGGGCTGTGTCATGTTTCCTGAGTCATTACATCGCATCAGCCGAAGCTCGTTGGGTACTCTGGATCAAAGACAACGTTTTGGCAAGGTACGGAGGTGGCCACGGGAATCGTTTCTAAAGATCCGAAAAAAGACTTGAGACTATATCTTGGTCCGTGAGTTGTGTTCAGGGGTCAGACGTCGATGCGTCCGTCAATCTAACACTCCTCATTCCTCGAAGCTGTGCAGGTGGTTGCTTGCAAAACATTGGGGATTATAAAAGCTGCCTCGCCTGTGCTCTGAACCAGGGCACATAGCTGCTCTCTTGAGATCGCCAGAAAACAGGAAGTAGGGGAGCTTTCAGTGAATCCTTGGTACCACCCTGTTATGTAAAAAGAAATTTATAATGTCTTAATTTCAAACAGCTTTATAACTGAAAAAAACTATTAATTTGCCATCACAAGCCGCTTTTATCCTGAGTGCACAAGAGTTTTTGGAAAATCGAAAGGTTCCTTCTTCTGTTTTTTCGCGTTTCATTTGCTAATTTCACAATTTTCCCTTTTCTCCGTTGGCTGATTTTTATTATTCATTCTTTTCTCGCGCTATGTCTGATTTCACAATATTACAGTGTCCCTTTTTTACGCCTGACTTTTCGATCTCCTTTTTTTTCCCTGTGCTTTGCATCGATTTCTCGGCCTCTATTTGAAATTTTGTCTTTCCCTGGTCATAAATTGCGCCTTCCATTACTTTCCATTGCTTTTCGGCCATTCCACTTCTTCCCGTAAATTCCTCTTGTTTAAAAATTTCGCTTATTAATGCGCGCGGTATGTCGCAAATGCATTGTTCGTTCGCACTCAAAAATATTTATAGGTCATTTTTTTACCAGCTTTCCCATGATGTTACAAATTCGTCATTTCTTCACGGATTTCACTGTCTCGCTGTTTCCGAATGCCAAATTAATATCTCTATCTCTCTTTTTCCGCGATCTGCTCCAAGCTCAGCAGAGTTTAGATAAAACCTTTCTAGCGAGACGATTGAACTGTTTTCCACGCGATTATCAGTTGAATGACTCGAGTCTCTTCGCGCTCACAGCAGCACTCCAAATTTTGCTTCCTCTACGCTTTCTGCAAAACCATCTTTCTCCGCCCTCTGCACTGATGCAATTTTCTCTACATCCACTTATTCCACCATTTTGCCTTTCTCTGCGCCGTCCCTTATTGAATTTCATGATTTCACTTTTCTTTGCGTTGTCTGCTGATTCCTCTCGTCTATTTTCGTTGCATTGCACCCCCTGCTCATTTCACAATTCGCTTTCTCTGCGCTTTCTGCTCTCTAACTTTTCCCCGCTGACTCGCTTTTCTCCGTACTCTTATCTCCTCTAATTCCAAGAATTTCGTTTTTCTCTGTGTTCTCCCTTTATTTGCATGATCTCGTTCTCTTGTGCGTTCTCTTTACCAATTCCGTGAGCTCGCCTTTTCACGCACGCATTCAACATTCACAATCAGCAGAGTAAAACTTTGCATTGTTGCGTTAGTTTTCACTGTTTTCCTGCGCGGTTACTCTGTTCACTGATTTCAATGTCTCGCTTTTTTTCGTGCTCTCGCAAGGTTTTACAGTTTTGCTTCCTCTACGCTATCTTACCAACTGCGACCTGGCCAGAAACAATCTTCCTCCGTTGCTTAAATAGATTCCATGATTTCGTTTTCCTTTGCGCTCTCAAGCTTGCCTTTTACCGCGCGTATTCACCATTCACAAGAACGCTTTTTACCTCTCCATCTTTCATAGTACTATCTTTCCTATTGAACAATGTCTTCTGGTTGCTTATGGATAGCCGGGAAATAGTTCACCTCGCACAATTATGATTTACACTGACTCTAGAAGACGATCACGCAAGCTAAAAAACTTTCCTCTCTAAATATTTATAATTGCAATCAGCTTATTGGTTAATAAGAAGATGCCATTAAAATTAACTTCAAGTTGACGTATGCTTAGTTTTGGTTGCATTTTCCTTCAATGCACTAAGTTTAAATCTGAAGTGACTAATGTCTTTCAACTTCACATTTCTTCTTTTTAAAAGTTTCATAATTTGAAGATCCACTCGAAAGTTATTTCTGAACGAGGTTTCTGAACGATCTGGGCAAGGTTCGTGACACGCGTGAGGCCAAACTCCTAACGCGCGCGCAATATTTGTCTTTTGTGTTAAAGACGTTACCATCTCTTCCCCCATTTTTCCTCTTTCTGTTTTCTTTTACGAACTAATTCTTTACCCCCAAATAACTATAAAACTGACCTTTCATGAAAATAACATTCGATGACAGGTGTGAATCGCGCAGGTAAACGTATTTCTCGTGTCGAAGTTTGCTCCGTGTGCGTTTGAAAGAAAAGTCCTCACAAGTTCAAACTCTTTTCATTTGCGAAGTTTCTGGTTTGCTAGCTACAAACCTGGCAGGTTTTTGAAGGCTCTAAAACTCACGCGGAAACAGCAGGAAGGAAATTGCCGCTCCTCTGAAAACCACGCCTAACCTGTCCGAAGTTAGCGCTAAATAACTCCATGTTAATTGTGACGTGTCTCTATGTCGATAATTAATTCGTTAATTGTTATTAATTTATTAGATGTAATTTTCTAATTAAAAGACTATAGATATGATCAAAAACCACAGGCAGGCTTGAGTACAGGAGCACTTTTATTTACTGGAGAAGTATTTCACCATATTTTGTAAATCACATTGAAAATGGAATCTTCTTGCATTTAACCAACCTTTATCTTAATGATGAGTTTGAAAGGAGATTAAGTATACCAAAAGAATACCGACGAGCTTCGAACGATGGCGTGTGACAAACAAGACCGCGCGAGACAACAACATTTGCCAGGTCATTGAGCTACTGAAATCGTTCGATGAAGACGAAAGTTCAGCACCGTAAACAGCAGCGAAGCTACAAGCAAAAATGTCTGCCCTACAGTCCGCAGACACAATAGAAATCAGCTCCAGTAGCTCTGTGTTGAGCCACTTAAAATTTATTATTTCAAACTTTTTTGTTGATGAAGAATGCGCTGAAAAGTGACAAAGCTCGCACACAATTAGAACTGGTTTAATAAACTCGGTATTCCTAACGGACTTCAGGCAATTGTTATGCTAATTTATTGGATTCCTTGGGTCAGGTCTTTGTGTATGACTCGTGTAGAAGTCGAGGGTGATTTTTTGGTCATAAAAGGTCGACTTATACACGAGTAAAATACGGTAGGCTCCAGCTGACTAAGATGAAACACGCAGATATGACATCCAACTCATAAATGTATCCTTTCTCATCCATTCATTGATTTTGTATGATAATCTTTTATACCTTGAGAGCAGAGTTTACAAGTTGACATGGGAAGCAATATGTTAGCCTAAGGAAACCACAAATCAGATTTGAGATAAAAGTTGAATTTTTATTCCACAATATCATTTAAAATTATCAACACCTTTTACTTACTGATTAACAAAGCCCCACCAATAATTGCTCTACATTTTTTAATTTTGCAAGCAGCAGCTGGTATAGTCCCAGGGGAAGTACTTTCTACTAATCAGCTAATGGAGGTGTGCCACTGGATGAGGTCACATTTTCATCACTTCTGTGTAAAAAAAAGATATCAAATTTCATCACTCAATCAGACAGATACATGATTGCCAAAAACGTTCTGTGCCTTCATACAGACTAATGATTATTCCTTAACCTTATCTACTCACAGCAATGAGGCATCAGCACATCTTTATATGCATAATTAAGCCACACTGAATGTAGCTTCATCAACAGTCACCTGCCGACTCATGCTTTCCTGTACTTCACACAATGTGCTTGTTTTAACTTTTGAGTTCAAATAGGCTCTTTTTGTATCCACCTTTGTTCTTTGTTGTAGTGTGAATACTATGGCTTTGGTTCAACAACACTCCACTGAAATATACTCTATGTAAATTATCTCAGCTTGAAACCAAAACATCACCATTATCAATTGTTTCAAAGGACCACAAGGTAAAATATCATCTCGTATCATAATTATGCACTGTATTTAACTAGAGTATTTGCTTCTGTCACTATCACAACATACTTATAGGATATCAAATTACAATGATAAATAACTTCACCAACGGTCCATCATCTATTTACAATTGTATCAAAATCATTATACATCACATGACAGAGGATTAGTGTGTTGCTGACAATATGAATTCTTCCTCCTGTGCCATCACTTCATTAGTAAACCTAAATTTATATTTACATACTTGGAAAACATACCTCAGTCTTTATCTGTTCTTCACTGAGGTCATATTTTGCAGCTTCACTTGGTCACACTCATCTTTTCTTTGTTCTTTTCAGTTGCTGTAATCAAATCAGGTCATTTAATCAACATTAACAATGATGTAAAATTAAGTTTTTAGCCCTTAAATTTGCAGTGACAATTTTGATACTGTAAGAGCAATTTAAAATCTTGTACTATAGGTTACTCATACCCTCATGGTAAAGCAAAATGTGAATAAAAAAATTAAGCTATTGGGTTAATTTATTTCTACATTTCTATGTCCTGCACTTTAGTTTGAGGAGTTATTCTACAATTTTTAAGGAGATAGCTGTTGAGAATTTTTATCCAATTTGATCAAAGATGGGTGCGCAGTAGACATCTCTTATGATGGTTTTAAAAACAATGGGGGCCCCAAGATGTTTTGAAGGCCTGCATGGAGAATCTTCTATTCCTAGTGAGATTTCAGCACCTTGGGAAATTTTTAAGGTTTTGACTTTCCTACATTTTAGGGTCAATGCTAAATTATGTCATGTAGTTGTGCTTTGGTGAAAACCTATTTGAAGGTGTATGTTAGGACTACAAAGATGTATTATGTGAAGGCTTCAAGCAGGTAGCAAGTGCATTACAGGTAGATCTACCTGCTACCATGAGCTACTCTTCATAAAAATCACAGTTACACCAAATGATTCACTTTACCATGTACGTATTTTGTTTTCTTGTGATAGCTAGAGTATAATCAATATATACGTCTCTAACATCTTGTATAGTTCAAATACAACAGAAAAAGCAAAACTAAACTGAGTGACATACTCTTGAATTTTGCCTAAGGTATGCAGGTAAAAACATATTTTCACCACCATCTTTGGGTTGCATCCTGCAACAGAAAGAGTAAAAACACAACTTAAAATGAACAAATGACACAAGTAGTATCACAAACAGTGGTGTATATACTGTTATATACTAATATAAACAGTTATATATATATATATATATATATATATATATATATATGCTGAATAGCTCTTAGTTTTAGAATAGACAAAACCATTCCCTCAACAGCAGTGCTTTTACTACAGAAATTTCCTGAATACATGTGGAACTGCTGGCATCAGTGACAGCAGGGTAGAGCCAGTTCAATGGTTATTTATCTTACCAGTTGGCATCTGCACAGAGCAGCCAGTGAAGATCACAGAGTAATGGAAAATGCCAAAACCTTAAGTTACAATGCACATAAAAATAGGAAAATAACTGAGCACAAAAGGAAAACCATTCAGTAAAAGCCAGATAATTCAGAGCTATGGGGGCGGTATACCATGCAGATCTTTTCAAAGAACCATCAGAGTCAACATTATATTAAGGATGTTTGTAGAGAGACATATGCATTGCCTGGCCTGTTTTACCTGTTCTGAGAAAATCGTGATCTGGAGGGAGTTCTTGCTTGGCCAAGAACAATTTCTAAATCAGGCAGACCTTCAGGCTTCAACATACACATTGGATGGGTCTGAAACTGCAACAAGAAATCCCTTTCATATGTGAGCCTTTCCCCATCTTGTTTTTTAGGCTTTTCATCAAGGTCTGGAAAGGATGCCTCTGTTGAAATGGAAGTGACATTCATTACATACAAGTCAGAACAAACCAACAATGCAACTTTTTTATTTGCAATGAAATGGAATTCACAAATATCTATATTTGTCTCCCTTAACTAAGAAAATTGATCAGGAAAAATGACTACAACTTTAGTTCAGTACAGATTAAGAAGTGTTGATACCACAAACAAACACTTTTGGCATATCAGAGTTCAAGCAAAAATTAAAATTGATAGAAAAATAGCCAGCCCTATATTTTTCCACACAGCCAAAAGAAAGCAATATAAAAGTTGTGCCTCACAAAAAATTACTAGCTTAATGTTCTAATGGATTGCCCAAATTTCTTCAACTTCATTAAATGGGGCTAAAACTGACTGAGCACAGATCCAAATTTAACCTGTCTCATTTTCACACAATGTATTCAGTCAATTTTAATTCATTGTCATACAGTCTAGGTCCTTCCACATAGCCATTTATGAACACTGCACACAGTGGTATTCATATCTGTATCAAGTGACCAAATTATAGTATGATCTACAACTGATTTTAAAAATTTTGCCTTTAAAAATTTGTTTTCAAAAACAAATATCTTTTCTCAATTCAACAACCAGCAATGGAATCAGACTTGGCTTTTAACCTCTGCAACCATGGCAATCTACTTTTATGGGGTAAGAGTATATAGAGTAGATATACAAACCTGCTCCTTGAACATCAGTAGAGTTCTTTGTAACACTTGCAGTTTTAGCCTTAGCCTCATGCCCATTGACCATCTCCTCAACTTCTGCACTCTCTGATTGAGGAGCTTTTAGCATAATTTCTTCTCCTACAGATCCCTCCAGGGTTAGCTCAACTTTGGGAACTTGCTGATTGTCCTGTTTTTTGGGTTGTCTTGATTTGGACTCCTCTTTTACCTGTTTTCCTAACTTCTTTCCTAACAGCTGTTCAGCCAATTTTCTTTCTGTTACAGCAGTCATGTTTGCACTAATTTCTGTTTGCCTTGACAAGTAATCTTTTGATGTATCAGCTACAGATTTTAATTTGGGAGCACCTACAGTCAACTTATTATTTACTGATGGCTTCTGTATAATTATGTCTCCAGGTTTTTTGTTTTTATCTGTGTCACTAGATAAAGTTGCAGCTACCTGCGCTGCAAACTGTGCTCGCATATCTTGTTGCTGTGATGTTAGTGGAGGTGTACTTGAACGACTGGACTGTCCTGATATATCTGGGGTGTTTGTTGGTGTACCCCCAGTACTTCCTGATGCACTTCCTGATACACTTCCTGATACACTTCCTGATGGTTGACGATTAAGAATTTCCTGTGTCACATCTTTGTTACTATTTGGATCTTTTATTTGAATTATTTTCCTCTCCCGTGCGCGTGGCTCAAAATTTTGACTAGGACTGTACCACGGTATTGTATTCATGGGAGTGGCAGGGGCCCTAAGAATATACAAAGGACCTGACAGCTGTCCCATTGGATATCCTGTTTGTTGAGGAGTAAAAACAAAATGGCCAGGACCCTGGGAAGGGCCTGATACAGGAGGAAATGCCCCTGACATGGGTTGCTGAGGTCTGTACTGCATCTGCAGTGGACCAGGAATTTGCCCATTATCAACCTGTGCATGAAAAAACAGTAATGAACAGATCAATACTCTACAAGCAGAATTTAAGCCATATCTTGTATAACTATACACTGTCAATAGCAAATTTATTACCTTCCCTATTTTGGAAAAGAAACCTTTTAGAGAATGACATCTCTTTATTCAAAACCAATACAATCCACCATACATGAACTATGTGAGCAAAAAGCCAAACTCTATGTTTCAAGTTATTGAGTCAAGGAAGTTGGTAATCTAAAAATGAGAATAAGGTGTTTTGATACAGTAAGAATCTTGTCATCTTAGGATTTTTTCCAAACTAAAAAGGATACCCATAAGACTTACGTATTCACACTCATTTCCAAACCAAGAAAAACATAGGCATACGTAGCATGCAAGAGTTACTTTTTTAGCTGGGTAAGTCGAGATGGGACAGTTTATGTTCCTGATATTTTCATAACTTTCAATAAATCAAAAATATCACATTACACAGGTATTTTGTGGTCTATTGTCTCTATCATCTAAATACCTCGAAGCAAAGATAAAATGTATCACTACTGTTGTCTCTGCAGCCATTGTTTGGTCTTGTTACACAATGCCCTCTCTTCCCTGTTGGAGAGAGAGCCACTGTGTGACAAGACCAAATAATGGTTGCAAAAGAGACTATGCTTACGGCCTTTTCTCTAACAGAAAGAAAATCAAATTATTCATCTACAGTTAGTCGACTCAAAAACATAATTCCAAGTATTTTTACTGCAAAAAGCAAACTGAAACTGTTGTATCTCCAATATACCCTAACCAAAGATATATTGCAATCTAGTACAAGGGAAAATACACTGAGCCAGAGAAAAGGATAATATTTTGAAGAAGGTTCCTTGACTGGTTGTTGCCTATCTTGACTTTAATTTGCCCTCGATCTGTGTGTATGTGTGATGTGAAAAAATGCATGTTGTTCACAAGGAATTAACATGCGATTGGGTTGAGTCCAAGGTAGCTAAAAGCAAGTTTTATCTGCAGAAAAATTCAAAATGCAGGAGAACATGTGGAAAATTCACTATCAGTAGCACAAAGTTTCATGTGAATTTTTTTCTGTGGTGTTGGATAATGCGGTTAGAATACGTGATAAAATGCAGGTTGTTTACAAGGAAATGGCATGTGACAGAGCGAGGTCCAATATGGAGAAATGGGATTTGATTGGTAGAATACAATTCAAGTACATGAAAAATTGTCCAATGTTCATGTAGAGCAATGGTCTGGTATGTTCTGATTGGACTTTAGATGTTGTTTTCACAGTACATGATGGAATGTCAGTTGTTTGGTGTGTGTGTTGCGAGAAAAGGAGTGGAAAAACACGTGTTAATTTAAAAATTATCCCAATAAATCTCAACCTCACGCGACGAGGCTCTTACAAAGGCCACAATAATAACACTTATCAAAATAATGAGCCCAAAATTTCTAGTTAATGTCATTCTTTGTGCACAGCCTCCTAATTTCATGACATCATTTGCAAGAAAACAATATCCAAATGCTATGATATGATTGGTGCCAGATACATACTGTAATGCGCCAATTTGATTGGTGTGAGATATATATCCTAATGCAGCAATCAGATGGGTGTGAGATCCAAACCCTAATGTGGCGATCTGATTGCAACATACCACTCTACACACTATCAATGAGTTTTTTTTTCCAATTAAACAAAGATGACTCAAAAAATTGTTATCCGCATATGAAGCAAATATTAAGTTTAAAGAAAAAAGGAAAAACATTTACTGGCCAATATATCTTACACAAAGTAATAATTATACTTGCCTGAAACTGAAACTGAAACTGAAACTTCAACACATTTTGAAATCCCCATCATGTACATTCCATTAAAAATAGTTCGATTTTAAAATGTTCTGTTGTGCATGAAGAAATTGGGAAAGGACTGAACAAAGTCGAGAACCATTTAGCTTAATAACCAAGCTCAAACAAAAGGTAACCTGATGTTGATTGCTCAACATAATCTTGAAGTTGGTAACATTTTGTTGAGCAATGTTTATATGGAAGAGAAATATTATTTAGGGTCACTCTTTGAGTTCCTATCCTCTGCAACTCTGAACGTGGTCTGAAAGACTTAAACTTTTGCTAAATGTTTGTGTTTTCACCATAAATTGTTTGCTACTCAGTCTCTTCCTGAACAGAAATTCTACTTTTACCTAATCTATTCTGCCACCGGTTTCTCGCCCCGCCCGTCTCGAACCAGCCAGGCTACTGATCGACAAAATCCTAGTTTAATCAAATAACAAGTGAATGAAAACCGGAGATCACCAAACGAAATACAAAACTGTGTTTGTCACACAGGATCGGATGAAATTGATGAAAATGTTTGCTCCAAATTAAGGATGTCTGTGAGCCCGTCGATATTTCAGTCTATCTAAGCCAGAAGAGCAAATCATTTCCATTATAAAATATTTCAACGCATATAAAAGAAGGAACAAAACTAAAGGATTGCAAATACATTCCCCTCTTTTAAATCCCTGACTGGGAATTTTCATTACCTTCCGTAAATTATGTACAAACATTTCCGATGATCCTACCTCTTCACGGAAGTAAATTACAAAATACTTTTCCTAAAATAATAACCAAACAGGGCAGTTCGCAAACCAACCACTATAAAAGCTTAGATCTTAGGTGACTAAGCACTTTTTAATGAAACGGAACAAAACACCTGTACACAGAATAGCTACAAAAAAAAGTCACAAAATTCTACGAGACAACAAACATCAGCATCGGTGGGATCGTCGACGAAAATATGACATGAATTACAGAAGATAAAAATTATTTACCGGGAAAGTCTGTTGTTGTCTTTGATTGAAATCGTCAGGTCCTAAAGAAATTAATAGACATATCAATTGCGTTGAAATTCACGGAAATCCTTGTTCTTTCGTACAATTGCAAACGTCAGCAATTTCACCCTGTCCTGTTCATCCCTCTCGACGATCTACAGATTTCACTTGGAAATTCCAAAGAATCAAGACTTACTTTGCTGTGACGAAGGCGGCTCACGGGTATTTCTGTCATCAAGGAATGAAGGATAACAACAAAAATTTGGTTTGGAAAATTTGACACGACGTAACAAAGGCTTACACAACGAGGAACAAAAATCCAATATGGATTTCTCTCGATAAGTATTCACAAGCATCACGTTCACCCTGCGGATAAAATGACAAGGATACTGCTGTGATGGTCCCCTAGAAAGAACTGTGGTAGGCAATGAAGTTGCAGCTTTCCCCTTCTGCATAGTGGCGTAAGCGTTCTTAAGCTGGCGACAAGTCGAGCCTCACCCGAAAGTCTTCTTTAGCTTCGAGTCGGCTTCCACCATGAAATGTTTTATCTGTATTTCTCAGAAAATGACGAGGATGTCACGTTCTGCTCTCTCCCACTCCCTCCCTCCCTCTCTCCCCATCTCCCCCTGAGGGTTTTCGGGGAAATTCGTCGACTTCCGGTTCAGACATTATGTCCTTTCGTTTGTCTTCCCAGCTTCCAATTGACCGTTCTTTCATTTCCAGCCACCTGAACTTGTGATGAAATGTGCTATTCATTGTCTCCGTCAGTAAAAGTTTGTATTTTAAGTCGAAGTCGTCAATGTCATTGTGAAGTTAAGAAGCGTAAGATATATAGGAAGGGAAAAAGATTTTTAAGAAGACTTAGACGGGCAAGATAATATAGTCATAGTTTTTCTGCATAAAAATTACGTGAACAAAAACAAAGCGCACGATTTCTTTTTGGCTGACACCTTCAGGGGGATCAATTAAAAAATCAGTCACAAACTCGAACTCTCAGACAGTTATGCAACCACTAACTCTCCTTTCTCTCCAATGCCGTAGGAAGCCACCTACGTTTAGCGGGAC
The DNA here is from genome assembly GCF_036669915.1 of Pocillopora verrucosa. Classification (NCBI taxonomy): domain Eukaryota; kingdom Metazoa; phylum Cnidaria; class Anthozoa; order Scleractinia; family Pocilloporidae; genus Pocillopora; species Pocillopora verrucosa. Next base: position 13,386,295 of record NC_089320.1, on the reverse strand, counting down.
CCGACTCCAATCCCCCTCCACCGCCCCCTGACTCAAATGGTGGAATCTGTTATGATTGGATGCCTGATTTATGAAATGATCGCCGCGGCAAAAAGTGTCACCTAAAATATTACCATTGGAACTTGCTTTTCATCTGGAGCTTTTTGAAGTTCTTGAGCGCATAAGGATATTGCCACCTCTGCTCTTAAATATACAACTTGTAGACATCTTGACTTTGACAATGACCTAGTCACTATCAACTGCAAACCGATAGGATAGCTATAATAGCCATAATTAGTGATACCATCAATGATATCGATTATTTTTAAAGGAGCAGAGGCGGTAATATATTAGCCATATCGATACTGCTCTATCGAACAAACGATCGCAATATCGATTTCAAAAGAGAGAAAAACTTTGACAGCAGTGTCAAAGCAGAAAGGAAAGTAAGCGGCGCAAGTAACAACGCCTTGTCGCAACAGCGATACCAGTGCCAACAAGGGGCTAAAAACCCGTTTATTGATCCTGATACGTGATATGCGAGAAGGCAGTTGTAGGAGAGGAGTGTTGAGAAGGGGACAAGCTTCATAAGTATTGATAAAAAAAAAACCGAGACCAACATGTTACCGCCTATGAAACATACACGATAACATTCATTGCTGATCTGAAGAAAATAGCGGCTGTTCCCAGGGAGGTCCGGCATTGGATCCCGCGGGGAAGGAGACTTGGATTGGGCGGGGTCGCCACACCCCGAGAGGTGAGTGTGACTTTACTCCACGCAGACTCCGTGGCGCCACCACCTCATCTTGCCCTAAAAGCGAGATCTGATTTAGTTGGGGAAGGAGGTCTGAGTCAGCAGTTGGGTAAGCAATTCAGTTAGTTTGTTTGTGATTTGCATGGGTGATTTTTCTGATGGTGTCATGTTAAACAGTACAGTCGCTGTTGGTCAGTTGGTCAGACCTTTCCCCAACCAGACAGAGTCCTCTGACAAAAAGTTTATGAAGAAGTCCCCTACTAGAAAGAGAGTGTATGTGCCTTTGCGTGACCTTTATGCGTAATGCGTTATCTGCCGTGTGATTGCCTATATGATATGATCTATTACGTGTAATTATTTTGTGTGATTTGTTGTGCGACGTTTGTCTTCCTTATCTGTATGCTGCTTGCTACTTTTTGAACTGCATTGTGACGTTTGTGTGTATGCTTCGGATGCTGCACGGTGTTGTGTGACGTTCATGGAATATGTCTATCACGAGTGTCGAAGGCTTATCATGACTTGTATCTTGAATGTACTGGTGCTTCCTTAGTAAAGAAATGAAAGAAAAGATAAAATACCAATTTTTTTACAAAAAGGACCACATACAAACAAATTAACATCACACTTCTTCTGCTGAAAAAGATGCGTTGCTTACCGTGTCATGGTTGAATAATTTTGATCTGGTCACATACTGTCTCTTCTTGACATCTTCATTTCCTGAAGGATTCATTGAACATAAGCACCTGCTTGTGGCTAAGAAGGATAAACTACATAAGAACTAATGTAAAATATCCATCCACACGCCTCTAAAATATTACGCAATACTTTGAGGATATTGGGAGTCTCATTTTGAGAGGCGCGATTCTTTTAAACAGTGTCTCAGTGAAAAAAAAGCAGAAGAAATCCCTTTTCCGATCCTGACATCTGATTGGTCAATAACATGGACAAAATGTCAAAAATCACTATGAGCGTCGAATTTCTTTGAAAACTTGGGACAGCTGCCACCAGAGCTATGTTTGCAATCCGTAGTCCTGACCAAAGATCTCGGCTCTGCGAACGAGTCTAAGGCGTTAAGGAAAGACAAGAATGACTAAGCAAAGATCAGATTTCAAAAGGGAAAGAGGAGGTAGAAAGGAAATGAGAAACTGTTCAGTCACAGGCGTCAGTCCCAACGCAACCACGCTCTTCTGCCCCACCCTCGGGGAAGAGGGAGTAGCAGAAGTGGCCTAAAGACGAAACCGTTCGTTCAGTAGTGTCATGTCAGTTCATTTTGTCACTGATTCTATTTTTTGAGCAGCTGGCTCGTCCTTCAGTGAATTGATAGCGTCTCAGTCCACCAATTTGTACATCAGCGATCCTCACCTTAACGATCTTTCTCTTTAGCGAAGTAGGGCTGTTTCATGTTTCCTGAGTCATTTACATTGCATCAGCCGAAACTCGATAGGCACACTGAATCAAAGACAGCGTTTTGTCAAGATACGGTGGTGGCCACGGAAATCGTTTCTAAAGCTTAAATTTGAGGATCCCGAAAAAAGATTTGAGTCCATATCTTGATCCGTGAGTTGTGTTCAAGGGTCAGACGTCGATGCTTCCGTCAATCCTAAAACTCCTCATTCCTCGAAGCTGTGCAGGTGGTTGCTTGTAAAACATGGCGGATCATAAAAGTTGCCTCACCTGTGCTCTGAACCAGGGAAGAAAGCAGCTCTCTTAAGATCGCCAGAAAACAGGAAGAAAGGAGCTTTTAATTAATCCTTGGTACTACTCTGTAATGTAAAAAGAAATTTACGATGTCTTAACCCTTTAACTCCCAAGATTTCATTTGTAATTCTCCTTACTGTCTACCTTACGATTCATGTGATGTTAGTTTGGAGAATTTGGAATTGGATCAAGCAATAATTCCCTAATTGATATTTTTCTTTACTGAAATTTTGATTCTTATACGCTTTCTGCAAAATCATCATTCTCCGCCCTCTACACCGATGCAATTCTCTCCACACCCACTGATTCCGCTATTTCGTCTTTCCTTGTGCTGTCCCTTAATTATTTTCATGATTTCGCTTTTCTCTACGTTGTCTGCTGATTCCTCTCGTCTCTTTTCGTTGCACTGCACTCTTTCTCTGCGTTCTCCCTTTATTTGCATGATCTTGTTCTCCTGTGCGTTCTTTTTACCGATTCCGCGAGTTCGCCTTTTCACGCGCGCATTCAGCACTCACAATCAGCAGAGTAAAAACTTTGCTTTGCTGCGTTTTCACTGTTTTCCTGCGCGTTGTTACTCTGTTTACTGATTTCAATGTCTCGCTTTTCTTCGTGCTCTCTCCAGCTTTTCCTGTTTTGCTTCCTCTACGCTATCTTACAAACTGCGATCTGACAAGAAACAATCTTTCGCCGTCCCTTAAATTGATTCCATGATCCATTTTCTTCCCACTTTCGTTTCACGATTTCGTTTTCTCTACGCTCTTTCCCAATTTTCATGTTTCGTTTTTCTCAACAGTCCCTCAGGGCTGATTCTACTAAATCTCGGTCATTTCGCTACGCTTTCTCTTTGCTTTCCGTTGACTCGCTTTTCACTGCATTCCTATTTCCTCCGATCCGAAGATTTCGTTTGTCTCGTTTTTCGCTCTCCCTTTGTATAGATGATTTCGTTTTCCTTTGCGCCCTCGAGCTCGCCTTTTCCTGTGCGCAGCCTCGGCGACTTTTTCTTCTTTGTCTCTCTTAATTTTATATGCTATCTTTCCTACTGAACAATGTCTTCTGGTTGCTAATGAATAGCCAGGAAATAGTTCACCTCGCACAATCATGATTTACTCTGATTCTAGAAGACGATAACGCAAGCTAAAAAAAATAACTTTCCTTTCTAAATATTTTTAATTGTAATTAGCTTATTTGGTTAATTGGTTAATAAGAAGATGCCATTACAGCGTGAAGTTGACGTATACTTAATTTTGGTTGCATTTTCCTTCAGTGCACCCAGTTTAAATCTAACGTAATTACGTAATTTAATATCTTATTTTTCACTTCACATTTCCTCTTTTTAAATGTTTAATAATTTGAGGATCCACACGAAACTTTTTCCTGAATGAGGTTTCTAATTGATCTGAGCAAGGTTCATGACACGTGTGAGGCCAAACTCTTGACGCGCGCGCAATTTTTGTCTTTTGTTTAAAAGATGTTACCATCTCTTCCCCCATTTTTCTTTTTTTTTTTTGTGTGTGTGTTTTCTTTAACGAACTTATTCTTTATCCCAAGATAACTATAAAACTGACCTTTCATGAAAACAACATTCGATGAAACAAGGTGTAAAGCGCGCAAGTAAATGTTCTTCTCGGGTCGAAGTTTGCTCTGTGCATGTGCGTTTGAAAGAGAAGTCCTTAAAAGTTCAACTTAATTCTTTTGCGAAATTTCTTGTTTGCCAGCTACAAACCTGGGAGGCTCTTGAAGGCTCTACAACTCATGCGGAAACAGCAGGAAGGAAATTGGCGCCCCTCTGAAAAACACGTCTGACCAGTCTCTGCGTCGATAATTAATCCGTAAATTGTCATTAATTTATTGGATGTAATTTGCTAATTAAAATACTTCAGATTATAAACCACAGGCAGGCTTGAGCTAAATTTCTTTGAGTGTTTTTATTTATTTGTTATTCCCATCAAAAATATGTGTTGAACATGGACTGAGTAACGAACTGAAAACGCGATTAGGACGCGCGGAGAGCACGCGGCTTTCCTGCGTTTTCAAAGCGATGGAAATAAAGGTTATCCACTAGCTGAAACAAAATAACCAATAATGAGGAAGAAACTCATGTAAACGGCCCTTAATGCAGGAAATTAATTTTCACTTCTCATTGGCTGCTTATGATATCCCTTTGTTCAGAATAATTCTTGAAATTAGGAATAACTCTTAAATCAAAAGGTCCATATTATTGTCACTCTTAGTCAACTGATAACAAATTAGGGTTAATGTTGGTTTAGGGGAGGGGTAAGTGAATAGTTTTTCAGGTAGTGACATTCAGCCATTACTCTTTACTTCTCATCTGCACCCAACTGCACGGAGCTATTGCATAAACTGCAAACAGGGCTAATTAGACTAAATTTCCACAACTGTCTAGTCCAGGGGAGGGTGATGGACTCACTTTGCAAGCAACAGCTGGTAGTCCCAGGGGAAGTACTTTCTAATAGGCTAATGGGGATAAGCCATTGGATGAGGTCCCATTTTCATCACTGAATTGACTACCACAGGGTTGCATTTTCAATAGAGTTTCTAGAAAGGAGTCACACATTGTTGGGATATTTTGGGGTAAGAAAATTCTGGAAGGCTCACAATTATGAAGTTTTTACTGTGTTACTGATAGTGACTGAGATGGGTTTATAATTGGTCAAAGAATAGACTTAAATGGAGTAGAGGTTCTAAGCAGCCAGCAGCACATACCCAGCAAAAATTGACCCAAGCACCCCCTCTTCAGCAAGAAGTCCACCTTAAACCAATAGCTTTCCAAAGACCAAAAAGAGATGATGGAACATTTTTTATCCATAAAATACCATTTATTTTTTAAACATCCTGAAAACCATCTACAGCTCCATTGAACTTTAGACAAGGCATCAATTTATCAATGAAATTCCTACATATATTTAATGAAAATAAATAGATTTGTGACAAAAATCTTCATCTGTTAATGTAAATTTTTTATTCATACTAGACTTTCAAATTCAAAGACAAACCTTCACACCTCTACACACACATGTACTTCGTAAGGACAAATATAGAAACCCAAAATAAATTAATAAGATCAAAAAAATTCAGAGTAAAAGTGTGAATTTGAAGCCTGTCCAATAATACAACCAGGACAAGCTGAAAGAAAAAAAGATGAAAGTATTCACAAACATGATAAATACGGATTTGACCATCAAATTTTTGCAGGGTCTCATCCATCAGTAATGGTTCAAGATGGCACCTGCTGCTTGGATAGCATGCAAACTGACACATATAAGACTCCCAAATCTCAATGATGTGGATCTACGGGTTAATTAAAAAATGTGACCAAATTCTCTGAAACAGAATTTCAGGGGGGAGGGTAAATGGCACAATGAAAAATTATGTGATTTACAAAGTTGTTATATGACCTTAAAATATCCTCAATCCTTCGATGTGTCTCTGAGTCTAGTTTATATTGCATTTAATTGAGTGAAAAACTGCAGCAATGATACAGTTTTAGCTTGAGGCATGGTTAGAGGGGGGTTCTGCGATGCTAGTAACCCCCTCTCAGTGAAGAGAAAATGATTGTCATGTTGTTTAGTAATGGTATCAGTGTGCCCAAAATGCTGATAAGACACTGGATGTGTGAGAACCTCTTCAGGGAAGTCTTACCTACTTCCCTGGTGACACTAAAACAACGTGAACCGTGCTGTAACGTATTCCTCTTTCAGGGTTGTATCCAAAAGTGAACATACAGGCAATCATTTTGGTTTTAAATCAAATCAATATTTATGTTCTTTACCTCACATTACAATTATGTACCAGGGGTGAATATGCTGAAAATCACTTACCAAGCTCACTATTTTTATCGGTACTTAATCACCTCGATGTCCATCTTGTACGAATCTTTTCCAACTTCCAAAGGTATATGGTGCATGGTGTCATTTAAATAATCCCCTTTCCTTATCCACGAGTTCCCGTCTGGTTTCCAGCCCACATTTAAAACGGCAGAAACACTGTAATCTGGTTGTGTGGGAGACGGTTTGGGGCACTTAATGGTGAAGATCAGTGGTTCTCCTTTCTTGTAGATGTTTGTGACGTCGACAACTGATTCGCCGATCTTGACTGAGGGGGTATCCATCAAACTCACGTCTTCAAACTTCACCGTTAAATACGAAGGAGCTGGAAGAGCATCGGGCGCAGAGCCGCCCGTAAAGATTATTTTTCCTGTAATTTCCATAATTTCCTTCGTCTGTGCTAGCCTGCGATGCTGAAATAGCACTTTTCTTGTACAATATTCTAAATAAGCTTAACTGCATGTAGTATGCAGTGTCTCAATATTACTTAGAGTGGCGCGGATCTGCACGCAAAGCCTACAAATCGTTCTCCAAGTTGAAAAAACAACAATACAGAAGAAAATCTAGTGGATAAAAGACAAAGAGATGCCAGATAAATGTCTAGTATCTCCAGCTATTTTATCAACTTTACCTTCCCACGGAGAATGAAATCGAAATCTCCCTGCAACTATCTTGTGCTTATTCCTTCTCTTACATGGGTGGGAGGTGGGGAGGAGATTGGGGCTGGGGGGGAGGAGGTTGCGACGTCTCCAATAAATACCTATCATGCTGTCGTTTTTACTCCTTTCAATACCAGTTATCCACAATAGCAGCTAAATGTATCTTGCAACTTTAACTTTGCGAATTTAGGGTGAATCAAGCATAATAATTATCTAGAAAATAAAATTCATCTAGGTATATCCAAGGACCACAAGAGCAGTCATAATAACCTTTCCTATAACAGGAGGTAATATCAAAGTAAAACAGTAACAAGCACCAAAACCAGGTTTCCCCATTATCATTTCTGACTTCTTCCCAATCTCTGATAAGTGTAAAGACATTGTTTCTCTCAAAATATCTTTTTTGAAACATTTCCAACTCAGATGATTTCTATCATCATTCTGGACTGGCTGCACAAAGTTCTTCTGTTCTTCTACCAGACCCAGTAAAAACTTCACGCTAGTAAAGCTGTTAATCCCCTTGTATTGTTACGGTTCAGCAGAATCACTGTCCTACACCACAGGGAGCATTAACAAACAATTTGATGGTGGGTATAATCAGCTAAAATCCGGATTTTTAAGAAAATTCCTAATCATAAACCAGGGAAATGCTGGAATATGGAAGATTTTACAATGGAATATCTACATGGCATTGCGATGCTAATATATTTCTGGTTGTCACTCTCCTTAGCCAGAAAAGAAGAAACAAGCAGTAAGACATATATTCTATGAAGCCAAGTAGAAAGTCTGAGTAATTTGGTACACAAGTAGGCTCTGGCAGACTAAATAACACAAACTAATATGACATAGGAAGCAATATATGCTAGCCTAAGAAAACCACAGATCAGATTTTAGATAAAAATTGTATTTTTATTCTTTATTATCATTAAGAATTATCAAATTTTTTTGCAGTCAGTAAAACCTTATGATGAAACAACACCTTTTACTTACTGATTAACAAAGCCCCAATAATATTGCTCTTTATTTTAGAACAATAAAATAATCTTGCTCACACATTAACAACACCTACCATGCCTAAAAAGTTATACGGCTTTCATTTCATTCAAAAGCTAATATGTTTTGCAAGAGATCATCTTCAGCAAGCCTCTCTAGCATAATTTGCACTACAATGCAAATGGTAGTAGTTCCTTTAACAAAGTAAATCCAACAAAAGACAACACCTTGTTAACATTCAGTTGAGAATGAGGTATCAAAATAAATTTAAACCAAGCAACACTAGCTTTTATACAGTACCCATTTAGATTCAAATAATATGATGATCCGACAGTCCTAAAACAAAGGCTGGTTGGGTGAAAATTAATAAGCCCTTATGCACATGTTCAAGCAAAATTAAAGATGACAGTTGTAGAAGCTCTCACACAGAGAGGCAACAAGTAAGCACTGCTTTGTTTTTATCTTACAGAGAAGCCAACCTCCAATAAACTGAAATATGGACATGGTTGATTATTGATCCAGGATATTCCCCACACTCTAAATTTATAAGTTGATCATTTTGTTCAAGTCTCTTGCCAAAAACTGTATGTCACTCAAGTACTTGGAAATAACTCAAAACTCTTTTGACAAAAAGTCACCCTGATACAGCCACACTCTGAGAGAAAATGCAATTACAATCAGTGTGTAAACGTAAAGATAATACAGAGTAGATGATCCCTCTTTATGAAAAAATATCAACATTTTTAAAATTTTATCCCATAGTGAACAAAAGCCAGGTGATTCTTTTTGTATGTACTAAACAAGTTTAGTAGGTTGTGAAATTAAAAAAAAAGTACACAATTATTTTGAAATACTTAACAGAAATTGGCCGGAGAAAACACAAAATGTACATGTCTAATTTTAATTGCATTAAATAAAATGTTTATCCCACTACCACACATATAACATCATGGTATAATTTAGGATATATTTACACTTTGCTTGACAGTATGAATAAGCTACCATCTGTGAGCAGTCAGATTTTGTCAGTGCTTGTTGCCTTAAAATAATGAATTATTACTGTATTATAAAGTGTATTCTTCAGTTAATACATACCTGCACGTGACACCTGTCCTTGAGTAGAATAAGTGTACATCTGGCATCTGAGGGTAAAGAACAGTAAAATATCAAGTTATTATTCCACTTGCACCCTTATCTCCTTTCCTCTCTTGCATACCCAATATAAGCCCATGAGAAAATATTGTTTTTGCCTAAAGTTTTAATGAGGTGGTCATAAAAGCATTAGCAGCAATATCAACATACTGAAATCTTAAATATGGGTATGTTTTGTTTTAGACCATGTCTCCCATCTCTCACTCCATACCCCTTCACTCCTAAATTTGTTTAAAAGCCACATACTGAGAGTTGTAATTATGGACAAACTTCCTTAGGGCCAGGTCACACTAGAGCAAAAAGTGACCAAAATCAAATACTTTTCCAAATTTTGTCAGTTGTTGCATGAAACTAATATCTCTTGATCAAAACTTCATTGATCGATTCATATGTCAATCACAAACCCATCTCACTTTAAAAAGAGATAGAAAAGAAATTTCACAAGAATTGCTTCAAAAGAACTGACCCTTTTCTCTTGCCAATCTTTTGGGTTGGCACTACTCATACTGGCTTCTTCAGTTTTTCAAATTGGGGGTTGCACTTGTTTTACACTTTTTATTGAGAGATTTCTCACTTAAACAAACAAAAAATAGCTCTTATGTGACTGGGGCCTAAGAAAAAAAAAAAAGAACCAACTACAGTTTAAATGGAAAGGCTTCAACTTGACTTCCACTATATCATAGGAAAACATGTCTAAAGAGAACTCAATGAAGGAGATTAAACCAAGTGTAAGAGAGAGAAAGAGTCTGTTATATCCATGAGACTTCTTGAAAAAACAAGGAGAGTTGGAAAACATGCCTTGAGCTTCAAAGGATACCCCTTCCAAACAAAACAAAAAGTACATTTTCTATGAAATAAAAAAATGTTCATTATACATTGTCCATGGCAAGAACGATGCCTCCTCTCCACTGGACACCAAAAAATCAGGGTACAGCCCAAAACAAGAGAGAGTAGAATATTTGCCCAACAAAATATTGAACTAAAGATAGATTTCTGATTTAACCTTGACTAAATATCCCTTAAGCTACCCTATAAGGCACTCTGAGTATAAGAGTTTACATGAGCATTAAGCTAATTATTTCACATGGAGAAAAGTATTGCTTCGTTTGCTGGTAATTTTCATAAAATAATTCAAATAGTACGCGCGCTCTGATTGGCCATAAAACCATTTAACATGAGCGTATGTAAACACGGTTTTCGTTCCTCTTTCATTAGTTTAGCTTCGCGTCGTGGTTTCCTACGCTTATCTCGTGTGCTCCCAACCTTCCGCGTGTTTACATCAGGCTATATAAACACGGAAACCATTTTACATTTTCTTCAATCTTCGTGTATCTCACTCTGTTCATCTGCTAGACAATTGCTCTTACTTATGTTAGCCCCCCACGGGATGGGACGTTAAGGAAATTACCAGAACTTTGGGACAGGATGTTTACAATATTCTTAAAGGTTAAGAATATAAATTTTTTTGAACATGAGTAGCCATTTCAAATTTTGTTCATTGTTGAATCAGCTTTCCTAATGTTACCTTACGCGCGCAAAAGATTTCACTAACCTTCCAGAAAAGTAAATGGCAGAAATTTGGTTCTTGTTCATGAAACGACATAATTTCCCTTACCTTACTCTCGCTAATATTGAACCAAAGTAATATCTCTCCTGTAATCTTGTTTCTTGTCTTCGATCCTTACACCGTATTGTCTCTGTCATGTAATCGCCTGGTCTTATCCAAGCATCTTTGTTCGCCTTCCAGCCAACGTTCCATGTCGCAGAAACGCTGTTACTGCCACCAAGATCTGGCTTTTTGGACTTCATATCATACTTCCACAATAGACTTTTTTTACAGTTCCCGGCGCCATATTGGATTAGCAACCGCGCACACACGATAACCAGGCTGGGGTTGCCCCGGTGTCACAGTCACTGTGACACCTGCGGTTCTTTCAGACAGCTGATACGCTGACATTTCACGTTCTAATGCACTTTCCAATGCGATTTCTCCCTTCAAAATGGTTCTTTAATACAACAATATAGAAATTTCGTCATTAGATGACATCCAGAAACTCGAAGCAAAAGATCTCAGGTAGATTTAAAAATCTAATTCAAAATCGACGGGCGGAATTAGAGCCGACTTAGTGTCGAAAGTTCATGCTTTGCTGATGTGACACGTCCTTCCATCAAGTAGTGGAGAGAACTGAGAACTTCTTACAGATGTCAAGGACCTAGAACAAAATCAGAGCGACTTCAGATACGAAGCAACTATGGTAATGATTTCAGCCCTTGGATGGTCGAGCGATCTCCGTAAGGACCTCTTGTTGCAGCGTTAAATCACCCCTGATGGAGGCACTAGACAGGAGTGTCGAAATGTTGGGTCTATGAATTGTAACTTCTTCGGTTACATTCATTAAATCTGCAAACCAGAGTAGCATCAAACTATGTCTTACCTGAGATTAATTTCATTCAGCTTTACGATTACCTTGTTGTTTCACGAGAATATCGCTACATCGTGTTAAGAGGAACGCATCACAGGAAGTACCACAGAAGTTGTTCAGTATGGCTTAGAAAGCGAGGCAAAGGCTGTAGCCCTCTAGGTAGAGGAGATTTGTTATTGCTGCTGTTCTTGATGTGGTACTTGTTGTTGTACCATATTCTTCAGTTTAAGTTATTCCCATTTTGTTTACCAAGATGTGTTTTAGTTTGCCATTTGTACATTGTATCTTATGGGAAACTATTTAATAGAGCCTGTACAGCCACTTCATTATAACCTTCTTTCTATCAACCCATGAGGGAAACTGTAACTAACAGATTTCATAATATTTTGAAACCCATCTGGCCCAGGACAACTTATGCTCATGATACATTGAAAACCATTTGAGTTTGCGACTTGTGGTAATTTATTAGGTGGCAAGACAGCATTGAAAGAATCAGACCAAAACATTAGACAATTTAAAAACTCCCAAAAGTGACTGATTCATGTAACTTCTCCCTATAATATCCAAACACTATCCAGCAAACAGATAATGATCATACTGAAGCTTATCAGGCAGAAGTTATCTTGATCTTACATCAAATTCTCATGACTTATTTACAAGTAAATGTGTTGCAACTAGAAGGGAGAATTAACAATCAGATCTTGGGTATTTAAGGGTTAAAGGAAGAGAGCAGAAATGTTTCCTCTTAGCTACTGATCTCAGCAATGCTAGTCCTTCACACACATTTAAGTTCCTGTCAGTGATAAACATTCAGTGAATTGATATTCCCATTCTTAGCACTCAGAGGCCTTCTGACACAAAGGTTTGCTATACTAGTTCTTATTGCCTTGTGTTAACCAATGTTATGATAATATAATTTTGAGATACTTAAAAGATTGAGAAATATATCCAAATCAAGATATTTATTTTATACTGTTACGGTTACCATAAAATTTGTTTGAAAGAGAATCTTTCAGACCATCGAATTGTATGAGAAATTATTTTTTGCAAGACTTCTATCAAACTTCTTATTATGAGGACAATTTTGTGAATAATAAAATTTAGTGTCAGTTCATCTTTGTATTGAGAACTCTTTTAGTTGGTGAAACTCACTTTTTCTTTTTTCCAATTTGAAGCATCAAATTGATTGATACATAAAGCACACAAAATATTTTGTGAGAGTTCCATGTAGCATCCATGGTGGATTACTTTGCTATCATAAAAAACAAAAACAACAACTACTGAAAACTGCTTTCGGCACAATTGCTACCAAATTTGTGTCAGTTTTCTGGGTCTGCCAAAATAAGTGAAAACTCTGAAGATACAGTGTCTTGGTTATTTTATTAAAAGCAATTACTTTCCAAGAGTTTCTCTTCTAGGAGTGTTTTAGGCGAGCCATGTAGTCAACAGGTGAGCAGGTACCTAATTGAAAATTTGTTCTAATTTTGCAATAATAGTCACCCTCATCCATAATTCACAGAGAATAAGATAAGCATAGATCGATAATACTTAGCAAAAATACATGTCTCCATGTATAAACTTAAAGAAGTGAAAGCTCTTAGGCAAACTATTGGGGCCATAAAATGTATTTGAACAACCAAAAGCGGCACACTACTCTCCTTTCTTTTTGGGAGAAAAATTAGCTTTATCGTGATTTCGGCTAGGACCATCTATTTTCCTTAAAAATCGAACAATTTTGCTGCCTAAGTATGAATTTCACCAAAAGCGCTCACAAAGACTTAACACGAGTCAACCCCAGCCTCGTTCTCACGTGTGCGCGGTTGCATTTCCAATATGGCGCTGGGAACTGTAAAAAGGTCTATTCGACAAGTCGACCATAGTTTTTTCCAAGAGGTACCAAATGAGCATCTATTATGCTAACGTCTTCAAATTTCACCAACAAATGCGAATTGATAATGGTATTAAGACCGAGTGGAGTCCAATTCGGTCTACAATCACACGAGTGATAAACAAAATCAGACGAACGCGAAGCAGGAGTCTGATATGACAATCACTCGTATGATTACGGACAGAATTGGACAACACGAAGTCCCGTTACCAATTAATCATTTCAATTAAAATTTCCGAAAAATTTGTACATTTAGGACAAACATCTCCAATAGGGATAGTGTCTCAATAAAAAAATTTGGAAATTTCCCAGTCTTTTTTTTTCGGGGTAAATGGTTGTTGCTATGGTTGTGATAAATTCTGTGATTGGTGGATTTAGCCAAGTGGACTTAGTATGATTGGCTGCTGTCCGATTACAGCTCTCCGATTGCAGCCAATTGTCCGAATGCACTGTCCGATTACAACTGTACAGATTGATTAGTGATATATAGAGTAGCTGATGCACCAATCACATTTGAGAAAATTGTAATGGTTATGATAGGGAGGAAAACTAGCTGGAGTGCCCCCTGCGAAAATCAGTTCTTCATAGACACTGATTTCATCATCGCCGAGGACAACGTCTTCATTACGAGGTAGTTCGTCCGATGGCGAAATAACTTTGTCGATAAATCCTCCGATCAAAAGGCGCAAAATTGCTCTAAGAAATGAGATCACCCAAAGCGGCCAGTGATTCTTTGTATCCTTGTAATCGACTTCCTTGTATTTTGCCATCGTTAAACTTCGCTAAAGGCTGTTGTCGAAAAGATAAAATGGCGTTTACGACCGTTTCTCAACGAACAGTTTTATATCAGATTCGCGTCAAGTTATTGAGCACAAGCACATGGCCAATCACGTAAGTGTATCACGAAGAATAAACCATAGCGCAATGCCACCTAGGACCACTTCACGCAGCGCTTCCTAAAAAACAAAACAGCTTCTGTATTTAAACCTGCCGAAAAAACCTTTCATTTAAATCTGGGTGGAAAAGGGTTTCATTATACAACCCTTAAAAAACCATCTCCGTTCTCGACGAGAATAACTTAGGTACCTGATCTAAGCCCCATCCCTTCCCCGTTCCACATACCCATTATTAAAACTAGAGTGTTCAGAGCTAATCGTGAGTTACAAAAGTGTTTTCGTAGTACTTTTGATGGGACAACCACTTGTCAACAACGAAAAGAACGATTTCTTTACATAATTTTCTTAATGAATTATTTCCAATTTTTCCTATCCCACAGGCAGAACCTAACTTTAAAACACCTGTCACCCGAAAGACAAAGGCAATCTCTCTGGAGAGAATCAGTACCCACCCAAATTTGGGGCCAAAATATACCTCTTTCATAAATGACTGGTCTAGTCTATCATTATCAATTTTTTTTTTATTTAAAACCATCCCTCCTACTCTCATCGCCATGACTAAATATTACTTAGTTCCCCTCAAGAGCAAGACCAAGGTTTTCTCACAAGCACTGCAAAAATTGATAAAATACATGCGTTTATTGCACCTACAATTATGAAAGGTCTAAAACCAGGAACTGTATTTGCATATCAAGAGTTATCATTACCAAATGATAAAAGACCAAAAATCTTAGATGTATTGTTATAAAGTAAAAAAAAATTTAAGACAAAAACTTTCATATCCTAAATACTAGTCATTAAGAAGCTGCAATCCCACAGACTTTCCCTACCTAGATTCAAGTAACCCTGGGGGGGGGGGTGTCACTGAAAAAAGAAAAATGAAAAAGAGGCCAAGAAGAAGGCCTGGTGTCTCAAAAAAACCAGCATCTTTAAAGCTTACATACAAACCAACATTTAAATTTCTCCAAAGGAATGATACCAAAAACACACTGTTACCTCCAGTAAAGAATTGGTTCTAATTCTCTGATTCATCATCTCGTACACAACGTACACAAGCTTCCAGGTTAACCAATGGCTGAACAACTTCTGAGACCCAAAGATAACCAAAAAAAAAAAAAAAAGAAATGATAATAATAATAATTGTCTTTTTATTCACCTGCCACTTGAAATTAAATTTGATATGAGGTATGGGAAATTCCATTATCCCCAATCCTTCATACAATCAACCACCAGCCAAAGGCCACATGGACCCTGAGTATATGGTTAGATACCCTACAGCATTATATTCTTACAAAAAAAACACTTTGAGTAAATGAAAGAAGTGCTGTACAATAGCAACCTTCTCAAATGATCCACTCTAAAGCTTACTAGTACTATAAAACTGATGGTGTGGACATATTACAAAATGGGGATAATTTTATCATTCTTTTACATTGCAAATCTCAACAATAGATTTCAGAAGAATTCTAAACTATAAATCATGCTAGCGGGTCTCACAAAAGTGAATATACAAAAGGAATAATGCATTAATGAAAGGCCAATTTGTCCTTTCTAATACCAGAATAAACTCATAAACTTTGCACACTGGAAATGAAATTGATTCAAAAATTGACTGGAGCCCTTAAATCTGAAATACATTTACTCTTAGAAAATCAGATTTGTAATTTTTTTCCTTTAGGCTGTCTTATCTCTTGCCAGTAACTTTACAATCAAAACTAACTAATCTGTAAGAAATTTTTGAAGAGATGGTAAACAGAGTTTGTGTCTACCTCCATCATGTTTATAAAGACAGGCTCATCTATCCAGCAGCAAGTTTCTCGAAACCAGGAAGTACTTTAGTGGCAGCTTCATTTTTTTCCACCATTTGCCAGTAATTTTTACAAATAATGCACAGCATCAGAATATTTTCTCAGCATTTTACAAGCCATAGCTGCTCCATAGAGTGTTTTGACATTTCTTGCATCCAATTTCAGTGCCTCCCTGCAACTGAATAGAGCATCTTCTGGTTTATTTAACTTCAAAAAGCAATGGGCCTTATTAGCGTAAAGTTTTGCATTAGCTGGCCACAAGTCACAGCAATTGTCATATTATACCATTGCTTCTTCATAATTTTCCTCCTTTACCATTTCCATCTTTTTCAGTTCGTCATGCATGAGCTCCTTCACCCTTTGCCTCTCAGAAATACTTGGAAAGGCAGTGCTATCAATTGTTTTGATACCAGCAACATTAACACATGGAAAGATATCCAATTTACAAATTCCTCCTAAGTGTTTGCGCAAGCCATCCACAACCATTCTTAACACTCTTTGCTGATGCAGCTCATAGAAAGCAAAAGTTGAAGTGTCCACAGTTGAGAATTGCTGATAAACATAGCGACACTTGTCAAAAATAAAAACATCAGAAAACATCTGACTTTTATTTCCAGTGTAACTGAGTCTCAAAAGCTTATCCACAACTGGGAATGATGGTTGAGTTATTTGACCATACCAAAGGCCAGCAACCATAGAGAGAATGCTCTCAAGGATTGCTTCATCAGAAATCTCAACAGTCATGTCTTCGCTTGTACGAATGTCACATAGGAATTTAAGACAATACTTCTTCATGTCTCCGTTTGCAAATTTTTGGATAAAAATAGACGAATATGACAAGAGGTGAGTCATAAGCAGGGAAGCTATACCTTGGTTTTTTATCTTGCCCAAGTCTGGAAACAATTCAGTAATCCAGGCTGCACAAAGATTGTTGCTTAGTGACTTCTCTTGGAAGATCAGGGCAATATGTCGCAAGTATGATTCTTTGATGGTTTCAAAGAAATATTTCATCTCACCGCTTGTGGCCTGGGAATTCAAATCTGTTGCAGTGGCTGCCTTTAGCCCAAGAGAAACAGCTCCAAGAAATTCCTCTTTCTCTTGAAAAATTTGATCCCATAAATCAAAAGAACTTCCATGCTTTGTGGCCATCAGCATTCTTTGAATAGGGATATATAAATAAGCAGAATCAATGACCTGATAGGTAATATAGTCACCATAATTTTCCTCATCTGTTCTCAGATTTAAGGCTGACGCAATCTCCTCTGGAAACTTACAAATGTCGTGTAAGATATTAGTGGACCTGTGCTTCAAATATCCAACTGAGAGCTCCTTTAAGGAATATCTTTCGAAATCAGCCGGTTTAGCCTCCCGTGCCTCGTTGGGAAATCCAACCTCATCTGGAGTCATTGCATCTAAGTCTTTTCCTGCCTCTCCCTCTTGAATCGGTGCCTGTTGCTGTTGTCCCAGTGGTGGAAATGAGAAGTTAGTGATCAAGGCACCAGGAGATGTCAACTTGTCATAGAGGAAGACGTACCCAATAAACTTCAGTGTTTTTTGTTTTGCTGCTGGAAGAGTATCACGGGCATCACAGTAGATGATATCAAACTGGCCCTCAAAATCTTTCAAAAAGACCAGAATATCACCTTTGAACAATCGAACAGTTCGCAAGTTTGAGCTACGGATAGATTCCCGTGTTTTCACGAACGTTGCACCGTTTTTCTCAACCATCCAGACGTTCTGTGGGAGGATTCCAATATTGACAAGAACTTCCAAACCGTTTGTGGGGTTATCACCTGCCAGGTAACACACACGAAGATCTGACGGTTTCCTGGTTTGCACTTGGCTTTTATGAAAAAGCTCCCATTGTGATATTTCTTTCTCAATATTTTTCCTTTCTTCATCGGAGGAATAATTGAACTGTACCCAGGTTTCTTGAAGCTGACTCCAAACTTTCCTAACATGGTCTCGCTGAACACAAACTGAAGTGTCTCTTTCCGTTGTCAGATGTTTTACGGCATGCTCAATAAGCCGTCTTCGGCATTCCATCTTCACTTACTAATCGTACGACGACCGAGGAGATCAGACTGAGCGAAGGATGGTAACTTTAACGCATGGATGCGCATGTACTATAAATCCTGACGTCATTAGACGTGGCGGAGCGACGAGGAGTATTTTGTTGCATAGGCGCCAAGAAAATTTGTTCGGCGCGTTCGGCGCTATTTCAGCGCGCTTTTGCGGGTTTTTGTGTCTGCTGCATTTAAAATGCATGCAGACACTTACATAAGCTGTGAAACGCGCGACCAGCTACTTCATATACGACAAGATCTCGGATTTACTCTTGACGTTTCACTGTGGATTCCATTTGGTGACACGATACATGAGGTATGAACGGAGGGGTAATACTTTCGGCCTGTAATACTTTCGGCCTGTAATACTTTCGGATGCAAACTTCGTTCCTCAGGGGAATAATCTATCCAATCGGATACGAGGAAAGGACAAAGGAAAGAGGTCGTGGCAAACTGCCAATTTCCGGGAAGACTCGGAACCAATCAAATCTGAGAAAAGGCAAAGTCAAATCCGTCAAACCATGTGCTTTTGAAAAACGTTTGGGTTGCGTCGTATCGTCCTGATTTCGTTCGTCAAGTCAGGGTGTATTATCGCTTGCAAGGTGAGTGATCTTTTCGCTTTTCATATTTGTAATGGATTTCTTAAAAGGTGTTTTCTCATTTTGCCACAGCATTCGCACTGGGTGTCATTCCGGCCGAGTGAAAGGTTTTGAAAGATGCTTTGAATTTGTAAATCGACTGAAGCTTTCTCGGCGCCAACACGATCACCGCCCGGCCATTTTGCAAGTGCTCAGGACGCAAAATAAGCTTTATGAGCCCCATTTGGGGAATGCAAAGTCCCTTCGGGGAACAATTGAGCCCCATTTGGGGAATGAAAAGCTCGTTAAGGGAATTATTAAGTCTCACTTGGGGATTACAAAGCCCAATGCGGGATATAATATGCCCTGTTTACGAAATGGATTTGGCAGAAGATACATGTATTTCACTACACACGTGAAAACATCTATCACTAGACAAACATGTGCGAAAGCTGTGGCGATTTTATACAGAGGAGAGAAACCTAGAACTAGTATTCTTCATGATAATTACTATCTAAGCATCGCTATGAACAGATCTTTGCATACAGTTGTAAGGTATCAATGCTTTCAAAAATTGGAATCCTTCATCAAGATGAATCAAGCGCTCAATTGCTCCTTCACATTTCAACTGTCCAGCATTTGAAGATTTGTTATTTCCTTTGCACTTCCTAAGTGCAACTTGTGATTTTCCTAAGAGAATTTTCATTTGACGCTTTTTTGTTTTGAAGAATATATTTTCAACACACATAGCAGCTCTCCTATCTGATCGTCTTAGTTCAGATTTACAAATGTCGCTATAATGAACATTAGCTAGTCTATCTTTATTTTCTGGTCGACTTTGACCAAGGAATATACCAGGATATGCTAACTCTTCAGAATATTGATCTCTGAATATACTTAAGGGTTTGTTTCCCTCTCCTGGTGCAACATTTAAAATACGTTGAGGCTGACTGTCTTCAAAATAATGTGTGTTGGTTAACATGGTGTCAGTAACACCAGCAGGTGTTTCTGCTTCATCGTCAGTCCACTGATCATTACTGTCATTTCCATCTTGCTTATTGGAACCACTGCTCTTTTCTATTTCTTGTAATTGTTCACTTTGATTTTCAGTATTAGTATCATCTAATAAACAGTTTGCAGTATACTGCACTCCCCAACCTTCATTTAGTGTTATTCCTTCCTGTCTGTAGAGACTGCTGTTGTTGATTGATTTATAATGAATAAGTAAACAAATAAAAAATTATAATTCACCTAGGTAAGTTTTTTTTTTTGGCATTTTGTTCTTATAGTTAAATTTGTAGTAGTAGTCGTAGTCGTTGTCGTCGTCTTTTGATGCAGTGCTCCCTATGTTATTAGAAATTTTGAAATACATTATATTGCTATGAAACAAACTCAAAAGGTTCTTTTTCACTTGCAGGCAATGGAAGAACAAAAAGAAGAGATTGATGGTTTCTTACACAATGTGTCTCCAACTAAAAAAAGTAGCAAGACATCTTACTTTGACATGTCCATACAAACCACCGATGGCTTAGTAAGAGGAGTCTGCTTCTCCGGAAGTAAACAGGAACACTTTGATCAAATGAGCAAAAAGAAATCTCCAATAAAACTTCGAAATTTTAGAATTGAAAGAGCAGGAGATGCAACCACAGTACTGATGAATAACAATGTACTGTTAGAGCCTACAAAAGAAATACCTTTTTCAAGAATTGATTTGCCAAGTGCCAACAATATCCAATCAATTTCAGCTGCAAACACAAATCAAAGTATCACCATCAAAGCCAAACTTATTCAGATGTCATCAACAAAAAAAGTAAAGACAGAGGATGGTGAAAAAAAAAAGTTGTTTGCCTATCTTGTGGACCCACATGGAGCCATTAAGGTGACACTTTGGGAACAATTCTGTGGATTAGAAGAAGGAAAAACTTATAACTTTCAAAATCTCCAAGTAAAGAAGGAGTACAACTCAAATGGCATATATTTGAGTACCCCCAAAACAGGGTGCACAATTACAGAAGTTGAGCCATTTTCACAACCTCTCATTAATCCTGCTGAGCTACCTCAGAACTTTACCAATACAACAGCAGCAGCAGAAATACTTGGAGTGCGAAGTGTCACTGCATATCAAGCCTGCTGCAACTGTAACAAAAAGCTGGTAATAGAGACGTCTCCCATACTAACCTGTTCAACTTGTGAGCTCAAGCAGAATATGAAGTCCACCATTCAACAATGTTATGTACAACTACTGGTACAAATTAAAGAATCGAAGATCACAGTGACCCTGTTCAACGACATCCTGCATGATATGCTAGCGTCACAAGGAAAGAGCACTCTTCCGATCACTGAAGAAACCATAACTGCCTTTCTTCTAGAGTTACCAACTATAACCAGCATAACATTCAACAACAAAACAAAAATAGTGGAGTCAGTGCAAATCTGAATAAAATGAACAATTTCCTGTCACACATCAGTGGAAATTACTACTGAATACCAAACGTTAATAATACCTGTTTTGTTACAGTTGGCAACAAACATTTTGTAGACACTGGTTTTAAGTGAAATGATTGTTTCTCTGACTGATAAACATTATTTACAAGTACACATGCTGCTTTTTTTGGGATAATATTTCTGTTGCGTTACATTTCTGATACATTTCATTTCAATTAAAAGACAAACACTTCAAAATACTTTTAAAAGTATATTCACCTATTAGTTACTTGAACACAACAATGTAAATATACTAACTTTGTTTTACCTATGTTTTGTTCCAAATTGATTGCATATTACCATTAAATGAAAAACATAATGATTTCCTAGGAATTATTACAACCAGAGACTTTTTCTTGCTTTGCAAAACTGCTACTGCGTTTGCATTACAGTTGCCTTGTGTTACAAAGACTTCAGATACTGTTCAATTTTGTGAAAAACTATTGGCTGTTGTATTTCAATTCTTTGATTTAAATATTCTGCTACAAAATAAAAGAAACGTTCACTTTAATGTTAGATTCTTTGCAGTACCATAACACAATAAAAGTTATTTAAACAGTGATGAAGATGTAATCACAATCATGATATTGATGATTGATATTGATGATCCCTTACCTCCAACTGGAGCATTGGACATTCACCACTTCAGTTCCCCATCTTTGTGATGCCTTGAGCATTCCATAGCACTGCCTTTCGGGAGATGTTTCTAGCCAGTTTAACAGTATTAAAAAAAAAAGGCGCCTACAGCAGATTCCATTTCACTGCAGCAGACACAAGTACCCATTGGGTACCTATTTTTAACTGAGCGATCGACAACTTTCTGTGATATTTTTTAGAGAGGGATGAAAGAGTATGATAAGTTTACCACCATTCCTAACTCTGTGGATACTCGTGGAGTTTGCTGGCTCTTCGGATGAGGATATTTTAATGATCAAAGTGCGAACAAAACGCGAAAAGAGGCTGAAAACTTGAAGTTTGAGATTTGATTTGCTGACGATCAAGATGTGCACATGAGACTACAAACCTTGAAGGTTAGTCTTAAGATGTAGATGTCTTACTTTTATGAATCACGAAGTGGTGTGTGGAGGCGATCGTGAGATATTCGTTTCGATAATAGAAGGTAGTTTACAATGGTCAGCATTAGATTCCATCCACCAAAACCACCTCGGTCGAGAGGGACTGAGATGGAATATTTAATGACTTGCAAAACATAACCGAAGATTCTCGGAAATCCGCAAGTGATGTAGCCGAACATCCGAAGCTGTAAATCCCATGATTCTTGAGGAACAAACAGAAACAGTATATCGAGAATTTTAAGTCGCGAACCATTGCTTGATGGTAGACATGCAGATAATTTAAGATACGTAAATTCTGTTGATGAGGCGCATAAACTTATTGCGGAATTTGAAACAGGGTTGACGACAAAGTTTTCTTTCTTTAAAGCTGTCACAGGTTTCGGGAACACCGGTGTATATATATATATATATATATTGATATAGCTCTTTGGCATTACAAAGCTTTGCTATCGCTATTGTACATTCTCACTAGTTTGTCTAGTTCAAGTCCTCTGGCATGGCTTGGATGATACCACAATTGTGGAATCATTCGGGTTAACTTAATGCTTACACCTCCTTCCTCAGACAGAAGTCACAAAATACTGGGGGAAGATGCACGAGATATTTAAGGAGCAAAAATTTGTTTTTTACTGGTGTGCATTTCCTAATTTTGGGAAGGAAAGGTTCAATTGCCAGCACAGCATAGATAAAACAGCTGGAGAGAAAAGGAAACGAAAAGATGCAGAGGAAGTACTGTATATAATAATTTCTTTTTATCCTCAACCTTTGTGTTACTGTCAACTATGGCTTGCTAATTCGAAAGGTAAAATACATGAATGGGTCATATGACATTGATCTCAGAATACTTTTATGACAAATGTGATAACAGTTCAATCTTGGCTAAATTGAAGATGGTTTAGAAGTTAACAATTATAAGAACTTTTCACTAACATATGCTGCTGACAAAGGAGAAAATACATGCAATTCTGCATTTTTTGCTTTCTATCAAGCAATCATATGTTGGCTCCTTATCATGCTATGACACTTCCGTTTTGTCACATTCCAAAAAATAACTTGAGAAATACACTGTCACTCATCTTACACTGTTATATTTACCTATTACAGAAGGCCAGAAACAAAGATTTTGTTTTCAAGAAAATAAGATTTCTTGTCCAAGACACAAGGAAGTTTGAATGCAAAGCACAGATAAAAATGCGAGAAATTTTATTTTTTTCAGAGAACAAGGTAGTTCTACTCATGTATAAACAGAACAAATCCGGTTTAATAAATCAGATAAGCAGCATGACTCCTTTTCTTCCATCCCCACTCAAAACAAGTGAACACACCTATAGAGGTTCCAGTCTGGTCTGCAAATGAAAAGGAGGAAGGTGATCACTGCAAAATTAAGCATTAGGGTTCTTATTTATAACATATTGATTATTGTATACTGATATCAAGAAATTAAGGTTGCAAGTAGCAGCCAGCTGAGTTATAGTTTGAGTTTTATCAAGTCCATTACTTTGTTAAATTTAGAGTAACCTTGTCTTGAGAGAGGGAAATTGAGGAGCTGTAATATACTTATCATCAATTAGGGACCACAAAGAAAAATTTATTTATAGAGACTTTTGAAGGAGAGGGGTAAGACTTGTGACAAGCTGGCAGACATATAGATAAACTTTACTGCTAAATGGATTACAATACAAAGTGCTCAGTATTTGGATCAGCTATGGCTCAAATTAAACTTTGCTTTAGCTTCAAGTTTAATCCTTTGTGGTTTCCTTTCTCTGTGTTTATTTTTCAAGTTATGTACACAGAAGAACACAAAAATGACAAGGAATGCTTTTGAATATTAAGAGGCTGGAATAAGCAAGAAGCCAATACTGAATTTTAAACAGTACAAAGTTAATTTGATCTTCCAATGTTATTTAATTTTAACCATTAATAGAATTTGCTATTTAAATTTATCCCCTCCATTTTTCTGGATATTGTGAGCAAAAACAAACAATTATCACAAAATTCATGGTATACAATGGTTTGATTCACCAATGTGGCAAAGGCCTTTCACTAACTATTCATAAAAAGGGAAATAGTTTGTAAAATGTAAGACATTCTGCATCTTGAGTGTATACTTATTCATCCATGTGAAATTAAAGGTTACTTGAAATGAATGTGAAATATTTATAGGATTTTCAGACTATTATGTATTCTATATTGTGCACCATGTTATGATTATGGTTTCAATAATAACAGGTGCTGACTCAAGAACTTTGCAAAATATCTCTACATACAAAGAAATAGATTGTGGTTATGTACTCCTAATAGCAAGTCACATCAGTCTTCTGTAAGGAAGTAGCAGAAATTGCTATGGTGGTTTTGGTGGATGGAGAGAAACATCCACCAAAACCACTTTATTCTATGTGTTAAGAGTTATGATAATCATTATGAACATTTGGTCGGTCAGCAATTGTGCACCATAAAAAATAATTAGCCAGAGCACTAACTGCTAATTAGTGGTATAAATCTTTTGTCTCCCTGAACAACTAAAATTGGCTATAGATAAAATTTAAAAAATATATTGTTGATGGTTTTGGTCAAAGTTTTGGTGGATGTTCCCTAATGACATCCACCAAAACTAC
Organism: Pocillopora verrucosa; assembly: GCF_036669915.1. NCBI lineage: Eukaryota > Metazoa > Cnidaria > Anthozoa > Scleractinia > Pocilloporidae > Pocillopora > Pocillopora verrucosa. Next base: position 13,361,381 of record NC_089320.1, on the reverse strand, counting down.
GTAACATCTGGGCACCTTTTAAATACGTGAAATATCTGCATAAAATTGCGCAAAATGTTTTATAAGACTACAATCGAACAATAAATTAATACTTACCATTTCTTGAGTAAAAAGTTTTGACGCAATTTCCCAAACAAATATTACACTTAGGTCATCGGGATAAGTCGGCATGTTGTCGTAACTTCGTAATTTTCATTTAGAATAACAAGTCATGAGTTGTCTATCCTTCCATCTCAGTCCCTCTCGACCAAGGTGGTTTTGGTGAATGGAATCTCTAAAGGCCTATTTACACGGTACGACTTTGTCGCATGCGACAAGCTTACGACAGGCTTACGACACGAATTGTTTCGTGTAAATCAAACCTACAACTCGCTTACGACTCTTAAGTCATGTCGTAAGCCTGTCGTAAGCTTGTCGCATGCGACAAAGTCGTGCCGTGTAAATAGGCCTTAAGAAATTTAATGCTGACCGTTTACAATAGACTTTTTACAGTTCCCGGCGCCATATTGGATTAGTAACCGCGCACACACGATAACGAGGCTGAGGTTGACCCAGCGGTTCTTTCAAACAGCTGATCTGCTGACATTTCACGTTCTGATGCACTTTTCAATGCGATTTCTCCCTTCAAAATGGTTCTTTAATACAAAAATATGGAAATTTGGTCATTAGATGACATCCAGAAACTCGAAGCAAAAGATCTCAAGGAGATCTTAAAATCTAATTCAAAATCGACGGGCGGAATTAGAGCCGACTTTGTGTCGAAAGTTTATGCTTTGCTGATATGACACGTCCTTCCATCAAGTAGTAGAAAAAACCGAGAACTTCTTACAGATGTCCAGGACCTAGAACAAAACCAGAGCGACTTCAAATACGAAGCAACTATGGTAAGGATTTCAGCCCTTGGATGGCTGAGCGATCTCCGTAATTTACCTGAGATTAATTTCATTCAGCTTTACGATTACCTTGTTGTTTTACGACGGTAGTTAGATAACGGCGTAATATGTGACTAACACAGTCTATATACTGGAAGATTTTACGCCACTAACCCAGTCGGTGATTTATTTATAATAAATTAAAATATAATTAAATTATATTACTGGCGTAAAATGTTACATATATATATATATATATATCGCCGACTGGAAGAAATTACGCCGTTAGTTACTGGCGTAAAATCGTACATATAAGACAACCGACTGGAAGAAATTACGCCGTTAGTTACTGGCGTAAAATCTTACATATAAGACAACCGACTGGAAGAAATTACGCCGTTAGTTACCGGCGTAAAATCGTACATATAAGACAACCGACTGGAAGAAATTACGCCGTTAGTTACTGGCGTAAAATCGTACATATAAACAAAACCAACTGGAAGAAATTACGCCGTTAGTTACTGGCGTAAAATCGTACATATAAGACATCCGATTGGAAGAAATTACGCCGTTAGTTACTGGCGTAAAACCGTACATATAAGACAACCGACTGGAAGAAATTACGCCGTTAGTTACTGGCGTAAAATCGTACATATAAGACAACCGACTGGAAGAAATTACGCCGTTAGTTGCAGGCGTAAAATCGCACGTATAAGACAACCGACTGGAAGAAATTATGCCGTTAGTTACTGGCGTAAAATCGCACATATAAATACAACTGACTGGAAGAAATTACGCCGTTAGTTACTGGCGTAAAATCTTACATATAAAACAACCGAGTGGAAGACAATTTTGTGAATAATAAAATTTAGTGTCAGGTCATCTTTGTGTTGAGAACTCTTTTAGTTGGTGAAACTCACTTTTTCTTTTTTCCAATTTGAAGCATCAAATTGATTGATAGATAAAACACACTAAATATTTTGTGAGAGTTCCATGTGGCATCCATAGTGGATTACTTTGCTATCATGAAAAACAAAAACAACAACTACTGAAGACTGCTTTTGTCACAATTGCTACCAAATTTGTGTCAGTTTTCTGGGTCTGCCATAATAAGTGAAAACTCTGAAGATTCAGTGTCTTGGTTATTTTATTAAAAGCAATTACTTTCCAAGAGTTTCTCTGCTAGGAGTGTTTTAGGCAAGCCATGTAGTAAACAGGCTTTTAGTGCCGCCCGTGCTAAAAGACTTGTGCGAAAAGTCTTTTGTGTGAAATGTCCTGTATTCGAAAATACTACAGGCTAGAGGTACTTCGTGCATTATGGTGAATTTAGCTCATTTCATTTACTTCTAGATTTAAGGAAAAACCTTTCTACATTCCATGTCAGTCTTAGACTGTTGTGGAGACACTCCATAGATATATTTTCATGCTTACCAGCCTTGTTCATCTGGCTAATAGGATCTTGGATTACTCAGAAAACACTACCAACCAGAGGGGCAGCTTGTGTATATGAAGTATGCTTAAAATCATTAACACTGTTATGTTTTAAATGGATTTCAAGTAAATAAATTTTAAACTAGCCTGATTTGTATTTTCTTCAGTTGTGGATTTATTTTAATACAAATATAACCAGTCTTAGGTGAATTTGACTTGAAATTTTTTTTAGACTTGAACATGTCAAGTAGATTTACTGGAGTTTGTCATGTAATACTCTGCTTAAGTACAAGTGGAATTTCTTTAAAAAGAACAGTCTATTTTCATGGTATTTGTGTTTGATTAGAAGTATTGTTGACAGGGCCAATCATTATCTAAAATACTAAAATCAATTCATCTTTAGGTAGTCATAGGATAACATGATTTTAATTCACCAAATTGACATTTTCACTCTGTATTTTCAATGATATTTAAAACAGCATGTTTCACTGTATGAAAACCTTAAGGCAAATTATTCTTGAAAATATAGAATAGTCATCTACCATATATATATATATATATATATATATATATATATAATTTATACAATTATATAAATGAGATCAACCTGTGCCTGTGTTATTTATTGTATTTTTTCTAGTAAAAATTGCTATTATTAAAAAGAAATCAAACCTTTCTTATTTGAAAACCAACCTGAAACCCTTTGCTTATTGCCAAATAATGCCTGCTTTAGTTTCAGTTGATTCTTCATGAAGAGTAATTTGATGCTCATAGCTTGTGTGCTGTGCTATCAAATAAGCAGTAGTAGATACATGATCAAGGAACAAGAAGATATTCTTGAAAAAATGACTCCAATGTAGTATAAGACTAAAATGGAATGCTAAAAAGTATAATGCAAAGCAGACTGCAATAAAAACAGGGCAAAGTCAATGAAATATGCAAGCTGTATTTCAAGTATTTTCTAAGCCTCCTAAGATCCTAATAGCTAGAGGTTATAAGCTAAACAAGATTCCAAGGAGTGTAAGATTAATTTGGAGTGCAAAAAAGTAAAATGAGCAAACTGCACTAAAAATTAGCAAAGTAGACTACAAAGGCAAGCTGCACCTCTAGTTGGTAGTTGTTTCTAAGCTTTTTGAGATCCTATCAGCTAGAGTTACAAGACCCAATAAAAAGAAAAAAATTCAAATCTATTCTTAAAAAAAAATGTTTCCAAAGAGTGTAAGGCTACAACTTGGAGTGCAGAAAAGTAAAATGTAGAGAAAACCATAATAAGAATTGGGCAAAGTCCACTAAGTATGCAAGCAGTACCCCTAGCCAGTAGTATACTCTAAGCACCCTAAGATCCTACCAGCTAGAGGTACAAGAACGAATAAAAATGAATAAAATCATACTAATTGTTGATTCAGTGATTCAAGGCTAATTTTGAGTGCAGAAAAGTTAAATGTAAAGCAAACTATAAGAAAAATCGGGCTGCTCTGTTCACACCAATTTAAACAAGTTTCATTAAATGTAGTTTTGTTAAACATGGTTTTATAAAACGTGTTGTTCAAGAACCGTTCACACTGCAGACTCGGTTAGGTAATGTGCAGCCTCGTTTTGATGTTGATTGTTGCCATTAAAATCAAACACGCAAACGAAATGGCGGCTGGTTTGAATCACCAAATCCTGCCACTGTTGGCGCAGTCATGGCTGAGGTAAAGCCCCAGAATTACACAAAACCGACATAAGAACGCACAGAGGTGGTTAAATCGTTACGTCCGTCGGAGACGTCTCGTTTCGTCATTATTTTTTCCTTTTTTTGCTTCGCTTTTTTCTCCAACATCTTCCTGTTCGCCGTATTTGGCTAAAACCCAGTTCGCAGATATTTTAGGAAGAGACTTGCCAAGATTTGGAAGAAAAGGACTGGAATGAGAATTTTCGCATGTCTAAAGAAGCATTCAATCGCCTTTGCCGAGAACTTTCGCCACATATCTCTTAAAGGGACACCAAGGTGTTGAAAAACAACTAATCAGAGCAGAGCGTCACTTGACCAGTCGACCTCATCGCCAGAAGAAGACTAGCTGTATGCAGTCGAAACGTCGCGATCTACATCACACGTGACTACATCGTGAGACAAACGAAAAACTTAGCTTTTATTGTTATTCACCACGATGAATAACCACAACCTTTTCTACGAAACTAAACGAGGTTGTTTAACTTTCGTGTTTAACTAAACACATTAAAGATGGCGGCTGCCAAAAAAACCCGCTGAAGAGTTTGGGAAAACCAGGAAACGTTATTGCTACTCCAGTAGTGGGGGGACGAAAATATACAAATGAAGTTAATGTCTTATAACAGAAAGAGGTCTATATGGCAAGAAATAAGTGATTTTATTCGAGCGGCAGGCTACGAAGGCCGTGATGAAGATGCAAAACAAGAATACACACTTTAGTAAATGCGTATAAAGAAACTGCAGATCTTACAGTTTCCAGTGCGTTTGTGTGGAGGCCACACATTGATTGCAAGGCGTGTGCCTCCTCTTAAAGTAAGCTCGTAGCGCTTGTGGCAGAACTTGGGAGGGTACATGTCAAGGTCATCTTTACGAACTTTGGCGCCAAAGGCTGTGAAATAATCTCCGTCTCCGCGCAAAGAAAACTGTTCTCATACTCATCTTTTGCCTTCTTCAATCGCTCTCCACAAATTCGGCCAATTTTTTTCAATATTTGTTGATGTTCAGAGAGACCAAAGTTAGCCATCAGAATGTACTAATAGAACCGAGTTCTAAACTAAACTTGGATTAAGCAACCCAGTTCTAAGTTAACTCAAGATAAGTTCCGAAGTTCTTTTTTCCAGCTTTTTATTGCTTCAGAAGGGTACACCCTTAGGGTTTGTACCTTGTTTCAGGAAGGGGTATCTATTTATCTCTCTCGATCGGTTCTTCTAGGGTGCAGAAATATTTGCATTCTTGTGTTATTGCGTGTAGTTCATTCCATTTGAAGGGGGAGGGAATATTCGCCAAATACCATGTTAATCACAGCCAAGAAGAACGATTTAACTATCAGATCAAAGCGCAAATGGTAACATATAATTGTAAGGTTTATTATCCCAGATCATGATTGAAATGTTGACCGAAAGAAACGTCTTGTCCGTGCTTTCATGATTTAACGTAGCTCCCCGTGACAGATCGTTGACGTACACTTTTCGGGAAGGAAGTCACACGCACGTAGTGCGACTTTCTTGCACGTAACAGAGGGCCGTGGACATTTTTTCAGTTTGTCATACATCGTGTATTCCTTGTTTAGCCCATGGGTAAGCATGATTGTATTAAGAGGATAAATTCGCGTAGTTCAGGGGCATTAGTTCGAGGTCAAAGAGGAGATGGACGCCATATTTACTATTTCGGTGGTAAATTGTAATCGCAGATTACACCGCTCAAAACAATTCGGATTCAAACGTCATGGTACAGAAACTGATGGCAAAGGAGAGACGTAAAGCCAGAGTCATTCCTTTATTGAAAGAAAAATTCGAATCGGTCAGCATCTTGCCTGAAAATAATAAGACCTCAGAGAGGCGATAAGTCATCTCGCGTCAAAACAATATACCATTAAGCCGTCGCATGGTTAACTATCCCGCACATGCAATCTTTCCTAGGAGAACATTAACCAGGGAAGCAAAACACAATGTCTGCGCAAACGTTAGCTATTTCCTCGAGCTTTGCGCATATACTTTTTGCGATCTTGTTATCAGTGGGCTCTTTCTTGTTGAGCCGTTCAGCGTACATTTCCAGCGGTTTCAAATTGAAAATGTCAATCTGACATTCTTCACAACACCAACAATGGTAAGTACCACACTTAAACCTGGACATAATCTAAGAAAGGAAACCAATCCACCATATTAACCAATAATCATAGTTATGTTATGATTGCACCTGCAGGGTCAAACTACTCCAGGGCAACACAAATCAGGTAACAACATATAGGTATCACCAATAAAATTTGTTGCAATGTGCACATTCTTTACAAATAAACACATGTTCAGTGTAAAAAATATTTCTATTTAACTCGCAGGGTCTGGTCTAAAAAATTACGGCTGCATTTTCTAGATAATTTTGCAGAGCTGGTGAAAAAATTTCAGTTAGCTTTGTACAGGCACTATGAGAGTGGGGGTCAATCTCTATACAGATCCAAAGAGATGCAGACATTTTGTGCAGATGGACGTGCCACCAGTGAGAGCCATTCACATTTACAGCAGCAAAGAACTGTGGCACTTCTTTACACATTAGCTTACTTTAGGTGTTTAATTTTGTAAAACCACTCCAGTTAAATTACATTGTACATGCCTAATATTTTGTCATAAATAAAAAATTGTAACATTTTAAAAAATTCACAAAATTTCCATGCCAGCCTTTATTCTTGAGTATGGTAACAGGAATGACACTCAATTTCCCTCCGATCCCAGAAAACATCACATCTCCAAAAACAGGCTGGAATGTTCCTTGCCATGCATGGGTTAACCAGGTCTGCACAGACTGCAGGGAGAGTCTTGGGCTTTAGCACTAGAATATGTATGAATGACATGTTTAAACAGCAGCAGGCAAAAAACCATAAGGAAGCTGTGACAAAACAGTGGCGACTGTTTTGTCACAGCTGGAAGCTGGACAAAACAGTGGCGACAGCCTCCAAGGTACAGCAGAAAAGATAGAACAGTGGCGACTGTTTTGTCCAGCTGGAAGCTGGACAAAACAGTGGCGACAGCCTCCAAGGTACAGCAGAAAAGATAGAATGGACAAGAAAACAGTAAAAACAATAAAATCGTTAATGTTGTTGGTTTTTTAATGTTTCTTTTTTTTTTAGACCAAAAAAAATATTATTCATCTCATTGGTGGGGTTCCATGTTACAAACGTGCCTACTACACTAAATGATAAAACCAGTTCAGCAATCCATATGGTATCAAGTCTACTAGACATTCAGCCTGCTATGGCAATTGCCCATCCAGTTGATAGAGCAACAATACACAGTACTACTTATGTTAAAAAAAATGGTCAGAATGTAATTTTTTGAGGAGGATTCGTTAAGACTTATATTGTTGCTGAAATGACTGTCCTGTTAACAAAGTACCACCAGACTTACCTTGCTTCATTGCCCACTGTATTCCATTCCATAACACCAGACAAGGTTCAACAGCAGTTAAAGGAACCGAGGAACAATAACCTGTCTGAAACAAATAGAAAATATGTTCTATCATTATCAGTATAGTGTTGTGGGCTAAAAGCTTTTGACACTTTTTATCTACAAGTAGTAAAACAAAACTGTAACAAGCATGAAAGAGTAAGGCCCTGATAATTTCCTTGAAGTTCAGTGTGAAAATTTGGAATTTGACTAATAAATTTTATTTCTTTGGGGGATGGAGGGAGTCCAAGCTAAATGTTCACCATATGGGTTAAAGTTTAAACACAAAAGGAGCTGAAAAACATTCTGCTAAAAGTAAAAACACTGGGTACAGAATTTGTTGTTACAGACATGACAAATCTGTCTTATTTTTATTTCAAGGGTCTACAGTCAGTCATATGATCAGGAGATGCATACAATTGAAATTGTATTTTGATAGATGAATGGGAACACAACCTGCACAGTAAGAAAGACTACCTATCAGCCCTGAACCATGAACAACAGTGCTGCCTTCCATTCACCATTTACATGAAAAACTTCTTAGTGCCATCTGGCAATTGGCCAAGTTGGTATCGCGTAAAGAAGTTGCTGGTAGATGTCCCTACAGACCGTCCTCTGTTGTCCTTAATTTAAGAGCAAGGATATTTCCATGTCACTTTGAATGCCCATGAAACTGCTGCTGAACTGCACAGATTTTGTTTTGCAGAGTTGCATAAGCATTTGTTTAATTCTGCCATGCCAGAAAGACCGAAACCTGACAACATTGCTCTCCTTGTTGCTGCTGCTTTCCTCAGCTGGTTAATGTTACATTCTAAAGTCTTGACCTTATTTAAACTTTGCAAAGACCTAGAGTATGTTAGTCTACTGTACTTGAAGGAAGAAGTTATACCACTTTTATTTTTTCATTATCCAGTTATTTTAGAAGCTCCAACCTAGACAACTATCTTCAAACAATGAGAAGGTTTGCTGTTTTATTTATTTGTTAGAGGAGAGATCATAATGACAAATCCACATTATCATTTTAAGTGACTCTGCACGCTAAAAACTCAACAGTAAGGATTACTACAGCACTAAACACCGCATCTTAGCTTCTTTAGCAGAAGAAAAGGTGAAATCTGGCATTCTCTTCTAAGAGATTCCATTGAACACCATTATCCAGCAGAAAGGACTGGGCTGAATGCAAAGCTATTGAACACAAACAAAACACAGATAGAATTCAAGAAACATTTTGTACCAGAGAATCTTAGAGGGACAGGTGAAAGGGATAAAACTCTCTTTGCTGGACAATCAGCAGAATTTATGATAACAAAGTTGCAACTTATTGCAAAAAATCTTCATAGCTCAATGCATGTTGGAAAAATGGAGTAACACTTGAGTGGTACTTAATACTTTCATTCTCTTTGTTTCATGTGCCCTTAAGTTTGTGAAAATAATGCAAGTTGGCTTTCATATTTTTTTCAAAAGGAAAAGTTAACTTTATTGAAAGAGCTCATTGCAAAATACAAAAAAAGAAACCAGAAAGATTCTTTTCAAAGGTTATAAAACACCCTATTGTCATAATAAAATCTATTACACTGGGTTTATGCCATCCTGATTAAGTATAAGCTTTCACGCAATTTTACAGGTATCAAGAGAAATTAGTAACGATTGAAGACTACTAGGAGAGCCCAAATATAACCTTCCATCGTTTGGCAACACAATAACTGACTCGAGGTCTCTCCCACTGGTATACAGTCACCACAGAATTAAACAGAATCTTGAGCCAAACCCCAATGTCTCGTGTGACTTCCGAGCTGCAACAATGAAAGCAATTCAGAGATAACACTGCTTGTTTGTTTCCACACTTGTCACCTTAACTGCCATGAAAGAAATGAAATGTCTTTCCCGTTTGCAAGGATCCTTTTCTAAGAAGAGTAAACGAATTTAGTGAATCCTTTAATAATGGTCTTATAAAACATGATATGAGTAGTAACATTGCAGAGAGCCACAATAGTCATGAACAGCCTGAAAGCCAGCCAGAAGTACATACTTCTAGGACTTCAGACTTTTACAAGTCCCATGACTGGGAGAATATGATAATGAGAAATCTTGAACAAATACCACACATTCCACAACCAAGTGTTCCATATAGAACTCAAGAATAAGGACAACACAGACAGGCATACTTCTGTCACAAATTCATGCAGAAACCACTGTTCACACTGTGGGCAACCTGGCCACTGAAAATCTTGAGGTTCTTGCATTACCTGCCCTTACCTATTACAATCATGCAATCAATCTCAACAACAAACACCATCAGTAGCTCAATAACAGTTTTCTAACTTAAGTGTACCACCACAATCCACTTCAATACATGTTCCATCTCCAACTACACAATCAGTCACATACTGAGAACTGCCAGCCTTCCTATCTCAGTCAACAATAGGGGGTCATCAAGGCAGCAGTGCTTGTACTGTTATTTCTTTGTTGTTAGCAAAGGCATACTTAACAAACAAATCCCTCCTTCAACTGAAAAACCATCAACCACCAACTCCAAGCTGGATTCTAGCCTTCATGTCATGTATGATGGGGGAAAATCAGGCATATGACAGTTTCATGCAGTCACCATCATATCTTGGTGTTATTGAAGCCATACCTCTCGTCAGAAGCAGCCTGTGAAGAAGAGTTAACTGTTTGTTTTGTCAAGGAGCCTAATTCAAGAGAGGAATCTGCTTTGAGTTTTCACTTAGGTAGAAGACTTACCAACACAAATGCTGCTTTTACAATAATTAATGGTTTAACGATTTCATTTGTAAGTGATGCTAATGACAACATCATCTTAGTGAATAGCCATATCAACCTACCAAAAGGCGCCTTACTTGCACAGTCTCAACCCAGTGACATTGAAGAACTATGGTGAATCTGTGTACGGTTACTTTCATCAACTTCAGGTAACACTGTGTCGTAAGAAATGCATGTAAACTTCAAACAACAGCGGTTGATAGTAAAGTGATATCGACATATTTCCACCCGCAAAAAGGTAAAGATATGTGTCGAGTATAAATGCTATTGCATCTATTACGTTTAAGTTGTGTTGGGCGGTATTGCTTGGTACACTGTTACATCAAGCTTCTGTCGATCAAAACGACCGACAGATTCAAGACTAGTTTCGATTGTAAAACAGCTTTTACTACCACAAGAGGTTACATCGAAAAGCTTTTCAAGTTTAAAGCTTGTACTGAACAAATACCGATGATGAAATGCGTTTTGTAAATAGAATTGGTGAATGGAACGGGAACGCGCAACGAGCTGTCTGGGTAAATTTAAATTAGCTTTAATTGAATTATGTCTAAATAATTCTACTTACCCTTCAGACTTTTCCAAAAGAACAAACTCCATTAAAAATTTTTCCGGTCGGATCACATCACTATTAGTCCCAAAAAGTGTAAAACGAAGCTAATAAGTTCGTTCTTCGGCAAACTTAATCCATGCTGGAATCTAAATCTACTGAGCATGCGCACTCATTTTGCCGTTGTGTGACCCTGACAGACCACCTTCTGCTGTGGAGCTATAAGAGACTAATAGGAAGTAGCCACAATGGCTGCTTCACCGGCTCCTTTTCCTGACTTGCAGTCTTCATACTGTCAACCAGTGAAGATAAATTGCCGATGGCGGCTTATTGAGCATGCCGTAAAACATCTGACAGAGGAAAGAGACACTTCAGTTTGTGTCCGGCAAAACCATGTTAGGAAAGTTTGGAGTCAGCTTCAAGAAACCGGGGAAGCGTTGAATTACTTCTCCGATGAAGAAAGACAAAACATCGAGAAAGAGATCTCAGAATGGGAGCATTTTCATAGAAGCCAAGTACAAACCAGAGAAGCTTCCGATCTCCGTGTGTGTTACCTGGCAGGTGAAAACCCCATCAACGATTTGGAAGTCCTTGTCAATCTTGGAATCCTCCCACAGAACGTCTGGGCGATTGAGAAAGACGCTGAAAAATTTGAGATAGCACGTGAATTTATCCGTCGCTCAAACTTCCATAAGGTTCGGTTGTTCAAAGGTGATATTCTGGACTTTTTGAAGCGTTTTGGGGGTCAGTTTGATATCATCTACTTTGATACCTGTAGTACTCTTCCGGCATTAAGACAGGAAACACTGAAGTTTATTGGGTACGTCTTCTTTTATAAAATGTTGAATTCTCCTGGTGCCTTGATCACGAACTTCTCATTTCCACCACTTGAACAACAGCAACAGGCACCGACTCAAGAGGGAGAGGCAGGAAAAGACCTCAATGCTATGACTCCAGATGAGGTTGGATTTCCCAACAAGGCACGGAAGGCTCGCGAAAGACTTTCCCTAAAGGAACTCTCAGTTGGATATTTGAAGCACAGATTCACTAATACTTCACACGACATTGGTAAGATTCCAGAGGAGATTGCATCGTACCTTAATCAGAGAACAGACGAGGAAAATTATGGTGATTATATTACTTATCAGGTCATCGATTCCGCTTATTTATATATCCCTGTTCAAAGAATGCTGACAGTTACAGAGATTGGAAATTCTTCTCCTTTCTGGGATCAACTTTATCAAAAGAAAGAGGAGTTTTTTGAAGCTGTTTCTATTGGGCTACAGGCAGCCACTGCAACAGATTTGAATTCCCTGGCCACAAGCGATGAGATGAAATATTTCTACGAAACCATCGAAGAATCATACTTGCAACATATTGCTTTGTTCTTCAAAGAAAAGTCACGAGGGAATAAAAGAGTTAAGGCCTGGTTAAAAGAACTGTTTCCAAATTTGAACACGGAAAAAAAACCAGGTATAGTCTCCCTGCTTATGACTCACCTCTTGTCATATTCGCTTACTTTCATCAACAAATTTGCAAACCAAGACCTGAAGAAGTATTGTCTTGAACCTCTAGTTAAAGTTCTTGAAAGCATAGACACGTTTCCTACGTTTTCTGATGTACCAAATCTTGAGAGCGCTACCTCTATGGTTACTGGCCTTCTGTATGGCCAAATGGCTTACCCATCATTCCCAGTTGTGGATAAGCTTTTGAGACTCAGTTACACTGCAAAGGAAAGACAGATGTTTTCTGATGTTTTTATTTTTGACAAGTGTCGCTATGTTTATGAACAATTCCCAACTGTGGACTACTCAACTTTTGCTCTCCATGAACTGCATCAGCAAATGGTGATTAGAATGGTTGTGGATGGCTTGCACAAACACTTAGGAAGAATTTGTAAGTTGGATGTCTTTCCATGTTGTAATGTTGCCAGTATCAACGCAATTGTAGATGGAGGGGTTGAATTTTGTAGCACTGCCTTGCCAAGTATTCCTGAGAGGCAAAGGGTGGAGGAGCTCATGTGACAAACTGAAAAAAATGGAAATGCCCTAGTAAAGGAGGAAAAGTATGAAGAAGCACTGGTATCATATGACAAGTGCTGTGACTTGGGGCTAACTGATGCAATAATTTATGCTGGTAAAGCCTATTGCTTCATGAAGTTAAATAATAGCTAATGGCCTGTAAATTGCAAAGAAAATATTCTGATGCTGAGAATTATTTGCAAAAACTACAAGCAATTCATGGAAAACATGGAGCTCTCACTGAAGAACTTTCTGAATGTGAGAAACTTGCTGCTGATTAGATCATCCTGCTAGTAAAAACATGATAAAGCTAAACACAAACTCTTTTACCATCTCTTCAAAAATTTCTTATAGATTAGGTAATTTTGATTGTAAAGTTACTGGCAAGATATATGACAGCCTAAAGGAAAAAATTACAAATTTGATTCTCCAAGGGTAAATGTATTTTAGATATGAGGGCTCCAATCAATTTTTACATCAATCTGGTTTCCAGTGTGCAAAATTTATGAGTTTATCCTGGTGATAGAAAGGACAAATTGGCCTTCCATATATGCATTACTCCTTATGTAAATTCAAATTTGAGACCTGCGCATATGGTTTATAGCATAGAATTCTTGTGAAATCTATAGTTGTGATTGACAATGTAAAAGAATGGTAAATTATCACCATTTTGTAATATGCCCACACCACCAGTTTTATAGTACTAATAAGCTTTAGAGTGAATCTCTAAGGTTGCTATTTTACAACACTTCTTTCATTTACGCGAAGTGGTTATTTTTTAGAATATATTGTACTGTAAGGTATTCTACCTTATACTCAGGGTCCATGTGGTCTTTGGCTGGTGGTTGATTGTTTGAAGGATTGGGGACAGTGGAATTTCTCATACACAATATTAAATTTAATTTCATATGGCAGGTGAATGAAAAGTCAATTATTATTATTATCATTTCTTCTTTTTTTTTCTTTTCTTTTTTTCATTCCTGGGTCTCAGCAGTTGTCCAGCCATTGGTAAACCTAGAAGCTTGTGTACTTAGTGTGTGAGATGATGAATCAGAGAATTAGAACCAATTCTTCACTGGGGGTACCAGTGTTTTTTGGTATCATTCCCTTATAGAAATTAAAAATGTTGTTTTGTAAGCAAACTTTAGAGATGCTGGCTTTTTGAGACTCCAGTCCTTCCTGGCTTTTTTTTTTCTCTTTTCAGTGACCCCCTTAAGGTTACGTGAATCTAGGTAAGGAAATTTCTGGGAATGCAGCTTCTTGATGGCTAGTAGTTAGGATATGAAAGTTTTTTACTTTATGACAATGCATCTAAGATTTTTTGTCTTTTATCACTTGGTAATGATAACTCGTAATATGCAAATACAGTTTCTGGTTTTAGACCCCTTTCATAATGGTAGGCAGAATAAATATTATATCAATTTTTGCAGTGCTTGTGAAAAAACCTTGGCCTTGCTCTTGAGGGGAAAGTCAATGATAATCAGTCATGGTGATGAGGGTAGGAAGGTAGTTATACATGAAAAAGTAATTGATAATGATAAACTAGACCAGCCATTTATGAAAGTGGTATATTTTGGCCCCTAATTTGGGTGGGTACTGATTTTCTCCAAATAATTATTACCCACCGTTTCTGACTTTAACATAAAACTTTCGAGCCTTGTTGCTCACAGATTCATTTGATATCATTACTCTTGCTGAGACCTGGCTCAATGGTAATTATCAAGATTGTATTATCAAGGGGGAAGGTTAAATGGCAGTGAAAAATTATGTGATTTGCAAAGTTCTAATATGACCTTAAAAATATCCTCAGTCCTTCAATATGTCTCTGAGTCTAATTTATATTACATTTAACTGTGTGCAAAACTGCAGCAATGATCCAGTTTTAGCTTGAAGCATTGTTAAAGGGGGTTCTGAGACACTATTAACTCCCTCTCAGTAAGGAGGAAATGACTGTTGTGTTATTTAGTAATGGTATCAGTGTGCCCGAAATGCTGATAAGACGCTGGATGTGTGAGAACCTCTTCGGGAAAGTCTTTCCTACTCGCCTGGTGACACTAACACAACCTGAACCCTGCAGTAACATATTCCTCTTTCAGGGTTGTATCCAAAAGTGAACATACAGGTGGCAATCATTTTGGTTTTTCATCAAATCAGTATTTAGGTTCGTTATCTCACATTACAATTCTGTACCAGGGATGAATATGCTAAAAATCACTTACCAAGCTTACTATTTTTATCGGTACCTGATCACCTCGATGTCCATCTTGTACGAATCTTTTCCAACTTCCAAAGGTACATGGTGCATGGTGTTACTAAAATAATCCTCATTCCTTATTCACGAGTTCCCGCCATGTTTCCAGCCTACATTTAAAACGGCAGAAACACTGCAATCTGGTTGTGTGGGAGACGGTATGGGGCACATCATGGTGTAAATTAGTGGTTCTCCTTTCTTGTAGATGTTTGTGACATCGACAACTGATTCGCCGATCTTGACTGAGGGGGCATCCATCAAACTCACGTCTTCAAACTTCACCGTTAAATACGAAGGAGCTGGAAGAACATCGGGCGCAGAGCCTCCCGTAAAGATTATTTTTCCAGTAATAGTTTCCATAATTTCCTTCGTCTGTGTTAGCCTGCGATGCTGTAACAGCCCTGAGATAGTACTTTTCTTGCACAATATTGTAAATAAGCTTAACTGTATGTAGTATGCAGTGTCTTAATATTACTTAGGGTGGCGCGGAACTGCACGCAAAGCCTACAAATCGTTCTTCAAGTTGAAAAAACAACAACACGGAAGGAAATCTACTGAATAAAAGACAAGGAGATGCCAGATAAATGTCTAGTTTCTCCTGCTGTTTTATCAATCTTAGGGCCTGTTTACATGGAGGTGGGGGACCCTAGGTAGGTGAGGTAACCCGCCTAGGTGGGGTAACTCGTCTGTCCACATAATTTCTTATTTTATTTTGATCACGTTTACATGATAGGTGGGTGACCCGCCTAGACGGGTTGCCCGGTCTGCCGGGTAGGGTAACCCTCTCAGCCGGGGTGACAATGGGAACAGAGGACCAGTGGGTACAGGGGACCAGAGAAACAGTGGGATCAGAGGACCAGTGGGTACAGAGGACCAGAGAAAAAGTGGGAACAGAGGACATGAAGGCACTAGATGGGACAGTGCCGGAAGACACCCAAAATTGTTGAAATCTTATGGCTGCATTTAAAGTTATTCATACAAGGTAGCAAATCATTTTCCAACTCTGAACCTTGTGTTTCTGTACTGTCAGAATATTATTTAATGTTTTTTCCTTTCAGTCACAAGTCTAAAAGGCTGAATTTAGGTGTAGGGCAAATTTTTTCCCTATGCAAAATGTGAAAAATATTAAGCTTTTCTAGTTACCGCATCATATTCCCCTAAAGTTTAAGTGTTTTCAGACTTGTTGTAAAATATGTTTTATTATATAATCAATGAGGACGCTACAAACTGCCACCTTTGTTCTAGTCAAAGCAACTTAGCTATACCCTTTCCACTTAACAAGCAATTTAGTTGACCACAAACAAAACCATTCATCATTACTAACCAAATTATATAATGATTAAAACCTTTAATTACCCTTCCACGGAGAGTGAAATCGAAATCTCTCTGCAACTATCAGACACACAAGGAGTGTAAAATGTTCACATTTCGGAATATTTAGCGTTGTAAATGGACCATATTTGGTTTCCCAAACTATTCCGTATAACCTATGAAGTCAACGGTTTCTGGCGAAACCAGACACCGCGTAACACAACGCGTGACGCTTTCGTGAATAAATACACATGTGTCCGAGAATTAATCTTTTCGTCTTTTTCGAGATGTGAGCTTGGGACGCCTCTGCTCAAACTCCTCAATTGTAAGCGCAACAACAACCTCAAGAAACCTCACCTCAGCACCCCGGGGTTGTAAGATTGCATGTAAACGCGTTTTATTATTCGAGACCAGTTGTCCACAATGGCTGCTGAATGTTTCTTGCAACTTTAACTCTGTGAATTTGGGGTGAATCAAGCATAATAATTATCCAGAAAGTAAAATTTATCTAAGTATATCCAAGGACTGCAGGAGCAGTCATAATAACCCTTTCTTGTAATGGGAGGTAATATCAAAATAAAACAGTAACACGCACCAAAACCAGGTTTCCCAATTATAATTTTCCGACTTCTTCCCAATCTCTGATAAGTGCAAAGACATTGCCTCTCTCAAGATATCTTTTTTAAAACATTTCCAACTCAGATGATTTCTATCAACATTCTAGACAGGTTGCACAAAGTTCTTCTGTTCTTCTATCAGACCCAGTAAAAACTTCACGCCAGTAAAGCTGTTAATCCTCTTGTATTGTTACAGTTCAGCAGAATCACTGTCCTACACCATAGGGAGTGTTAACTAGCAATTTGATGGTGGGTATTATTAGCTGAACTCCAAATTTTTAACAAAATTCCTAATCATAAACCAGGGGGGAATGCTGGAATATGGAAGATTTTACTTAGAGCTTGGAACTCACTTATCTGAAAAGGGGGGGGGGGGAAATATTTCAAGTTTTCTCCAACTGAAAACACCCAAAGAAAATGGAGATGAACCTGTAACTGCAGATCTGAAAACACTTGACCATGGAATATCTGCATAGTATTGCAGCTGCTGATGTATATCTGGTTGTCACTCTACTAAGCCAGAAAAGAAGCAACAAGCAGAAAGACACATATATTCTATGAAGCAAAGTAGAAAATCTGAGTGATTTGGTACACAAGTAGGCTATAGCAGTCTAGATAAAACAAGCTGACATGACATCCAGCTCATAAATTTGTCCATTCTCATAAATTCAGTGTTTTTGTATGATAGTCTTTTATAACTTGAGAGCAGCATTTTCAAGTTGACATGGGAAGCAATTTGTTAGCTTAAGAAAACCACAAATCAGAGTTGAGATAAAAGTTGCATTTTTATTCCATAATATTGTTTAGAATTATCAACCTTTTCCAGTCATTTAAACCTTATGATGAGACAACACCTTTTACTTACTGATTAACAAAGCCCCAATAACAATTGCTCTTTATTTTTAAACTATAAAATAATCTTGCTCACACGTTAACAACACCTAGCTTTCATTTCATTCAAAAGCTAAGTTTTGCAAGATATCATCTTTTGCAAGCCTCTCTAACATAATTTGCACTACTATGCAAATGATTGTAGTTTCTTTAACAAAGTAAATCCAATAAAAGACAACACCTTGTAAACATTAAGTTGAGAGAGGTATCAAAATAAATTTAAACCAAACAGCACCAGCTTTTATACAGTACTCCATTTGGATTAAAAAAATTTAATGATCCAAGAGTCCTAGAACAATGGCTGGTTGAGTAAAAATTAACAAGCCCTTATGCACATGTCCAAGCAAAATTAAAGATGACAGTTGTAGAAGCTCTCACAAAGAGAGGCAACAAGTAAGCATTGCTTTGTTTTTTTATCTCACAGAGAAGCCAACCTCCAATAAACTGAAATATAGAGACAGTTGATTATTGATCCAAGATATTCCCCACCTCTAAATTTATAAGCTGATCATTTTGTCCAAGTCTCTTGCCAAAAACTGTACATCACCCAAGTTAATAACTTAAAACTCTTTAAACAAAAAGTCACCCTGATACAACCACACTCTGAGAGAAAATGCAATTATAATCAGTGTGTAAATGTAAAGATAATACAGAATAGATGATCCCTTGTTGTGAAAAAAATCAATCTTTTTTTAATTCTATCCCAGAAATTATCATAGTGAACAAAAGCAAGGTGATTCTTTTTGTATGTACTCAACTATTTTAGTAGGTTGCAAAATTAAAAAAAAAAGCACACAATTATTTTGAAATACTGCATAGACTTAACAGTAATTGGCCGGAGAGAACACAAAATGTGCAGGTCTAATTTTAATTGCATTAAATAAAATGTTTATCCCACTACCATACCAATACTATTATGTTATAATTTAGGATATATTTACACTTTACTTGACAGTATGAATAAGCTACCATCTATGAGCAGTCAGATTTTGTCAGTGCTTATCGCATTAAAATAATGAATTAATAATGTAATATAGAGTGCATCCTTCAATTAAAATGTTCTGCAAGTGATATCTGTCCTTGAGTAGAATAAGTGTACATCTGGCATCTGAGGGCAAAGAACAGTAAAATATCAAGTTATTATTCCACTTGCACTCTTATCTCCTTTCC
The DNA here is from genome assembly GCF_036669915.1 of Pocillopora verrucosa. Taxonomy (NCBI): domain Eukaryota; kingdom Metazoa; phylum Cnidaria; class Anthozoa; order Scleractinia; family Pocilloporidae; genus Pocillopora; species Pocillopora verrucosa. The sequence continues at coordinate 13,342,341 of NC_089320.1, read as the reverse complement.
TCTCTTGCACACCCAATAAAAGCCCATGAGGAAATAATGTTTTAGCCCAAAGTTTTAAGGAGGTGGTTATAAAAGCATTAGCAGCAATATCAACATACTGAAATTTTAAATATGGGTATGTTTTGTTTTAGACCATGTCTCCCATCTCTCACTCCATACCCATCCACTTCTAAATTTGTTTAAAAGGCACATACTGAGAGTTGCAATAATGAACAAACTTCCTTAGGGCCGGGTCACACTAAAGCAAAAAGTGCCACCAAAATCAGATACTTTTCCAATTTGGCAAGCCAAATTTTGGCAAACCAAATTTTGGCAAATGTTGCATGAAACTCATATTCCTCGACCAAGACTTCACTGATTGATTTATGTATCAATCACAGACCCATCTTGCTTTAAAAAGAGAAAAAAAAATTTCACAAGAATTGCTACAAAAGAACTGATCCTTTTTTTCCCTGCAGATCTTTTGTGTTTTGGTTGACATTTGCACTACTCATGCTGGCTTCAATACTTGCCATGGAAATTTTATTCAGACATATCTTACATATCATGACAGCTAAATGGTTAAAAGAACATGAATGCTTGTTTTTCCAAATTTTGGAAGCCTCCAAGGCAGGATACTGGGTCCTTTGAAGATTGGTGTAAATTTGGCAATTGGCAAAAAATTAGTAAGTTTTTGAAACTGGGGGTCGGACTTGTTACTTGTTGACAGATTTCTCATTCAAACAAACAAAAAATAGCTCTAGTGTGACTTGGGCCTAAGGAAAAAAAAAAGGAACCAACTACATTTTAATGGAAAGACTTCAACTTGATTTCCACCATATCATAGAAAAGCATGTCTAAGTAGAATTCAATGAAAGAGATTAAACCAAGTGAAAGAAAGAGCAAGAGTTTGTTATATCCACAAGACTTCTTTAAAAAACAAGGAGAGTTGGAAAACATGCCTTGAGCTTCAAAGGATACCCCTTCCACACAGAACAAAAAGTACATTTTCTAGGGAATCAAAAATGTTCATTATACATTGTCCACAGCAAGAATGATGCCCCCTTCTACCCTTGACACCTAAAAATCAGCGTACAACCCAAAACAAGAGAGAATAGAATATTTGACCGACAAAATATTGAACTAAAGATAGATTTCTAATTTAAACTTAGCTAAATATCACTTGACCTACCCTATAAGGCACTCTGAGCATTAGAGTTTACATAAGCTTTAAGCTGATTATTTCGCATGGAGAAAAATATTGCTTCGTTGGCAGTTATTTTATCTTCATGTAACTCACTCTGCTCACCTGTTAGTCTATTGCTCTTAATTATGTTAGCCCCCACGGTATAAGATGTTAAGGAAAGCCATTACATACTTGAAATGTTTACCAGAACTTTAGGAAAGGGCGTTTACAATATTCTTAAAGGTTATGGATGTAAATTTTTGGAACATGAGTAGGCATTTCAAGTTTTGTTCATTGTTAATTCAGCTTTCCTGATGTTACCTTACGCGTGATAAAAGATTTCACAAACCTTACAGAAGAGTAAAAGGCAGAAATGTGGTCGTTGTTCATGAAGCGGCATAATTTTCCTTACCTTAACTCGTGCTAATATTTAACCAAAGTAATATCCCTCCTGTAATCTTGTTTCTTGTCTTCGATCCTTACACCGTAATGTGTGTCCGTCATGTAATCGCCTGGTTTTATCCAAGCTTCTTTGTTCGCCTTCCAGCCCACATTCAACGTCGCAGAAACGCTGTAACTGCCACCAAGACCTGGCTTTTTGGACTTGATTTCGTACTTCAGGTTCTTCGCTTTATCATAGCTCGACAAGTCGACCATAGTTTCTCCGAGAAGTACCGAAGGAGCATCCATCATGCTAACGTCTTCAAATTTCACCCGTAAATGCGAATTAGGAGGTAAACTGTCTGGAGCACCCCCTTCAAAGACCAGTTCTCCGTGGATACTGATTTCATCATCGCCGAGGACAACGTCTTCATTACGAGGTAGTTCATCCGACGGCGAGATGACTTTATCGATCGGTTGTTCACAGTCGAAGAACAAACAATGGTGTTTTGCGCCAAGGGTCAACAAAATAAATACTCCGATCAAAAGGAGCAAGATTGCTATGAGAAATGGGATCGCCCAAAGCGGCCAGTGACTCTTTCCTCCTTTGTAGTCGACTTCCTTGTACTTTGTCATCGTCCAACTAGGTTAACGCTGTTGTCCAAAATATAATGGCGTGCGTCGATCGCTTCGCAAACAAGTAAACCCACTGACTATGCGTCATAGCCATGCATAAATTAAGTTAAACATCACAAGATAAATCAAAAGAGCTCATCACGCTCAGCTCCAATATACGTATAAATACACTAAAGCAGCTTGCTCTTCTTACTGAGTGCACGATCCCTGGCTAAAAGTCAGGTCTGAAAACAAGTATAGAGACCGATGTGTTTTGAGAGAAACAAGGTCAAGATTAGGGGAAATGGGAAGCAAACCTCAGCAAGAATTCTGGTTTCTTCTCCCTTCTCCCAGCAATCAATCATTCCCACCTCTTCGTTAAGATTGTGATTTTAAAGGAATAATGGAGGGGGCAGAATTGCACAGGATTTAATCTGCACTTCAAGATGTAGGTACAGGAGGTAGTTAAACTGTAAATCACTAAGATAAAAAGACAGTTTTATTTGTAAAACTGTTGGAATTAGACTGAGTCAATCTTTGTATCGAAATTCAGCATTCATTTAGTCATCTAACATAGAGGACTTATATTATGGAAGGGCTATGGATAGACAAATACATAGAAGTCATAAACAATTTAATGTTTCTTTATAATTACGATGAAACATTCATCGAGTTGTTTCTTCCTTTCCTGGCTGGGGGCCCACTGTTTAATGAGCCACTCATGATTAATACCTTCGGATGTGAAATAGCAGGTCTTTCCTCTAGGCAGTCAAAGTGACTCGCAAAAGTTATCAAGAAAAGCAAACTCTGTATTCCATTGAAACACATTGAAAATCACTGAACTTGTGTACTTCAGAGTATTACGATTTGATGGTCATGCAGATCGAAAATTACTTGCCAAAATGTTTTGCTTTGGCAAATAATACTTCTGCTAGGTGTTAACAAATCATGATAGAGGAAAAAAAGTGATAATCAAAAGATACCTCTGTTACTTTTTTTAACTTTTTCATTTATACTTCTAAAATTCAGGAACACTATGGTACACAAAAAATAAACTATTTATTTATAACACAATGATTACAGGATGTTATTTGAACCTCTTACAATCTATAAACTACAAACTGATGCTTAATTATAGTGATTTACAATACCTGATTTAGAATACACTAATTATGTTAAAAAAGTTCTATGAAACCAATTTCATTGCATTACCTATAATAGAGTACTTATACCAGATTACATATAATGGAATTCTGTTAAATTTTTTTCTCTCTACAGAAGATATTATTGCTATTTGCATTTAATTGTAAAAAAAAGTATTACCAATCCTAACTCACTCACCAATTATGACATACACTTTCTTACACTAACAAATTACATTAATGGCATAACTTACTTAATGAGAATAAGTTGCAAAAAATAGTTCAAATTGTTTACACTGCGAACACTTGATACCAAGCATGCACATACAATTAATTTATTTACTCACACTGGCCAACACACATTACTTCCCAAAACCTACTTTTAATTAACTTGCTCATTATTATCTTAATATTTATTTGCATCACAAGTTGTACTATTTTTGTAAAATGCCAATACAAGCATTGTTTACAAAAGTGACAGAATAATAAAATTGTAGTAATTATAACAATATAAAAACTAAATAAGAAAATAAAATAGCCCTAGCACAAGACATCTATGTATTTGGAACCTATCACTTAAATACATTTGTGTCTACAAATGGTGAACAATATGTAAAATGCCATCCAATATCAAGCATTTGAAAAACTTTTGGCTTTCTGTCTAAAAGAAGTTTCCCTGCTTTTTTTGAAACATGCGGATAGATTTGTTTGCCATTGCAATTTCTTTCAGCATTTCAATTTTGTTGCAAAAAGCACAAGAAACCTTTGATTAATAGAAAACTTTTAAAAAGATAAAATATATACTTTTAAATTAAAAGAGAACATTTCTTTGTCAAATCAAACTTTTGGAATAGGTGGCACCCTCAAGGAAGTGCTGCACTTGGGGTGCAAAAAATTTACTGTGTTCAGCAGTGTCTTTTTTAGTGAATAAGGTATCTGTTTTTAGGCACTAACATATAGGAACTAGCATAAAATTGAAATATATTCAGACACAAAACACCCAAATTGTATGACTTACATAACCAAATTTGGGCTGCTTTGTTTTCACTAAAACCTTTCCTGATCACAAAGGGAGCAATTAATTACTTTTTTGGTAGAATTATCCTACACCTGAGTGCCAATGCCCTTTTTAGTTCTTTAAGACATGGGTCTTGCACCCAAGTACTACAAATACAATGTGCTTCAGTTGGGAGCACAATGTAAACAAATAACTGATATTTTGATACTGAATAAGACCTAAGTTTAATTATAAAGCTCCAGTCTCAAATGCACTATCTTTTGCTAAAAAAAAGAGTTTTGGTGTCTTCCCTTAAGATGAACCTTCACAGAACAACAGAGGGGTATTTCCTCCACCACATTATTAAGAAATTCAGTTTAAATCACTTTCATTTTAAGCTGAATGAAAAACATAAATTGCTACCCACAAAGGAAAGTAGTTAACAGAATTAAATTGCTTAAAAAAAGGGCTATTGGTATAGGATACACAACAGCTTTTGCTTTTGATAAAAAAAGATACAATTGTTGCAATGCCAATGATACATCAACAATGTTTTTTTTTTCTTAGCAGCAACCTTCTTAAACCTTACTTCACCTTTTTCCTTTTAGGAATCCTAGGCTTACTATTCGGGAAGCCAGTCCCTTCTGTTGTTACAGGTTCTATACTAGCAACATGACAATCAGGAAAAACATCAAGATAGCAAATGTCTTCCAAGTGCTTTCTCAAGCCATCCACAACCATTCTGAACACCATTTGCTGTTTCAGTTCAATAATGGCAAAGCAAGCATAATCAGTGGAGGGAAATTGGTCATAAACATACCGACACTGGTCAAAAATGAAAACATCGGTGAACATTTGCCTTTTATTTCCAGTGTATCGAAGTCGTAGCATCTTGTCCACTACAGGAAATGATGGGTAGGCCATCTGGCCATACAGTAGGCCAGCGATCAAATTTGTAGTGTTACTTAAATCTACTGGACTGTAAAATTTGGGATATCCTGCTTGACAAAGGGCTTTAAAAAGAGGTTCAATGCAATGCTTTTGAAAGGCAACATTAGTAAATTTAGAAATAAAATAATCGTAATAAGAGAGAAGATGGGTCAAAAGCAAAAACTGGAGTTTCTGATTTTTTAAGGTTGATGTCTGCCAATGTGGTAAAATCTCAGTAACCCAGGCTTTGGCATAGGCATTATGATTCAATTTGTCTTCCATAGCACTACCACAATTCCTCAAAGGAGAGTCTATGGATATACCTTTCAGTATTGACAACTGTACATCATCCCTTGCATTTGATGCACTGGCTGTAGATGCACTGGCTGTAGATGCACTGGCTGTAGATGCACTGGCTGTAGACGCACTGGCTGTAGACGCACTGGCTGTAGACGCACTGGCTGTAGACGCACTGGCTGTAGACGCACTGGCTGTAGACGCACTGGCTGTAGATGCACTGGCTGTAGATGCACTGGCTGTAGATGCACTGGCTGTAGATGCACTGGCTGTAGATGCACTGGCTGTAGATGCACTGGCTGTAGATGCACTGGCTGTAGATGCACTGGCTGTAGATGCACTGGCTGTAGATGCACTTGAATTAGTGACTCCATCAAACATTGTTTTACATTGTTTGAGGAGATTGAGAAAGTGTTTTTTTTCTTTAAATATTTGATTCCATAATGGTGATGTGGATGAGAGCATTCTTAGAGCAGGGATATACAAATAAGCAGAGTCAATAACTTGATAGGTAATGTAATCACTATAGTTTTCTTCATCAGTCCTTTTATCAAGAAAATCACCAATATTGTCAAGAAAGCTTTCGTTCATCCATGTATTACCCATCCTGTACTCTAAATACTCTGTAACAAATTTTCTCATTTCCTTCCTTTCCCAAATAATAGCTTCGGTATCTTTTGCTTTTTCATCACATTTTGTTGGTTCAGTCTTGGGGGGAAATGAAAAATTTGTGATCAAGGCTCCTGGAGAATTCAGTTTAGCATACTGAAAGACATATCCGATAACCTTAAGAGTGTTCTGTCCAACCGCCGGAAGTGGACCGCAGGCATCAAAGTAAATAATATCATGGTTTCTTTTAACTTCTGTGAAAAAATGAAGGATGTCATTTTTAAAAAATCGGACATTTTTTAAATTCGAGCAAGAGATGGCTTTCCATGCTTTCTCACACGTTTTCAAATTTTTCTCCACTATCCAAATATTCTGTGGGAGGACGCCATTCTTCACAAGAACTTCAAGATCTTTTGTAGGATCTTTCCCTCCGAGATAACACACAGTAAGGTCTGAAGCTTTCTTGGTTGCTATCTTGGCATCGTGTAGATGCTCCCACTGCGAAATCTCAGCTTCTATGGAATCGATTTCTTTTGGATCAGGAAAGAATGCTTGGCGCTCTCCACTCTCTCGCAATTGCTTCCAGACTTGTCTAACGTGATCTCGTTGGACACAGGCAGATGTGCTTCTTTCTGTTGTTAGACACTTGATGGCATGTGAGATTACGGTGGATCGGCAATTAGCCTTTGCATCGTTATCAAATAACCTATCACGGGGCTCAGGAGCAAGCATCCTGTTTAGGTTCTTGGCAGGGTTCAACGTTTGCAACGCGCTCAGGTTCAAACCTCTCCTCACCACGGTGCTCAGGATCAAACCTTTCTTCACCGGGCTCAGGATCAAACCGTTGTTCTCCTGCTTCAGGCCTTTTGGGAAATAAAGGATGCATCTTCAATGAATTCTACATTGCTGGTAACCATACGAGAGAAAAGAAAGTCTATGGAACGCCAGGACTGTCTTATGTCAATTTACTTCACTATATGCAGTGCAGTTCCCTTTATTCGCAGTGCTCTTTTTAATAGATGCGGTCCTTCTGTCATTATATGTGCTATTTATGATGTTATAAGCTTTTGTCGTTGTATGCAGTACGTTTGTCGTTATATGCTGTGGATTTGCTACCATATGTGGTGCGTATGTCATTATATGTAGTGATTTTTCTATTATACCTACATTTTATCATTCTATAAGCAGTGTCTTGTCATTATATAGGGTAGTTTACGCATTATATGGTGTACACACGATATTACCTCCTGTACAGTTCGCTTTCCTTGCATCCTCGGAAACCCAGGGGCTGTAAGACGATTTCAAGTCAGGGCGAAAGAGCTACAGGGGTCATTGTGTTACAAGACTAGTTCCAAACGGTCGCAGTCGTTCTGGCATCTGATTGGTGCCAGAAAATCTATGTGTTTTTCTGCCCAATTAGAGTGAAGTATACTTTAGAGTCCCTTCGTGTGTTTTAACACGAAGATGTACAAGATGCTCAGTTGCTCGCCGTGTTTGTGTAGGCCATGCGACGAAGCTTAGCGCGAGGTGAAAAGTATCAGTCTCAGCACACAATGTATGAGAAATCTATTAGATTGTCCGCGAAAATCTTATCAGAAATTATACTGAATACTTTCGCAGGTATCACAAGAGAACGTATTAAAAAGTTTGCGAGGTTCGTATAAAACATAATGATTGCAGGCGTTAATATGTCGCTTAAAACGTTAGATGAGATGTAAGCTTAAGTCTTTCTAGATTTCTCGTTCAATTTGCTATGACTGAAACTTTGCCAATCCCGTGAAGTTATTTCGTCGCACGGGCCACGCAGGTATGTCGAGCAACTGGCGCATACGCTCACGTAGCTTTCTGTGCGCGCTAAAATCAAATCTCCTTCGACTAGTTGTTTAGGGAAGGTTCAGGGATTTTTTACCATGAGTATGAATAATCCGAGTGAAAATGTTTCAGACCGTTGTCGAGTATGCTCTTTCGTTTGTATCAGCACTAAGAGAGAAAGAAACCTTAATGGCGAGTTTATGAAAATATTTGAAGTTTTCAATAAAAAAGTTCTACCAAACGATGGTCTTCCGCGTGCAGTTTGCGACACTTGTCGCTATAGAATTGAAACATCATGAAAACATAATTGTAACTGGGAGGTGACAGACTCCAAAAAAATGGTATGCCTTTGTCATGGCAGCAGTTGAAAAGATTAAGCTCTGTCCAAACCCTGTTGGTAACTGTCCGTAAACACCTCTCCTTCCCACAATGTTCTAGAGTTTTTGTTCAGACTTTAATTCGCTAACCGGAAACACAGCCAAGCTTTCTCTAGGCGCTTACTGGAGGTCGTCCACGAACTTAACGTTCTCTGTAATCTTGGCCATGTTGTGAAAGACTTTACTACTGTGTAAGGGTTAGATTTTGGCGCGCACAGAAAGCTACGTGAGCGTAAGCACTAGTTGCTCGACATACCTGCGTGGCCCGTGCGACGAAATATCTGTGATACCTGCGAAAGTATTCAGTATAATTTCTGGTAAGACTTTCGCGGACAATCTAATGGATTTCTCTCACATCGTGTGCTGAGACTGAAACTTTTCACCTCGAGCAAAGCTTCGTCACACGGCCCAAACAAACACGGCGAGCAACTGAGCTTCCTGTATATCTCTGTGTTAAAACACATGAAAGGACTCTAAAGCATACTTCACTCTGATTGGGCAGAAAAACACAAAGATTTTCTGGCACCAATCAGATGCCAGAACGACTGCGACCGTTTAGTCTTGTAAGACAATGACCCCAGTAGCTCTTCTGCCTTGACTTGAAATCGACTCACAGCCCCTGGATCTCCGAGGATGCTTGCACCGTTGCACTTATGTCCTCTTATTGCAGATATAACTACAACGGAAGACAGAACTGCAACGCTACAATGCTATCCTTGCTGTCCTTCGTGTCGGATCCAAGCTCCTCGCAGCCTAACGCCGCCATCTTGGTTAGTTTTCGCGGGAAAGAAAGCTAAATGGAGGGCAAAATGGAGTCGATGGCCTGCATCACTAGCGACTAAATACAGGAATGGCTCCGATCTGTGATTGGATGATAAAAATAGTAAAAATTAATAAGCTATATCTTAACTCCTTGCTCGTGAGTATTGATAACCGCGTGTCTCGAAGCGGATCAATGAAATATCAATGTGAAAACACCGATGTGTCAAACGAGAAATGGCTACTTACATAACGAAGAGAAGGCAGAGTCTATCTTGTTCAGCGAGGTCGTTCAGCGATATTCCGGCGATGAAAAAGTTATCCGCTGCCAAGCTCCGCCGACAAAACTCATTTAGTTAGTTTAGACGGACGACCAGAGAATGGAGCCATTCCTGTATTTCACCGCTGACAGGAATGGCTTCAACATACATACATACTTTACATACATACATACATACATACATACATACATACATACATACATACATACATACATACATACATACTTTATTTATTCCAGAAGCAGATGATAACTATTATATACAAATAAAACTAAAAAGAAAATACTTCTAGAAAAGGAAGTTAAGAGGTTATCCCTGTGTAAAAACTCCCTTAAAAGAAAAGACAAAATATAAATCAAAATCATTACAATCAAATATTTAAGTACGATTTAAGTTTAGATTTAAAATGCTGAAAGCTGTCAGCTTCCACTATATCACCCGGTAACTCGTTCCATAATTTGACAATCCTAATAAAAAAAGAATTTTTGTAACAATTAAGTCTAGCTGGTTTAATATAGAGTTTGTATTGATGATTTGCTCTCGTAGACCGAATCGTGGCAATATCAAAGAAGTCTTCAAAATTTAAATGATAAAAACCAAAAACTATCTTATAACATTCGACTAAAGATAAGTAAGTTCTACGGTCAGAGAGAGTGGGCCATTTTAGCAGTTTGCATCGGTCTTCATAGGACATTTCTCCTTTGCGTTGATTTAAAGCGAGTCTTGAGGCTCTTCGCTGTACATTTTCAAGGGCATGGATGTCCTTAACAAGGTAAGGACACCAAACAGGTACCGCATATTCCAAGATTGGCCGTACCAGAGACATGTACAGCATAGAAAAAACATTTGTGTTAGCGGTGCCTACTGAGCGTTTAATGGAACCTAAAACTTTGTTCGCTTTATTGACAGTGATACTTATGTGATGGCCCCATGAAAGATCTCTAGTTAGTGTGACACCGAGATCTTTAAAATTAGTCACATCTTTCAGGGGCTTTTCTAAGAAATAATTAGTTACCGACTTATCGCGTAAATGCGTAATTCGCATAGATTCGCATTTGTCTGCGTTGAAACGTAGCTGCCACTTACGAGCCCATGCACTAAGATTATTAAGATCATCCTGAAGAAGCTGACTATCTTTTATAGGGTCAATTATCTCTCTGTAGATCTTCGTGTCGTCTGCATATAGTTTTACTGTAGATGATAGGAATTCAGATATGTCATTAATATACAATAAAAACAATAGGGGCCCGAGAATGGTTCCCTGTGGAGTTCCGGAGGTAACGCACGACCAATCAGAATAAGATCCCCTAACGACTACACGTTGTTTGCGCCCCACCAAAAAATGTCTCAGCCAGTTGAGTAAACATTCGTCGATGCCGCTACATTTCAATTTTAAAAGCAGTCGCTCATGAGGAACGCTGTCAAAGGCTTTGGCAAGATCCAGAAAAACAACATCGGTAGGAGTGGATGAATTACGGGATTTCGCCCAGTCATTAAACGTTGATAACATTTGAGTTGTAGTAGATCTTCCTCGTAAAAAGCCAAATTGGTTGCTATTGATAAAGTCGATTTCGCGCCAGAACTTAATCATCCTATCAAAAACAATTTTTTCACAGATCTTACAAGCAATTGAAGTAAGGGAAATTGGGCGGTAATTTTCTCTCGAAGATTTGGAACCCTTCTTATGTAGAGGAGTAATGTCGGCATGTTTCCATTCCTCAGGCAAAAGGCCAAGAGACAACAATTTGTTTATCATATACGTTAACGAAGGTGCTAATTCCGAAGCACACGACTTAAAAATGCACGGCGCGATATGGTCAGGCCCAGGAGACTTGTTGGGCTTGAGTTTCAGAAGATGGCGTTTGACCTCATTGACAGAACAATCAATTTTCGCAAGTTTCTTGTCAACAGTGCAGTCTTGAGTGGGAAAATTTGCATAATCTTCGGTAGTAAACACCGAAGAGAAATATGAGTTCATACTCTGAGCAATACTGAAGTCGTCAGTCAGAGCACATCCATCGACGCTTATAGAGATGAGATTATTAGTGCCTCTTCTCTTGGACTTAACAAAATTCCAGAAAGGTTTCGGGTTTTCATTTTCCTGTAGATCAAGTGCAAGTTTCTCTATATACGACCATCTAGCTGTGTTACAAAGTCTCTTAACAGAATTGTTGAGTTGCCGATATTTTTCCCAAATAGTTGAATTGTTTTTTCTGCGAGCTCTATTATACAATAATTTCTTCTTTTTGCACAAAACAATAAGTTCCTGTGTAATCCAGGGGGCACTGGATCTCTTTTTATTCTTGCGTTTGGGAATGCACTCATCCACTGCTGTAAATAACAAGTCTTTCCAGCAAGCCCAATTATGATTAATATCGCTGTCGAAGAAGGCGCAATGCCATGGAATATAAGATAACAGCGATCTTAAGTGATCCCAGTCGGCTTTACCATAGCAATACAACAACTTCTGTGATTTACGCTGGACGTAAGGTATACCAGATAACGAGAAGGAGATAGAATTGTGATCTGAAAAGGGTTCTCCAACAACCAAATGGTTTACGAGGTCGGGCGAAGTAGTGAGAACTAAGTCTAGGATGTTCGAGTCTCTGGTAGGTTCATTTATCAACTGTGTCAAAAAATTGTCTTGGACGATGTCCATCATGAGTGTGTAAATATCAGATTGACGCAAGAATCTGTTATTCAACCAATCAATCTCCGGAAGATTGAAATCGCCAACAAGAATCAACTCGTTCGTCGAAAACTCTTGCAAAACAGCTTGTAAGTCCTCTAAAGGCTTAGGATCGTTATTGGGAGGACGATAGAAAACTCCCAAGGTGACTTTGCGATTGTATGAGAAAAGAAGATCGACGAAGATGAACTCTGAATCGTTCTGTGTAGTATCACGGGGAACCGCTTTGATGTGTTCTCGCGTAGCAATCAATACCCCGCCTCCATGACGTCCATTGAGCTTTCGGTCCCGCCTAAATACCGAGTAGTTACTAGGAAAGATTTCACCGTCAGGGATGGAGCTGTCCAGATGAGTTTCAGTTAAAACAATTATATCATAGCCCAGAGCGGCAATGGCTAAATCCAATTTGCTTGATTTGTTGACGATGCTTCGTGCATTAGCATAAAAGGTTAGAAGACGAGAGGACTTTTGCTGTTCCGTAAAATTGTGCCGCTCGGCTCCATTTGGACCAGGATTTGGGTTTACGTCGCCGCTCAACTGGAGAAGAATAGTTTGGTAACTTGCAACAGAGTTAGGATAATAACTGATTCTTGACGAAGAAAAACCTCTTCGAAGGATTGGCAAAACAATATGTCGCCTAGTCCAGGACGCTGTGAAGATATTTAAGTTCATTGAAACTACAAAATCATCTTGTAGAACCAAGAAGAAATCGTCAGCTAAACGCGGGAACATTTGAGATTGGCCCTGATCAGTCGTTTTTCCGCGATATAGAAGAATTAAACTGAGAATAAAACAAAGAGAACCGGAGAGTCGAAATGAGTGACCGTCAGCCATGACGCCTCGCCTTCTTCCAACTCATGCGTATATTTTTTTTTTTTCGTTCTGGCCAAATAATTTATACAATGAGATAAAAAGTGAAAGAGCGATTTATTAGGTTCTTCCTATGTTGAAGTCAACGGTGCTTGCAAACAAAACCTTCTTTTATTAATACAGGGCCATGTAGTTTCTAAGTTTTAAAATAATGCAGCAACTGAATGTCACGTTTGGAAAATCACGCAATGTTGCGTGACGCTGCGACTGATGTTTTTAATTTTCGGTATGCCCTGCTAGAGAAATATGGCTTGGCCGCAATCGAGGGAGTTTTTTTCGTGGAGAACTGATTTTCTAGGTAATTGTTCACATGAAGGACAAATCCATTCATCGGCCTCTTCATCTGTTTTTGCACAACACCTAAAGGAAGAAAGTTGCGGATTAATTTTGTTTGGTGATTTCTAACAACTCCACTAAACCTAAAGAAGAAAAAAAACAAAACAAAAAAACAAAACAAAAAAACATCTTACTAGTCAAAACAGTGGCAGTAGCTCTAGCACTGAATCATTTTAAAGGTACCTTGACTGTTTGCAGTGATAGCACAACCAATCTTCGAACAGTTTTCGCCTATATAACACGAAAGAGTAAAATGATTAACATGGTTCGTACAATCTTGAAAAGGTCTTGAATTTTAACAGCCGTCTTGAAAAGTCCTTGATTTTGTTTTAGGTCCTTGAAAAGTACTTGATTTCTTTCGTGGGTCATGAAAAGTCTTTGAAATTTAGCAATTTGCGTACCCTTTATCGCTTTTCTAATAAATTAAATGATTTTGCCACGACAAATTTGCCCACTAACGACTATAAACAATGAACGAAAAATTTCAAAATAGTCGGTATAAAACGTGAACGGTACATGAATCAAAATTTAGATCTTTGCCTCAATTTCATGCATAAGGCCTCTGATGTGGGGTAGTCCGCCATGTGCTTTTGTTTTAAGGGGCAACGTGAACGTGAAGTGTTTTGGCTGATTTTTAGATAGTTTATTGATTTCCCTTCGTTTGCAATTTAAATGAGCGATGGGCAAATGTGTATTCAATCGTAAATGGTTAAGTGATGCAAAGTTTAGCTGGGTAAAAGAATTCAAAGGCGACAAGCACAAGGCGATGTGTTGTGCTTGTAACAAAGTGATCGACATCGAACGCATGGGAGAAAGTGCTTTGAAGTCTCATATGAAAGGCGAGAAACACAAGAGGAACACTTGTGCAACCTCGGGTTCAACTCAGTCTCTGCTGATGTCTTCATTTTTACACAAAGAAGTAAGTTCAACTTGTGACCAGAGGTCCGAATCTACTTCTAGTTGTGCAGAAGCGAGTAATGATGAATTTTCTGTTCCCCCGCCTCCGTCTGAAGCAGATAGTCAATCAAGGTCAGCATTAGATTCCATCCATCAAAACCACCTCGGTCGAGAGGGACTGAGATGGAATATTTAATGACTCGCTAGTTTATCATGGCTTGGATGATACCACAATTGTGGAATCATTCGGGTTAATTTAATGCTTACACCTCCTTCCTCGGACCGAAGTCACAAAATACTGTGGGAAGATGCATGAGATATTTAAGGAGCAAAAATTCGTTTTTTACTGATGTGCCTTTCCTAATTTTGGGAAGGAAAGTGTTCAATTGCCAGCACGGCATAGATAGAACAGCTGGAGAGAAAAGGAAACGAAAAGATGCAGAAGAAGTACTGTATATAATAATTTCTTTTTATCCTCAACCTTTGTGTTTCTGTCAACTATGGCTTGCTAATTCGAAAGGTCAAATACATGAATGGGTCATATGACAGGGTTCGTACGGGTCATGGAAAACCTGGAAAGTCATGGAATTTCGAAAAAAAAATTCCAGGCCTGGAAAGTCATGGAATTTCGATCAGAGTCATGGAAAGTCATGGAAAATTGTTATAATTTGACATTTTGCAAAAACCGAGATGAAAATAAAGAAAATTCCTTGCTTTCACAAGTTTTTGTTTAATAAACTATTCCTTGTTTACGTGTTTGCAACGACAAACGCGCATTTTTCCCCCGATACCGTGTGATACGTTTTTGCTGAGACCTGGGGCCGAGTCCCAGCATCGCCATGCGACCAGGCCTGCCACGAGGTAAAGATGAGCTTGAGCGATCATTCAAGCAGATTTAATATATAATGCCTGGAAAATGCAAATTCCAAGATGCTTGGCTGAGTAACCCGCAGTATAATAAGTGGATAGAACGCGGGAGTTCTTCGTCAGAGGCAAAATGTAAAGCATGCAAAAAGACATTCGCTGTTCAAAATATGGGAGAAGCAGCAGTGAAAAGCCACATGAAATCGAAGAAGCACGTCGATGCTGTTAAAGGTACGTTTGTGTGTTCAAATTTGAATTTACTAGAATTTAAAGTTTGCATCAAGACAAGAAAATGCATGTTTGCGTTAGATATTTGTCTCGATATTTGTACCAACTCGTGATTCATTTAGGATGCAGCCTGTATTGGGTATAACATAGATTTAAGTGCTGTGGTGTAATAAGAATCGGCAAAATAATCAAACAGAACAAAAGAATTTGTCATCTAAAGCGACAGAATATAAATAAATGTCTTTTTAATTTCGGGATGACAAAGATAATGCATGGATTGTACCGATGTTTAGGCAAGAGTGTTCTTTTGAGTTTTTGAGAGGCTGCAGGGGGGGGGGGGGTGGTTGGGGGCCGGTGGGACTAAACTCGGAGGTATATTAAATTTCAGATATAAAGTTAATGTATTATGAGGGACTAGCAAAACGGCCATTTCATATTTTTTTATTTAGCGCATCTTTATTTATTAATACAAAATTTATACAATAGTTAATACTATGCGATACAACACTAATACACTAAAAGTGAGTTTTTATTTTTCCTTGACATTTGTGGCTCAGCATTGGGATTAATTATGGCTTCAGCCCCCCCTCCTTCAGTTCTGTTGTGGCGCCTGTAAAATATGGTTTATTTTTATAAGTGGATTGCAATTTCGATGAGGCTATTGTGAAATTTTGAGATTCCAGGATTTCTGTGACAGTAAATTCATTTAATTAGGGCTCATTTTTGACGATATTCATAAACAAACATTTTTTAATTTGATTTTAGACGAGAGTAGCAATGCCAGCCTCAGAAACTTTTTACCTGCTGTTGGAAGCCAGCGTGGTTCACATGAAGTAGGACGCTCTGAACAGCCATGTTCTTCCGGTGCCGGTGATATAAGAAATTATGTGGCTTCAAATGAGACACTTGCTGCAGAAGTTTTGTGGGCACTGAAAGTAATCTTGTCTCACTATAGTTACAAGAGCTGTGAGGACATTCCAGAACTATTTAAACGTATGTTTCCGGACAGCCAGATAGCCAGCAAGTTTTCCTGTGGCGAGAAAAAATGTGCTTACTTAGCTTGTTTTGGCATAGCACCCTATTTCCAACGTAAGCTTACGGATGAAGTCACAAAACTTGAATTGTTTGTTTTACTTTTTGATGAATCGCACAATAAAGTTACCCAAACCAAGCAGATGGATCTGCATGTTAGGTTTTGGGATGCAAAGAACTCCAGAGTGCAGACAAGGTACCTAACCTCTGTATTTCTGGGACATGCTACAGCCGACGACCTTTTGGAAAAGATCGTTAGCTACCTTGATAGTATCAA
Organism: Pocillopora verrucosa; assembly: GCF_036669915.1. NCBI lineage: Eukaryota > Metazoa > Cnidaria > Anthozoa > Scleractinia > Pocilloporidae > Pocillopora > Pocillopora verrucosa. The sequence continues at coordinate 13,325,783 of NC_089320.1, read as the reverse complement.
GATTCAGAAGTCCAACATATTGCAGTTGTCAATGGACGGGCCTAACGTGAATTGGAAACTGCATGAGCTATTCCAGGAACTGATCTCTGAGGTTGACGAAAACGCACCCATCTTAGTTAACGTAGGCTCTTGTGGACTTCACATTGTACACAATGCTTTCAAAGCTGGATCAAAGGCATCTACTTGGAGCATTCAGGAAGTTCTGTCTTCTCTTCATTGGTTATTTGTGGATTCACCAGCACGAAGAGAGGATTACACAGAAATAACCAGCAGTGTTGTATTTCCAATTAAGTACTGCAAGCACAGATGGCTGGAGAACCTGCCAGTTGTAGTACGGGCCCAGGAAATATGGAAAGAAGTCACTTTCTATGTGACAACGGTGCAACGTAGCAGCAAATATAGTGTGCCAACTTCAAAGTCCTACAAGACGATAAGAGATTCAACCCAAGATCCACTAATGCCTCTCAAATTTGCTGCTTTTGAGTCAGTGGCTAAACAGCTGCAACCATTTCTGGTACAGTTCCAAAGCGACAGCCCTCTTCTACCATTTGTGGCCAGCAGTCTAGAGAAGGTGATTCGTGGTCTCATGAAAAGGTTCGTCAAAGCTGATGTACTCCAGGGTGCCAGCTCTGCAGTAAAGCTTCTGAAGATTGACTTCAAGAAGAGGGAGAATTGCCTTGACGTGGAGAAGTTGGATGTTGGTTTTGTTGCTGCCACGAAGCTGAAAGAATTGCAAGCAGCCAAGAAAATCAGTGATCGTCAGACATATGAATTTAGGAAGGAATTCCAGTCGTTCCTTACAGCTACAGTTGGAAAACTTATTGAGAAGACCCCAATTGCCTATTCCCTTGCCAGGAACCTGTGCTGTTTGGATCCGATTCATATTGTGACAGAGAAAGAAGCAAGCTGTGCGAGGTTCAAGATTGTCCTCAAGAAATTGGTAGAATGCAAGAGGGTTGATATTCATGATTGTGACATTTTGTTGTCACAGTACAGTGAATTTACGGAACGGGCTACACAGGTGCACAAGTCTGAGTTTGAAGACTTTGACTTTACAGATCAGAGATTGGATGCATTTCTCCAAAAACACATTGGTCTTGTCGGTTCACTTTCCAAACTGTGGGACGTTGTGAAATTCCTCTTGTGTCTCTCACATGGGCAAGCAAGTGTAGAAAGGGGATTTTCCGTTAACCGACAGCTAATGATTGAGAATATGAAGGAGACCACTTTCGTTGCCCAACGCACCATTCATGACCACATATTGAGTATTGATGGATTTCATAAATTGGTCATTTCGAACGAGCTTCTTACCTCTGCTAAAGCAGGAAGACAGCGGTATCACGCCCATCTTGAAGAGCAGCGACAGCTTGCGAAAAATGTTGCCAAAAGCCACAAACGAAAATCTGTGGATGAAGCAAAAGCTGATTTCCAGAAGAAAAAGAAGAGACTTGAAACAGAGATCACCACCTTACAGTTTGATGCTGACAAATTAGCTAAAGAGGCTGAGGTGAAGAGGCAGCTCGTCTTGTTAACCGAATCAAATGCACTCAGAAATGCAGCAAAGGAGAAGAAGATAGAACTAGAAAACTTAAACAAGGAATTGGAAGAGTGTGATAAATAAGTCCGAGTGACAACCTGTCCAAAAGTACTGCTTTCTTGAAGTTATTTACCAGAATTGCAAGCATTTAACCATTGAACAAATAGATTTGTTCATACAAGGATGCACTCATATATTTTTCTATATTGTAGATGAAAACTGAAACCTCATACTGCAATTGTGAACACTGAAACAATGACTGTATTGTAAGGAAATTAAGATTTTATAGTTCTGGGCTGTACAGGTTTTGTTAGGAAATTAAGTCTGGATTATACAGTTTTTGTTACGAAATTTTAAAAGATATAGTTCTGGATTGTACAGATTTTGTTAGGAAATTAAGTCTGCATTGTATAGATTTTGTTAGGAAATTTTAATAGATATAGTTCTGGACTGTACAGTTTTATAAGGAAATTTTAAAAGATATAGTTCTGGACTGTAAAGTTTATCTTAGGAAATTTAAAAGATATAGTTCTGGACTGTAAAGTTTAGTAAAAAAGTATCTGTTTACGTCGTGTTGTTGCACTTGTGTCATTTTGTTGCACGGAAATAAAGATTCCGTGTTATACGTATGAATTTAACTGGTCTTAGCATCTTCTTCTTTTCTACAATTTGGTTAACATGCAAGGAAAAAACGAATTGATGGTACTGTAAGTATATATTGAGAAAAATAATTTGAACAATTGGGTCATGGAAAATCGGAAAAGGTCATGGAAAAAGTCATGGAAAGTCATGGAATGTCAGAAAGTCAAAAGCGTACGAACCATGTTATGACATTGATCTCAGAATACTTTTATGACAAACATGATAACAGTTCAATCTTGGCTAAATTGAAGATGGTTTAGAAGTTAACAATTATAAGAACTTTTCACTAACATATGCTGCTGACAAAGGAGAAAATATATGCAATTCTGCATTTTTTGCTTTTTATCAAGCAATCATATGTTTGCTCCTTATCACGCTATGACACTTCCGTTTTGTCACATTCCAAAAAATAACTTGAGAAATACACTGTCACTCATCTTACACTGTTATATTTACCTATTACAGAAGCCCGGAAACAAAGATTTTGTTTTCAAGAAAATAAGATTTCTTGTCCAAGACACAAGGAAGTTTTGACTGCAAAGCACAGATAAAAATGTGAGAAATTTTTTTTTTTCAGAGAACAAGGTAGTTCTACTCATGTATAAACAGAACAAATGCGATTTAATAAATCAGATATGCGGCATGACTCCTTTTCTTCCATCCCCATTCAAAACAAGCAAACACACCTATAGAGGTTCCAGTCTGGTCTGCAAATGAAAAGGAGGAAGGTGATCACTGCAAAATTAAGCATTAGGGTTCTTGTTTATAACATATTGATTATTGTATACAGATGTCTAGAAATTAAGGTTCCAAGTAGCAGCCAGCTGAGTTATAGTTTGAGTTTTATCAAGTCCATTACTTTGTTAAATTTAGAGTAACCTTGTCTTGAGAGAGGAAAATTGAGGAGCTGTAATATACTTATCATCAATTAGGGACCACAAAGAAAAATTTATTTATAGAGACTTTTGAAAGAGAGGGGTAAGACTTGTGACAAGCTGGCAGACATATAGATAAACTTTACTGCTAAATGGGTTACAATACAAAGTGCTCAGTATTTGGATCAGCTATGGCTCAACTTAAACTTTGCTTTAGCTTCAAGTTTAATCCTTTGTGGTTTCCTTTCTCTGTGTTTATTTTTCAAGTTATGTACACAGAAGAACACAAAAATGACAAGGAATGCTTTGAATATTAAGAGGCTGGAATAAGGAAGAAACCAAAACTGAATTTTAAACAGTACAAAGTTAATTTGATCTTCCATTGTTCTTTAATTTTAACCATTAATAGAATTTGCTATTCAAATTGATCCCCTCCATTTTTCTGGATATTGTGAGCAAAAACAAACAATTATCACAAAATGCATAGTATACAATGGTTTGATTCACCAATGTGGCAAAGGCCTTTCACTGTCTATCCATAAAAAGGGAAATAGTTTGTAAAATGTAAGACATTCTGCATCTTGAGTGTATACTTATTCATCCATGTGAAATTAAAGGTTACTTGAAATAAATGTGAAAGATTTATAGGATTTTCAGACCCCTGATAACAATTACTAATAGGCTGATTTGTTGTACTTAAAGGTTATGATTTTAGTGGAAATAGTGGAAGAAATTTCTGGACCTGGAATTTTGTTGCAAATGTCTGTTTAAATCAGTTTAAGTCAGTTAAAAACTCTCCTGTTTCAAGATTACATGATTACCACACCAGAACCTTTTGTATTCTATATTGTGCACCATGTTATGATTATGGTTTCAATAGTAAAAGGTGCTGACTCAAGAACTTTGCAAAATATCTCTACATACAAAGAAATAGATTGTGGTTATGTACTCCAAATAGCAGGTCACATCAGTCTTCTGTAAGGAAGTAGCAGAAATTGCTATGGTGGTTTTGGTGGATGGAGAGAAACATCCACCAAAACCACTTTATTATTCTATGTGTTAAGAGTTATGATAATCATTACGAACGTTTGGTCGGTCAACAATTGTGCACCATAAAAAATAATTAGCCAGAGCACTAACTGCTAATTAGTGGTATAAATCTTTTGTCTCTCTGAACATCTAACAGTGGCTATAGATAAAATTTAAAAAAATATATTGTTGATGGTTTTGGTCAAAGTTTTGGTGGATGTTCCCTAATGACATCCACCAAAACTACGTAACATCTGGGCACCTTTTAAATACGTGAAATATCTGCATAAAATTGCGTAAAATGTTTTATAATACTACAATCGAACAATAAATTAATACTTACCATTTCTTGAGTAAAAAGTTTTTACGCAATTTCCCAAACAAATAATACACTTAGGCCTGTTCTAAACGTCGTGCTACTGCCGTGCCGAACTCAAATGAAATAGTAATTTCGATTTAAGCACGGCAGTAGCACGCCGTTTGAAACCATTAAGCGCGGCACGGCTGAATTAGGTTCGGCACGACTACTTAGCGCGGCAGGCCTTGCCGTGCCGCACGGCAGTAGCACGACTTGATTTTAAACGTTGTGCTACTGTCGCGCCGAACTCAATTCATAAATTAATTTAACGTATTTTGCATTATTTGCATACTATTACGCATGCGCACTAATTAAAAAAGACAAATGGCGCGTCGTGGCGCAAAAATCTACCCGTTTTGCCCGAAAGCTTGAGAGAAGAGGAATCCGACGGTGACAATAGCTCCGCCAACGTTTCCCGAACTTTTTTAAAAAGATGTTCACCTGCATCATTCGACAGCTATTCTCCAGATAACGACAAAGAGACTGATTCAAACGAATCCGACACAGGAGTCAGTGAACAGAGTGAGGTGTGCAGCTCGAGGAAAAAGAAGCGAAAGGGACGGAGAAGCGTATGGGAAGAGCGACATGTCAATGATTTAGTATATGTGATATGTAGTAGCGAGAAGAAGTTGATTTTCACGAACACGAAAAATTCGAAGAACGCAGAAATATATGCTAATGTGCTCAAAGATTTGGGCCAGAGATATGAAGATGGTAGCTTCCCGTTTAGCGTAGATCAGCTCAGGAACAAGTTTAAGAAATGCATATCTGAGTGCAAAAAAATTGCATTGACTGTCAAGACCTCGACGGGCGTAAAAAGGGTTCAAGATGAAAAGTAGCTGGAAGCCTGGTTTAATCAACTATTTCCACTGGTCCAAACAAGGGATTCACGTAACCCTGACATGGCAGTAGAGTCTTCTTCATCACTGCAGTTGTCGGACGGGGAGCCAGTGAAAAGAGCATCAGATAGCAGAACCCCTACTGATGAGCAATCAAGTGACGGTCTTGACCAAGGTGACGACTCTGACAAGAAACAATTTGTGCCTATAAGGAAGG